>NC_086380.1:10120034-10474400 GCF_036588685.1 Mytilus trossulus
TCTCAGTGAAATCCTAAAATAAAATGTTCGCTCCTAGATTAAAATACTTATCTGTGTTACAAACTGGTGCTGAAAAATGTACATTACAAGAAAATAAGCATGCAACGCGTGTTTTAAAGTTACACCGGATCAATAAAATCCAAATCATGCACTGCTGGTGAACTGTGACCGAAATGTCAATTTCCTACAATGACAAAAGAAATTACATTGTGCACATTCCATCTCTATAGATGTTGTCTGTTCAACGTCTCCACCTGAAAAGAAATAAAAAGACTGAGTTTTCGTTATTATCAACCCGCGTCACGTGATGTCTCCTCAATCTGGCGCGCGCGCTGGACCTGAAATAAAATAAAAACTTTCCGAACTAAACATGAAACTTCCCCGGAATAATATAGACCCCTTACAGAAACAAACAGACAAACAAACACACACACACACATAACAATCAATCATGTTTCAAAGGGGGGTGGGGCAAGACCGTTTACAATTGCTTTTTAGAAGCAATTGATTTAAATTGTAAAACGACAATTTTAACCATTCTGTTCCGTTTATATAAAAAAAAAATCCCTAGGACCCCCCCCCCCCCTTTTTTTTTTTACCCCCACTTACAAATGAATGTGTTTGATCAACCAATCAACGTGTTCAACCAACCAACCAACCAACCAACCAACCAATAAATCAATCAATCAATCAGTGCATGTTTCCGTCTCATGTGTTTAATATGGAGTCCACGATCTCATTTGTTTCTTTCTCGCTTGTTTCAAGAAACACTATCAAACGTGTTGTTTAACCAACCAACCAACCAACCAACCAACCAACCAACGTGTTTAGTCAACCAATCAACATGTTTAGCCAACCAACCAACCAATCAATCAACCAATCAGTGCATGTTTCCGTCTCATGTGTTTAATATGGAGTCCACGATCTCATTTGTTTCTTTCTCGCTTGTTTCAAGAAACACTTTCAAACGTGTTGTTTAACCAACCAACCAACCAACCAACCAACCAACCAACCAACCAACGTGTTTAATCAACCAATCAACATGTTTAGCCAACCAACCAACCAACCAATCAATCAACCAATCAGTGCATGTTTCCGTCTCATGTGTTTAATATGGAGTCCACGATCTCATTTGTTTCTTTCTCGCTTGTTTCAAGAAACACTTTCCAACGTGTTTAACCAACCAACCAACGTGTTTAATCAACCAATCAACATGTTTAGCCAACCAACCAACCAACCAACCAATCAATCAATCAACCAATCAGTGCATGTTTCCGTCTCATGTGTTTAATATGGAGTCCACGATCTCATTTGTTTCTTTCTCGCTTGTTTCAAGAAACACTATCAAACGTGTTTAACCAACCAACCAACCAACCAACCAACGTGTTCAATCAACCAATCAACATGTTAAGCCAACCAACCAACCAATCAATCAACCAATCGGTGCATGTTTCCGTCTCATGTGTTTAATATGGAGTCCACGATCTCATTAGTTTCTTTCTCGCTTGTTTCGAGAAACACTATCTAACGTGTTTAACCAACCAACCAACGTGTTTAATCAACCAATCAACATGTTTAACCAACCAACCAACCAACCAACCAATCAATCAATCAATCAATAAATCAGTGCATGTTTCCGTCTCGTGTGTTCAATACGGGGTCCAAGATCTCAGTTTTTTCCGGTTGCTTCAAGAGACCCTATCCCAAGTGTTTAAGTAATAAACCAACCAACCAACCAACCAACCAACCAACCAACCAATCAATCAATATGTATGACCGTTTATTTATGACAGTTTCATTAAAACAATATGGAAGGAAAGACCTATGATCAATTATTCAAGAAGAATTGAATTTCAATATTGTTCTTACATCTCTTCTGAAAAAAAAATCCACATCCTTCTTATCAGTTATACTCTGAAACTACAAGTCTAATCGACCCCAAAATGTGCAGTCAGCAGGGCATACATGTACTAAAGGTTCATAAAACAACGTGGTGCAGATATCTCTCAAGACTTTTCCTAGAGAAAAGAAATGGCAATGCCGTAAAAATCGCTCCTTACACTGCTACTTTTGCATAGGTACTTTTTCTGTACAAAAAATCTGTGGTACTGGAAAATTACTTTTAAAATATGGTACTTTTTTAGTACTTTAAATTTATTGTAATATTTAGGTACCTGTTTTTTACAGTACTTGATTTGTACCTAATATTTGAGGTACACATTTAGTACTACACAATTAAAGTACAAATTGAGTACTTGAAATTTGAAGTACAAATCAAGTACTGTAAAAAACAAGTACTTAAATATTACAATAAATTTGAAGTACTAAAAAAGTACTATATTTTAAAAGTAATTTTCCAGTACTACAGATTTTTTGTACAGAAAAAGTACCTATGCAAAATTAGCAGTGCAGGGCCGTAAATCTCAGTGAAATCCTAAAATAAAATGTTCGCTCCTAGATTAAAATACTTATCTGTGTTACAAACTGGTGCTGAAAAATGTACATTACAAGAAAATAAGCATGCAACGCGTGTTTTAAAGTTACACCGGATCAATAAAATCCAAATCATGCACTGCTGGTGAACTGTGACCGAAATGTCAATTTCCTACAATGACAAAAGAAATTACATTGTGCACATTCCATCTCTATAGATGTTGTCTGTTCAACGTCTCCACCTGAAAAGAAATAAAAAGACTGAGTTTTCGTTATTATCAACCCGCGTCACGTGATGTCTCCTCAATCTGGCGCGCGCGCTGGACCTGAAATAAAATAAAAACTTTCCGAACTAAACATGAAACTTCCCCGGAATAATATAGACCCCTTACAGAAACAAACAGACAAACAAACACACACACACACATAACAATCAATCATGTTTCAAAGGGGGGTGGGGCAAGACCGTTTACAATTGCTTTTTAGAAGCAATTGATTTAAATTGTAAAACGACAATTTTAACCATTCTGTTCCGTTTATATAAAAAAAAAATCCCTAGGACCCCCCCCCCCCCTTTTTTTTTTTACCCCCACTTACAAATGAATGTGTTTGATCAACCAATCAACGTGTTCAACCAACCAACCAACCAACCAACCAACCAATAAATCAATCAATCAATCAGTGCATGTTTCCGTCTCATGTGTTTAATATGGAGTCCACGATCTCATTTGTTTCTTTCTCGCTTGTTTCAAGAAACACTATCAAACGTGTTGTTTAACCAACCAACCAACCAACCAACCAACCAACCAACGTGTTTAGTCAACCAATCAACATGTTTAGCCAACCAACCAACCAATCAATCAACCAATCAGTGCATGTTTCCGTCTCATGTGTTTAATATGGAGTCCACGATCTCATTTGTTTCTTTCTCGCTTGTTTCAAGAAACACTTTCAAACGTGTTGTTTAACCAACCAACCAACCAACCAACCAACCAACCAACCAACCAACGTGTTTAATCAACCAATCAACATGTTTAGCCAACCAACCAACCAACCAATCAATCAACCAATCAGTGCATGTTTCCGTCTCATGTGTTTAATATGGAGTCCACGATCTCATTTGTTTCTTTCTCGCTTGTTTCAAGAAACACTTTCCAACGTGTTTAACCAACCAACCAACGTGTTTAATCAACCAATCAACATGTTTAGCCAACCAACCAACCAACCAACCAATCAATCAATCAACCAATCAGTGCATGTTTCCGTCTCATGTGTTTAATATGGAGTCCACGATCTCATTTGTTTCTTTCTCGCTTGTTTCAAGAAACACTATCAAACGTGTTTAACCAACCAACCAACCAACCAACCAACGTGTTCAATCAACCAATCAACATGTTAAGCCAACCAACCAACCAATCAATCAACCAATCGGTGCATGTTTCCGTCTCATGTGTTTAATATGGAGTCCACGATCTCATTAGTTTCTTTCTCGCTTGTTTCGAGAAACACTATCTAACGTGTTTAACCAACCAACCAACGTGTTTAATCAACCAATCAACATGTTTAACCAACCAACCAACCAACCAACCAATCAATCAATCAATCAATAAATCAGTGCATGTTTCCGTCTCGTGTGTTCAATACGGGGTCCAAGATCTCAGTTTTTTCCGGTTGCTTCAAGAGACCCTATCCCAAGTGTTTAAGTAATAAACCAACCAACCAACCAACCAACCAACCAACCAACCAATCAATCAATATGTATGACCGTTTATTTATGACAGTTTCATTAAAACAATATGGAAGGAAAGACCTATGATCAATTATTCAAGAAGAATTGAATTTCAATATTGTTCTTACATCTCTTCTGAAAAAAAAATCCACATCCTTCTTATCAGTTATACTCTGAAACTACAAGTCTAATCGACCCCAAAATGTGCAGTCAGCAGGGCATACATGTACTAAAGGTTCATAAAACAACGTGGTGCAGATATCTCTCAAGACTTTTCCTAGAGAAAAGAAATGGCAATGCCGTAAAAATCGCTCCTTACACTGCTACTTTTGCATAGGTACTTTTTCTGTACAAAAAATCTGTGGTACTGGAAAATTACTTTTAAAATATGGTACTTTTTTAGTACTTTAAATTTATTGTAATATTTAGGTACCTGTTTTTTACAGTACTTGATTTGTACCTAATATTTGAGGTACACATTTAGTACTACACAATTAAAGTACAAATTGAGTACTTGAAATTTGAAGTACAAATCAAGTACTGTAAAAAACAAGTACTTAAATATTACAATAAATTTGAAGTACTAAAAAAGTACTATATTTTAAAAGTAATTTTCCAGTACTACAGATTTTTTGTACAGAAAAAGTACCTATGCAAAATTAGCAGTGCAGGGCCGTAAATCTCAGTGAAATCCTAAAATAAAATGTTCGCTCCTAGATTAAAATACTTATCTGTGTTACAAACTGGTGCTGAAAAATGTACATTACAAGAAAATAAGCATGCAACGCGTGTTTTAAAGTTACACCGGATCAATAAAATCCAAATCATGCACTGCTGGTGAACTGTGACCGAAATGTCAATTTCCTACAATGACAAAAGAAATTACATTGTGCACATTCCATCTCTATAGATGTTGTCTGTTCAACGTCTCCACCTGAAAAGAAATAAAAAGACTGAGTTTTCGTTATTATCAACCCGCGTCACGTGATGTCTCCTCAATCTGGCGCGCGCGCTGGACCTGAAATAAAATAAAAACTTTCCGAACTAAACATGAAACTTCCCCGGAATAATATAGACCCCTTACAGAAACAAACAGACAAACAAACACACACACACACATAACAATCAATCATGTTTCAAAGGGGGGTGGGGCAAGACCGTTTACAATTGCTTTTTAGAAGCAATTGATTTAAATTGTAAAACGACAATTTTAACCATTCTGTTCCGTTTATATAAAAAAAAAATCCCTAGGACCCCCCCCCCCCCTTTTTTTTTTTACCCCCACTTACAAATGAATGTGTTTGATCAACCAATCAACGTGTTCAACCAACCAACCAACCAACCAACCAACCAATAAATCAATCAATCAATCAGTGCATGTTTCCGTCTCATGTGTTTAATATGGAGTCCACGATCTCATTTGTTTCTTTCTCGCTTGTTTCAAGAAACACTATCAAACGTGTTGTTTAACCAACCAACCAACCAACCAACCAACCAACCAACGTGTTTAGTCAACCAATCAACATGTTTAGCCAACCAACCAACCAATCAATCAACCAATCAGTGCATGTTTCCGTCTCATGTGTTTAATATGGAGTCCACGATCTCATTTGTTTCTTTCTCGCTTGTTTCAAGAAACACTTTCAAACGTGTTGTTTAACCAACCAACCAACCAACCAACCAACCAACCAACCAACCAACGTGTTTAATCAACCAATCAACATGTTTAGCCAACCAACCAACCAACCAATCAATCAACCAATCAGTGCATGTTTCCGTCTCATGTGTTTAATATGGAGTCCACGATCTCATTTGTTTCTTTCTCGCTTGTTTCAAGAAACACTTTCCAACGTGTTTAACCAACCAACCAACGTGTTTAATCAACCAATCAACATGTTTAGCCAACCAACCAACCAACCAACCAATCAATCAATCAACCAATCAGTGCATGTTTCCGTCTCATGTGTTTAATATGGAGTCCACGATCTCATTTGTTTCTTTCTCGCTTGTTTCAAGAAACACTATCAAACGTGTTTAACCAACCAACCAACCAACCAACCAACGTGTTCAATCAACCAATCAACATGTTAAGCCAACCAACCAACCAATCAATCAACCAATCGGTGCATGTTTCCGTCTCATGTGTTTAATATGGAGTCCACGATCTCATTAGTTTCTTTCTCGCTTGTTTCGAGAAACACTATCTAACGTGTTTAACCAACCAACCAACGTGTTTAATCAACCAATCAACATGTTTAACCAACCAACCAACCAACCAACCAATCAATCAATCAATCAATAAATCAGTGCATGTTTCCGTCTCGTGTGTTCAATACGGGGTCCAAGATCTCAGTTTTTTCCGGTTGCTTCAAGAGACCCTATCCCAAGTGTTTAAGTAATAAACCAACCAACCAACCAACCAACCAACCAACCAACCAATCAATCAATATGTATGACCGTTTATTTATGACAGTTTCATTAAAACAATATGGAAGGAAAGACCTATGATCAATTATTCAAGAAGAATTGAATTTCAATATTGTTCTTACATCTCTTCTGAAAAAAAAATCCACATCCTTCTTATCAGTTATACTCTGAAACTACAAGTCTAATCGACCCCAAAATGTGCAGTCAGCAGGGCATACATGTACTAAAGGTTCATAAAACAACGTGGTGCAGATATCTCTCAAGACTTTTCCTAGAGAAAAGAAATGGCAATGCCGTAAAAATCGCTCCTTACACTGCTACTTTTGCATAGGTACTTTTTCTGTACAAAAAATCTGTGGTACTGGAAAATTACTTTTAAAATATGGTACTTTTTTAGTACTTTAAATTTATTGTAATATTTAGGTACCTGTTTTTTACAGTACTTGATTTGTACCTAATATTTGAGGTACACATTTAGTACTACACAATTAAAGTACAAATTGAGTACTTGAAATTTGAAGTACAAATCAAGTACTGTAAAAAACAAGTACTTAAATATTACAATAAATTTGAAGTACTAAAAAAGTACTATATTTTAAAAGTAATTTTCCAGTACTACAGATTTTTTGTACAGAAAAAGTACCTATGCAAAATTAGCAGTGCAGGGCCGTAAATCTCAGTGAAATCCTAAAATAAAATGTTCGCTCCTAGATTAAAATACTTATCTGTGTTACAAACTGGTGCTGAAAAATGTACATTACAAGAAAATAAGCATGCAACGCGTGTTTTAAAGTTACACCGGATCAATAAAATCCAAATCATGCACTGCTGGTGAACTGTGACCGAAATGTCAATTTCCTACAATGACAAAAGAAATTACATTGTGCACATTCCATCTCTATAGATGTTGTCTGTTCAACGTCTCCACCTGAAAAGAAATAAAAAGACTGAGTTTTCGTTATTATCAACCCGCGTCACGTGATGTCTCCTCAATCTGGCGCGCGCGCTGGACCTGAAATAAAATAAAAACTTTCCGAACTAAACATGAAACTTCCCCGGAATAATATAGACCCCTTACAGAAACAAACAGACAAACAAACACACACACACACATAACAATCAATCATGTTTCAAAGGGGGGTGGGGCAAGACCGTTTACAATTGCTTTTTAGAAGCAATTGATTTAAATTGTAAAACGACAATTTTAACCATTCTGTTCCGTTTATATAAAAAAAAAATCCCTAGGACCCCCCCCCCCCCCTTTTTTTTTTACCCCCACTTACAAATGAATGTGTTTGATCAACCAATCAACGTGTTCAACCAACCAACCAACCAACCAACCAACCAATAAATCAATCAATCAATCAGTGCATGTTTCCGTCTCATGTGTTTAATATGGAGTCCACGATCTCATTTGTTTCTTTCTCGCTTGTTTCAAGAAACACTATCAAACGTGTTGTTTAACCAACCAACCAACCAACCAACCAACCAACCAACGTGTTTAGTCAACCAATCAACATGTTTAGCCAACCAACCAACCAATCAATCAACCAATCAGTGCATGTTTCCGTCTCATGTGTTTAATATGGAGTCCACGATCTCATTTGTTTCTTTCTCGCTTGTTTCAAGAAACACTTTCAAACGTGTTGTTTAACCAACCAACCAACCAACCAACCAACCAACCAACCAACCAACGTGTTTAATCAACCAATCAACATGTTTAGCCAACCAACCAACCAACCAATCAATCAACCAATCAGTGCATGTTTCCGTCTCATGTGTTTAATATGGAGTCCACGATCTCATTTGTTTCTTTCTCGCTTGTTTCAAGAAACACTTTCCAACGTGTTTAACCAACCAACCAACGTGTTTAATCAACCAATCAACATGTTTAGCCAACCAACCAACCAACCAACCAATCAATCAATCAACCAATCAGTGCATGTTTCCGTCTCATGTGTTTAATATGGAGTCCACGATCTCATTTGTTTCTTTCTCGCTTGTTTCAAGAAACACTATCAAACGTGTTTAACCAACCAACCAACCAACCAACCAACGTGTTCAATCAACCAATCAACATGTTAAGCCAACCAACCAACCAATCAATCAACCAATCGGTGCATGTTTCCGTCTCATGTGTTTAATATGGAGTCCACGATCTCATTAGTTTCTTTCTCGCTTGTTTCGAGAAACACTATCTAACGTGTTTAACCAACCAACCAACGTGTTTAATCAACCAATCAACATGTTTAACCAACCAACCAACCAACCAACCAATCAATCAATCAATCAATAAATCAGTGCATGTTTCCGTCTCGTGTGTTCAATACGGGGTCCAAGATCTCAGTTTTTTCCGGTTGCTTCAAGAGACCCTATCCCAAGTGTTTAAGTAATAAACCAACCAACCAACCAACCAACCAACCAACCAACCAATCAATCAATATGTATGACCGTTTATTTATGACAGTTTCATTAAAACAATATGGAAGGAAAGACCTATGATCAATTATTCAAGAAGAATTGAATTTCAATATTGTTCTTACATCTCTTCTGAAAAAAAAATCCACATCCTTCTTATCAGTTATACTCTGAAACTACAAGTCTAATCGACCCCAAAATGTGCAGTCAGCAGGGCATACATGTACTAAAGGTTCATAAAACAACGTGGTGCAGATATCTCTCAAGACTTTTCCTAGAGAAAAGAAATGGCAATGCCGTAAAAATCGCTCCTTACACTGCTACTTTTGCATAGGTACTTTTTCTGTACAAAAAATCTGTGGTACTGGAAAATTACTTTTAAAATATGGTACTTTTTTAGTACTTTAAATTTATTGTAATATTTAGGTACCTGTTTTTTACAGTACTTGATTTGTACCTAATATTTGAGGTACACATTTAGTACTACACAATTAAAGTACAAATTGAGTACTTGAAATTTGAAGTACAAATCAAGTACTGTAAAAAACAAGTACTTAAATATTACAATAAATTTGAAGTACTAAAAAAGTACTATATTTTAAAAGTAATTTTCCAGTACTACAGATTTTTTGTACAGAAAAAGTACCTATGCAAAATTAGCAGTGCAGGGCCGTAAATCTCAGTGAAATCCTAAAATAAAATGTTCGCTCCTAGATTAAAATACTTATCTGTGTTACAAACTGGTGCTGAAAAATGTACATTACAAGAAAATAAGCATGCAACGCGTGTTTTAAAGTTACACCGGATCAATAAAATCCAAATCATGCACTGCTGGTGAACTGTGACCGAAATGTCAATTTCCTACAATGACAAAAGAAATTACATTGTGCACATTCCATCTCTATAGATGTTGTCTGTTCAACGTCTCCACCTGAAAAGAAATAAAAAGACTGAGTTTTCGTTATTATCAACCCGCGTCACGTGATGTCTCCTCAATCTGGCGCGCGCGCTGGACCTGAAATAAAATAAAAACTTTCCGAACTAAACATGAAACTTCCCCGGAATAATATAGACCCCTTACAGAAACAAACAGACAAACAAACACACACACACACATAACAATCAATCATGTTTCAAAGGGGGGTGGGGCAAGACCGTTTACAATTGCTTTTTAGAAGCAATTGATTTAAATTGTAAAACGACAATTTTAACCATTCTGTTCCGTTTATATAAAAAAAAAATCCCTAGGACCCCCCCCCCCCCCCCTTTTTTTTTTTACCCCCACTTACAAATGAATGTGTTTGATCAACCAATCAACGTGTTCAACCAACCAACCAACCAACCAACCAACCAATAAATCAATCAATCAATCAGTGCATGTTTCCGTCTCATGTGTTTAATATGGAGTCCACGATCTCATTTGTTTCTTTCTCGCTTGTTTCAAGAAACACTATCAAACGTGTTGTTTAACCAACCAACCAACCAACCAACCAACCAACCAACGTGTTTAGTCAACCAATCAACATGTTTAGCCAACCAACCAACCAATCAATCAACCAATCAGTGCATGTTTCCGTCTCATGTGTTTAATATGGAGTCCACGATCTCATTTGTTTCTTTCTCGCTTGTTTCAAGAAACACTTTCAAACGTGTTGTTTAACCAACCAACCAACCAACCAACCAACCAACCAACCAACCAACGTGTTTAATCAACCAATCAACATGTTTAGCCAACCAACCAACCAACCAATCAATCAACCAATCAGTGCATGTTTCCGTCTCATGTGTTTAATATGGAGTCCACGATCTCATTTGTTTCTTTCTCGCTTGTTTCAAGAAACACTTTCCAACGTGTTTAACCAACCAACCAACGTGTTTAATCAACCAATCAACATGTTTAGCCAACCAACCAACCAACCAACCAATCAATCAATCAACCAATCAGTGCATGTTTCCGTCTCATGTGTTTAATATGGAGTCCACGATCTCATTTGTTTCTTTCTCGCTTGTTTCAAGAAACACTATCAAACGTGTTTAACCAACCAACCAACCAACCAACCAACGTGTTCAATCAACCAATCAACATGTTAAGCCAACCAACCAACCAATCAATCAACCAATCGGTGCATGTTTCCGTCTCATGTGTTTAATATGGAGTCCACGATCTCATTAGTTTCTTTCTCGCTTGTTTCGAGAAACACTATCTAACGTGTTTAACCAACCAACCAACGTGTTTAATCAACCAATCAACATGTTTAACCAACCAACCAACCAACCAACCAATCAATCAATCAATCAATAAATCAGTGCATGTTTCCGTCTCGTGTGTTCAATACGGGGTCCAAGATCTCAGTTTTTTCCGGTTGCTTCAAGAGACCCTATCCCAAGTGTTTAAGTAATAAACCAACCAACCAACCAACCAACCAACCAACCAACCAATCAATCAATATGTATGACCGTTTATTTATGACAGTTTCATTAAAACAATATGGAAGGAAAGACCTATGATCAATTATTCAAGAAGAATTGAATTTCAATATTGTTCTTACATCTCTTCTGAAAAAAAAATCCACATCCTTCTTATCAGTTATACTCTGAAACTACAAGTCTAATCGACCCCAAAATGTGCAGTCAGCAGGGCATACATGTACTAAAGGTTCATAAAACAACGTGGTGCAGATATCTCTCAAGACTTTTCCTAGAGAAAAGAAATGGCAATGCCGTAAAAATCGCTCCTTACACTGCTACTTTTGCATAGGTACTTTTTCTGTACAAAAAATCTGTGGTACTGGAAAATTACTTTTAAAATATGGTACTTTTTTAGTACTTTAAATTTATTGTAATATTTAGGTACCTGTTTTTTACAGTACTTGATTTGTACCTAATATTTGAGGTACACATTTAGTACTACACAATTAAAGTACAAATTGAGTACTTGAAATTTGAAGTACAAATCAAGTACTGTAAAAAACAAGTACTTAAATATTACAATAAATTTGAAGTACTAAAAAAGTACTATATTTTAAAAGTAATTTTCCAGTACTACAGATTTTTTGTACAGAAAAAGTACCTATGCAAAATTAGCAGTGCAGGGCCGTAAATCTCAGTGAAATCCTAAAATAAAATGTTCGCTCCTAGATTAAAATACTTATCTGTGTTACAAACTGGTGCTGAAAAATGTACATTACAAGAAAATAAGCATGCAACGCGTGTTTTAAAGTTACACCGGATCAATAAAATCCAAATCATGCACTGCTGGTGAACTGTGACCGAAATGTCAATTTCCTACAATGACAAAAGAAATTACATTGTGCACATTCCATCTCTATAGATGTTGTCTGTTCAACGTCTCCACCTGAAAAGAAATAAAAAGACTGAGTTTTCGTTATTATCAACCCGCGTCACGTGATGTCTCCTCAATCTGGCGCGCGCGCTGGACCTGAAATAAAATAAAAACTTTCCGAACTAAACATGAAACTTCCCCGGAATAATATAGACCCCTTACAGAAACAAACAGACAAACAAACACACACACACACATAACAATCAATCATGTTTCAAAGGGGGGTGGGGCAAGACCGTTTACAATTGCTTTTTAGAAGCAATTGATTTAAATTGTAAAACGACAATTTTAACCATTCTGTTCCGTTTATATAAAAAAAAAATCCCTAGGACCCCCCCCCCCCCTTTTTTTTTTTACCCCCACTTACAAATGAATGTGTTTGATCAACCAATCAACGTGTTCAACCAACCAACCAACCAACCAACCAACCAATAAATCAATCAATCAATCAGTGCATGTTTCCGTCTCATGTGTTTAATATGGAGTCCACGATCTCATTTGTTTCTTTCTCGCTTGTTTCAAGAAACACTATCAAACGTGTTGTTTAACCAACCAACCAACCAACCAACCAACCAACCAACGTGTTTAGTCAACCAATCAACATGTTTAGCCAACCAACCAACCAATCAATCAACCAATCAGTGCATGTTTCCGTCTCATGTGTTTAATATGGAGTCCACGATCTCATTTGTTTCTTTCTCGCTTGTTTCAAGAAACACTTTCAAACGTGTTGTTTAACCAACCAACCAACCAACCAACCAACCAACCAACCAACCAACGTGTTTAATCAACCAATCAACATGTTTAGCCAACCAACCAACCAACCAATCAATCAACCAATCAGTGCATGTTTCCGTCTCATGTGTTTAATATGGAGTCCACGATCTCATTTGTTTCTTTCTCGCTTGTTTCAAGAAACACTTTCCAACGTGTTTAACCAACCAACCAACGTGTTTAATCAACCAATCAACATGTTTAGCCAACCAACCAACCAACCAACCAATCAATCAATCAACCAATCAGTGCATGTTTCCGTCTCATGTGTTTAATATGGAGTCCACGATCTCATTTGTTTCTTTCTCGCTTGTTTCAAGAAACACTATCAAACGTGTTTAACCAACCAACCAACCAACCAACCAACGTGTTCAATCAACCAATCAACATGTTAAGCCAACCAACCAACCAATCAATCAACCAATCGGTGCATGTTTCCGTCTCATGTGTTTAATATGGAGTCCACGATCTCATTAGTTTCTTTCTCGCTTGTTTCGAGAAACACTATCTAACGTGTTTAACCAACCAACCAACGTGTTTAATCAACCAATCAACATGTTTAACCAACCAACCAACCAACCAACCAATCAATCAATCAATCAATAAATCAGTGCATGTTTCCGTCTCGTGTGTTCAATACGGGGTCCAAGATCTCAGTTTTTTCCGGTTGCTTCAAGAGACCCTATCCCAAGTGTTTAAGTAATAAACCAACCAACCAACCAACCAACCAACCAACCAACCAATCAATCAATATGTATGACCGTTTATTTATGACAGTTTCATTAAAACAATATGGAAGGAAAGACCTATGATCAATTATTCAAGAAGAATTGAATTTCAATATTGTTCTTACATCTCTTCTGAAAAAAAAATCCACATCCTTCTTATCAGTTATACTCTGAAACTACAAGTCTAATCGACCCCAAAATGTGCAGTCAGCAGGGCATACATGTACTAAAGGTTCATAAAACAACGTGGTGCAGATATCTCTCAAGACTTTTCCTAGAGAAAAGAAATGGCAATGCCGTAAAAATCGCTCCTTACACTGCTACTTTTGCATAGGTACTTTTTCTGTACAAAAAATCTGTGGTACTGGAAAATTACTTTTAAAATATGGTACTTTTTTAGTACTTTAAATTTATTGTAATATTTAGGTACCTGTTTTTTACAGTACTTGATTTGTACCTAATATTTGAGGTACACATTTAGTACTACACAATTAAAGTACAAATTGAGTACTTGAAATTTGAAGTACAAATCAAGTACTGTAAAAAACAAGTACTTAAATATTACAATAAATTTGAAGTACTAAAAAAGTACTATATTTTAAAAGTAATTTTCCAGTACTACAGATTTTTTGTACAGAAAAAGTACCTATGCAAAATTAGCAGTGTACAATCGATCTCAGTGCTGTTATATATTGTGCGATCTACACCATCCAACATTAGTTATATGTAGACGAATTGCACGTCTGGCGTACTAAATTATAATCCTGGTACCTTTGATAACTTTTTACATCACTGGGTCGATGCCACTGTTGGTGGAAGTTTCGTCCCTGAGGGTATCACCAGCCCAGTAGTCAACACTTCGGTGTTGACATGAATATTAATAATGTGGTCATTTTTATAAATTTCCTGTTTACCAAACTTTGAAATTTTCGCGTTTTTGGCACAATTTTTTGGATCCTCAATGCTCTTCAACTTTTTACTTGTTTGGCTTATTACATATTTTGATATGAGCGTCACTGATGAGTCTTATGTAGACGAATCACGAGTCTGGCGTACTAAATTATAATCCTGGTACCTTTGATAACTATTGAATCATTGTATTTACAAATCATGCGATTAACTTTTCACGACTGATTAAAATTAATCATATGACTAGTTTAATCACAAGTTGAACAACAGAGCCCAGACGAACACACAAACACAACATTTTTTGATGAACGAAAACTTTGATATAGGTATTTGGTTTTCTCAATTTTAAGTGTGAATATTGAAATTTTAGTTTAAAGATACTGAAATAAAACGTTTGTCTGAACGATCATCGTTGTATGTATATAGATATAGTTTCATGTACGAAGAAGAGACAGTTACCTTCGTCATAATTGTAGCATAGGTGATTTCAAACAAAAATTTTCATGACAATTATAGGATGATCGTCAGTAAAAGATAGTAAGATAAGATTTATTTTGTTATAGTGTCACCATCCATTACAATATCAATATATATATACACATAAAGTCATAAGAACCTAACATATAAATATAAGGATGCCAGCCGAAAACGACTTATGAGACACTATCATTAAAACAAACATCTAATACATACAAAAAAGGACAGCTTTGTAAAACAATAATAAAAGATAATAATAAACTCGTCAATAAGAAATAAAGAGCTATATTCGTTCTTCAAAAATAAGAGAGAAACAGCGTCTATGTCACAAGAAATACCCAGAAAGTTATATCGGGTCCTTTTATAGCTGACTTTGCGGTATGAGCTTTGTTCATTGTTGAAGGCCGTACGGTGACCTATAGTTGTTAATGTCTTTGTCAATTTGGTCTCTTCTAAACAGTTGTTTCATTGGCAATCATACCAAATCTTCTTTTTTATATTGAACGTTTGTTTACGAAAAGTAGTAAACTCATCTATAGCTATATTACGGAGCACAAAACAAAACTCTGTGTATCAAAGTGTATAGTTATCCAATAATGAGTAATTAAATTGCATTTACTATAAACCTGAATTGCATGCGACTGTTAAACAAGTGAGAGATTTAGCTAGCTATTAAAACAATGTTTAATCCAATTTTGTACACATGAGGAAATGTCTGTACCAAGTCAGTTTTATGACAGTTGTTTCTCAGTCGTTTAATGTGTTTCAGCGATTGATTTTACCTTTCGATAATGGACATGTCCATTGTAGGACAAGCTATATGAATGTTCCTTTAAATAATGAATTTTTGCTATTTTACTATCAACTGTATACCAAAACCAAACTGTTCAGTGGTTGTCGTAAAACAAAAATTTCGTTCATTATTTTGTACAGAACTTAGAAATGTTTAACATATGTCATTTCAGGGCCTTTTAAAGCTGACTTTGCGGTGTATACTTTGCCAACTGCTAAATACCATACGATGACCTATTAACGTTTACTTCTGTTTCATTTGGTATTTTATATAGATTTGTATCGTTGAAAATCATACCAGATCTTTTAATTGTTATATTTCACAGTATATCTATTCACATTTCACATTTAAGTTAAAGTGTGATAGTCAAAGAAGAGATAAGAAAACTGATTAACATCAACTTTTCACTTTGAACTGTATAATTGAACAGATGATAAACTTTGGCGGGTTAAATTTGTTAAATTAGTTGTTTGATTACCGTTTGGAACTTGACAAACCACATGATGTTGACTCGTGCAATCATCATAATACCAACGAAGATCACTACTCGCCATGTATGTACATGGTGAACTGAAACTATATGTCTGAGCAGGTGCCCAGTATGAGTAGGCTAAGGCGCTGCATGTCCCCTGCCAGTAACCCGTATTAAGATCCACAGAGTAAAGTCCGGTCCATGCATGGCTTGTCCTACAATGACAAGTTTTTGAAATGTTATTGTTAATGTTTATTTGTACTGATATGAACATTTAGTAATAATGCAGTTATGAAAACGTTTATCTGTAATGTAATAATGTTCAAAAATTGTCGTCTTTTGTTTAGTTGGAGTCTTCATGAAACTTGTATTATACACAGTCTTTGTGCTTTTATCAAGGGTGTGCCATAATGTAAATAAAAGTGCAGTACGACTCGCCAAAAGTAACAATTGAAGGACAATTTATTTTCCCCCGGCAATTTGAATACCAAATACTGGCTTTTGTAGTACATGTGTAATGTATTCCATAACACCAACATCGACATAATAGGCACTGCTTTTAAAAAAATAATTCTAACAACCAATTTATACGAATATACCATTTGTTTCAGGAAAAAGTAACGATAATAACGTCTTTCCCGATACAATATAATACGCGATAATATGAATGCAGAGGAAACTGAGGTGATTAAAGATAAGATCAGTTACTAGCAACAAGCGACACAAAATCATTCGAATTATGATATAACGATTAAAGGTGTTAAGGTCTTTTCTAAACTATTTTGAATTATCATATTACAATATTTTTTTTCAATGGTATGACATAATTTGATGTGTTAATAGGAATTTCAATGAATAGTTAAATGTCACCGGTGTTCTAGAACGTGTGCATGTCATGATGGTTATTCCTTTGATGTGTCAACCAAAGGGGGAAGTAATTAAAAATGTTCAATATTCATGAATTTTTCATGTTGAATGTTAATTCAATGTTGATTTTCTGTCACCACACAAGGTTTTTTTCATATGCTGAACTTTTTCATTTGGTTTGTTTTAGGTTTATGCATTAGATATTCTAAACATAATCTATTATGTAAAAAATTAAAAAGCTAAATTATCAAACTCCCAAACAGTATTTTATCAAATTACTAAATCAAAAGCTCAAAAACATCAAACGAATGTAAGCAAGTGTCATATTTCTGACTTGGTCCAGGTATTTCCGCATGTAAAACCTGGTTTTATATCTAGCCAAATATCTCTCTAATATGATAGTCGCATAGAATTCCATTATATTGACAACAAATATAGGCAAACAAATAGAACAATTGGTAAAATTTTGTTTTAATCTTAACTATTATAAAAAGTGACTGGTTTTCAAGGAATAACGATTTAGCGTTAACAGGATTGTAAATGTAGCTGTTGGATTTTTTGAATTTGTTTGTATTTCAATATGCCAATTTATAAAAATTGTATTCTCAAATTTATAAAAGAAAAAAACTTTATAACTTGTTCATCGATAATTTTAAAAAAACACAACGAAATGACGAATTTAGTTTAGAATTTGTTTCACTCTCATTTATGCATCTCAATATCTCTATCATAATCAATGTGATATGTCTGTTGATATGATCATTTCGTTTTAGGAAAAAAATCTTTCGTGCTTTTGTTAAGTTCATTTTAACGTCACATCTTTGAAACAAGTGATTATAATAGCAAAATTCAAAGTTAAGTTGATAGGGAAACTAGCATAAGGCAAGTCCAAAGGCATATCTACAGAGAAGTTTACTTAATTAGATCAATCAAAAACGTTACGGAAATTAAAGTTTTTGCAAAACGGTAAGACCAAATACATCTTGACTCACATTAAAAAGTTCTCGCATACCGACAAGGAGACAGATTAATCGTTAGCTACATTAGGATATGGGTATTATTGAAGGAACTTTACTTACACACTCAAAATGCTCCTGATATCACACAGACAGAAAAGAAGATAAGATGTTTTTTTTTCGAACTGCCATACCTCAGTCTATTTTTTATGAATGTTAGTCTGATCAAATAACTTCTGATAGCACGAACAACATTAGTATGCCAAGCGAGCAACACCAACAAATTGTCCGGTTCTAACCTGGTGTGGTTCAAAATTAAATGAACGTTGAATTATGAATTCACTCATAATTACCTCCTTGTTTAATATTTGATTCTAGTGTGCTGGAGGAAAAATTCTGCTGATTATTTGTTTTAGACAAACGCCTACACGATGTAATATGTTTTCTATTTTAAAAGATTGCTTTTCTATTTATAAATCAATTTCCTTTTTAAGATAAAAAAAAAATTAAAACAGAAACAGAGAATTTGTAATGTAGATAACAATCCGACCAACTGGAAAACACCAGCACAGCGTAACAATTAATCAGCCTAAGCCGGGCACTAGATAGGGTCAATCATGGTTTGTGATATATCAATCCTTTCCCTATATTTCTAACTAATATAGAATAAACAAACACGCAGCAATACCTGGAGTAAAATCAAGTTATAAAGATAGAAACAATCTTTAAAAATATTTTCGTATCAAATGTTGTTTCTACATGTTCTATGTGATGTGGCTGATTTTAATTAGCAGTTATTACTCGTAGTAATACTAAAACAGGTCCGCAATATTTGGTGCATAGTAACAATCCATTGGAATTCCGATAACTTGACGATTTAGGCAATCTCTTTAGCAAACAAAAATATTATCTTTATAAATGCAAGTGGCAGTTATCTATCGTATTAAAGCAGAGTCAATTGAAATAGTGCTTTTGTTTGTTGTAACTAAATAATAACGTACACGAGTTTCAACAAATAAATTTGCATTCATAATTTTGAAATAGTTGTGCGGTGTATTGTCTTTATATTATATATTTGAAGGCCACTTTTCTATTTTGCGACGATGTTTAAGGTTATGGTACTTTCTGTAATTATTTAACATTGAACAGCTGTATACTACTTTTGCCATTATTTTTTCATTCCATATTTTATTTATTTGTGTATTGACACTGTTTTAGAGATCAAATGTATTCGCTCAATGTATGTTCACTTGTATTTATATGTCTTTTAGGTGTTGAAGCCATTTCAATTGATATTTTATAGTGTGTCGTTTTATGTTGTGATGTAACACTACTTTTGCGGGTAATTGTAAAAGGTTGTTACCCATTAAAACGTGTAAACACGCTGCACGTTTTGCACTAGGTATAGAACCTGATGTTCAGAATATAGTTGTCGTTTGTTGGTGTGGTTCATAAGTGTGTCTCGTTTCTTGTATTATTTTAAATAGACGAGACCGTTGGTATTCATTTTTGAATGTTTTGACACTTGGCATACCAAAGTTACCACTTCGTTCGTATATTTGAGTATAAAAAATCTGTGACGATCCTCTTGTCTGCAGGAGAGACATAAATTAACATGCAACGTGGAGAAATGGAATCACAATGTCTCAAAAGACAGAACAATGTGAACAAAAATGCTTCACAGCTACTTTTGCATAGGTACTATTTCTGTACTTAAAATCTACAGTACTGGAAATTTATTTTTAATATTTAGTACTATTTCTTTACTTTAAAATTATTGTAATGTTTAGGTACTTGTATTTTCCAGTACTTGATTTGTTCTTGTAATATTGGTACAAAAATAATACCAACATTGGTCACAGTATTCCATGTTGGAACATTGTAACTTTGAGAGATATGAAACAGACAAACTTTCAAAATGCTAAAAATGTAACTGTGTAACCAGAAATCTGTAGTACTTAAATTTCAAGTACAAATCAAGTACTATTAAATACAAGTACCTAAAGTAACTAAATATTTCAATAATTTTAAAGAAACAAAATAGTACTGAACATTAAAAGTAAACTTCCAGTACTACAGATTTTTGGTACATAAATAGTACCTATGCAAAAGTAGCTGTGTACACTGGAAACAAGATAAAATATAATGGTTACTGCAACAAAAGTTCTGTGTGATTGGTTAAATAACACATAAATATTATTTTTAACTATTTTGATCTGAGCGTCACTGATGAGTCTTATGTAGACGAAACGCCCGTCTGGCGTAAAAAAATATAATCCTGGTACTTTTGATAACTATTTACACCACTGGGTCGATGCCACTGCTGGTGGACGTTTCGTCCCCGAGGTTATCACCAGCCCAGTAGTCAGCACTTCGGTGTTGACATGAATATCAATTATATGGTCATTTTTATAAATTTTCTGTTTACAAAACTTTGACTTTTTCGAATAACTAAGGTTTTTCTTACCTCAGGAGTAGATAACCTTAGCCGTATTTGGCACAACTTTTTGGAATTTTGGATCCTCAATGCTCTTCAACTTTGTATTTATTTGGCTTTTTAACTTTTTTGATCTGAGCGTCACTGATGAGTCTTATGTAGACGAAACACGCGTCTGGCGTAAAAAATTATAATCCTGGTACTTTTGATAACTATTTACACCACTGGGTCGATGCCACTGCTGGTGGACGTTTCGTCCCCGAGGGTATCACCAGCCCAGTAGTCAGCACTTCGGTGTTGACATGAATATCAATTGTATGGTCATTTTTATAAATTTTCTGTTTACAAAACTTTGAATTTTTCGAATAACTAAGGTTTTTCTTACCCCAGGAGTAGATAATTTTAGCCGTATTTGGCACAACTTTTTGGAATTTTGGATCCTCAATGCTCTTCAACTTTGTATTTATTTGGCTTTTTAACTATTTTGATTTGAGCGTCACTGATGAGTCTTATGTAGACGAAACACGCGTCTGGCGTAAAAAATTATAATCCTGGTACTTTTGATAACTATAAATAACGTTTCCATTAAGTATACATATAGTCATTACGATTTTTAACCCTTTTGTCGTGTATTCATAGAAAAAAAGAATAATTGTATTGCAAGACAAGAAGACATGAAATACCATTGAGCACTCCAGTCGTTGTCCTTATACCATTCTACCATTAAAATGGCTGCCTGTGAATCCAAACTAACAAGATCTCCACCCTTTACTTCACACCAGGTGGCAGCACTAACCCATGACATTGTTGTAGGGTTAAATACCAACTGATAGTTAGTATTAGCGTTTTCAGTAACTGAAAAATGAAAATAAAATACTTCTTTATACAAATTAAGTCCTTGTAAATTTGTAAATTTTGTTTCAGGTAGGAAAAGAAAAACAAATACAAGCAAAATCATTTAGAAATAAAGAGTGAAAAGAAATATATTTTTCATCATCAGAAAGCAAGCTTCGTTTGCTGGTTAGCAATCAAACAACATCTCCTGATTTCCTTATAGTAGTACTGAGTGAATATGAGAACTTTCCATTTACTAATCCGCCCGTCTATCTATTTTAACTTACTGTAGTACAGACTCACTTGTAAATATTGAAGATAATTTTTACCTCTTTTTTTTACAGAAATAAGGTGATGTTTTTATGGGTTTTTTGTGTCTATTTTTGTATTCTGTTTTAGTATGATTTTTTTTTAAGTCAATAACCTTTTCATCATGAACTTATAATAGTGCAAGTATTGAGCAAACGGCACTTTTCGGAGTAATTGGCATTGCAAATTTCAAATATACGAGGAAAAGGTGTATTCGTCTTACAATTTGATAATGTTATTGATTATATTTTTTTATGAAAAAGTATCCATTGTATGTTTAGAATGACACTTTCATAAACCAATCCATCACACTTAAATTCAAACTTGTTCTATATTGACAATTGCTTATGTTTTAATTAGAATGTACGACAATTATGACTCAATTATGAAAAAAATCAAATGTTTTACTCCATAAATTCATGTCATTGTTTATCTCTAGCAATAAATAAATGAACGATTTTTTTTTCAGTAAATATAATTGTCATTTAAAGTGCATTTAAATAATTAAAATAATGTAAAGAGACACAAATGGACCTAAGATCGTTATTTGACCAAAATTATAAAATGGACCGATAAACATAGCCAGTGGTTTAGATGATCGACCAAAAATCCTTCTTCATTATTTACTAACTTCCTTATAACAGACAAAAGAGCCATACGATACGATGAGATGTATTTAACGAGAGTTGTCAACCATATATGGATTCATTAATATTCATAAACGTCTATTCCAAAAACTCTTCTTTCATAATTTTTACAATTTGCATATAACCTCTCTTAACTATCTTTCCGGGCCCGGACTCACCCAAATTGTTAATAAATGTGCATGCATAACGGCACTTAAAAAGTACCTTTCTTTTAAACACATGTTTATCAAATTTATACAGAATGTTCCATAGGGCAAAAAGAAAACAAGCCTACATTTTTCACTATCAAACAATTCTCAGCTGTAACACAAATACAGTCCACTGTATATTGGTTACGTATTTCGGTAAATACGTTCCGATGGTACAAGTATATACACATTTTACTATGTAATTCACCTCACTTGCAACATCGTTTTGCTGCATTCGATCATTTGTGGCAAGTATATTGTATTGATATATAAATTTGTTGAATATGTCCTTTTCCTGACTGTCTGTAAGCATGGTGATGCATCCGAGTGCATCGCACGATTTGCTTAAACTGTCAACATATCTAGTCGCGCTTATTTTAGAGTTCAAAAGATTACTTTGAAAAGAATATTACGACCAATGGGAGAACAAAAGCATGAAGGTAACTATTTCAAACTTGCATCGTCCGAAGCCTATTCTTGATAAAATATGTACTCATTACGTTATTCAAATTAGGGATTTGCTACCGCTGGAATATGTTAGGATTGCTGTACAAAAAACTTTCAAGCACTGTATGCTATAAATCATGTCAACCAGAAAGACTTAATTTATTTTTAATTTTTTTTGTCGTTAACTAAGGTGTAGTTAAGGAATACATATGAGTCAAATCAATCTATATTACTTTAAATCTGTGTTTTAAAAAGGTCAACCCTAAACTATTTTATATTCATAAAGATATTCAAACCCGAACCACGTACGCAATAATTTGATGACATTTACTGTATTCATTTCTTTCGAAGTCATATTTTCTGAAAGGGAATACTTATTTCTGCAAAACATCCGTTTTCACCAAAGACACTACAAAAGCAAACTTATATACTCTGTTTTGGTTTTGAATGGTTTATTTTGTTTCTAAAAACCCGGTATTACTATAGACAGTATACGATTTATAGTCAATACAACATAGCGTAATAAGTATGGCGTCATCAATTGCGACAATGAAATTCTTATCTCCTCAACACAGCTAACCTTTCACACGAAAACAAGAAGCAAATGTTGCACCCTACAGTAATTTTCGTATATCGCATGATAATGAAATTGGTTTTACAAACAACAAAGTTAATATCCTAAATATCTTTAACTAAAATGCAATTCTATGAATATATATAAGTCATAAAACGTTTCAAAGTTATTTAATTGCTTTGGTACTGGTGAAAACGATTGTATTCCAATTGAGTGTAAAGGATTCTGCTTGAAATATGCCAAGTTTGAATACATCATATCCTTTTAAATTTGCCTTGAAGCGTCCCCGTGAATCCTAATGCCTTTATGCACCCATTAATATTTTCATTTTCTTCATATTTCTATTGGATATGCGACTTTAGTTTGCATGCATTCATTTGGCATTACATCGAACTAACTTACATACATGTAAATCTTTTATTGTATATGACGGGTTATGAAAAATACATTATCCATTGACAATAGTAAAAAAATACAGAAAAATTTTAAAAATTTAAAATGAAGGTGACCTTAAGTGTGCTTTCCGATTTTTCAACATTTTTATAAACTATTAAAAGAGATCCCTAGCCATAACATTTGCAATCAAAACCATGTTCAATTCTTTCAATTTATCAACTATCATTGGTTAAATCAACAGCTAGTACTAGTTCATACTTTAAATCACGGTGGTCCAATTATGTTAAAGCAACAAAAATTGCAGGCTGTGACAAGGTAGTTTAACTTTCAGAATGATATGATGAGCAGCTACTCAAGGACTTGACACGATCCACAGGGGGAAGTCATATATATGATTAAGACTTTGGTTTTTTATAGTGATATTAAGATGATAACACAGTATTGACTGTTGTACCCCTATTTTTGACATTTTTACTCTTTGAGTATGTTTGTTTTGTTCACGCATCGTTGACAATGTAATGGAATTTGATGCAACTGTCATACAAGTGACAGGTTTAGCTAGCTATAAAACCAGGTTCAATCCACCATTTTCTACATTAGAAAATGCCTGTACCAAGTCAGGAATATGACAGTTGTTATCCATTCGTTTGATGTGTTTGGACTTTTGATTTTGCCTTTTGATTTTTGATTTTCCTTTTTGAAATTTCCTCGAAGTTCAGTATTTTTGTGTTTTTACTTTTTTTGCACATGACTAAAATCTCAAATACTGTTACAACCTCTGCTATGGCGGATACAGGATGCAAGAGCTGCCTTTCCGGTATCAAAGTGTTCCATCGACTAGGAATTGATATGACTTAATACATTTCAATCAATATTAAAATACATTTTGCCAACAAAAAAGTATCATGAATATTGGTGCAATCATACCATATTCTGCAAAGATGACCAAGACACATACTATTTGTTGAGGACTGTATGCTGCCGTGTACCTTTATTGTCTATACAAGCTGCATAACCAGTGCGTAATAGGATGAATGATGACATGGAAACTCTTTAATAAAAAAAACGAAAGCGGAAGCTTTTACCCTATTACCACAGACAAACAATGTACAATTTCCTCTGTAACTTCCGACTAAGGACCGTTTATAAAGTAAAATGTACTTTGTATTTCATACAAACGATGTTGTCGATCATGAATTTTAATTCTGCAATAATAGCCTTTATTGATCAATTCATTAAACTTTTATCTGCCAACTCTCAAAATTATCAAAGGTTGTATACAAATTTTTTATAAGCAATTTATTGATTCTTTTGCAAATTTATTTTGATTAGCTCAGTGGAATCGACATTGTAAATGTCATTACGATTCGTTAATTATATCAACCAACAAATAATGTTGCGGAGATATTATTAAGCGATAAGGAGACAATTAGTAATGTAGATATCGAAACCATGTAACAGATTAAGTCGGATATTTCCATATGTAATAGGTAATGCGAAAACGCATTCGTTCATGAGATTTGACACACGTGAAATCCAAATTTTATACCAAGAATCAGATAGTACCTATCATATAATCAGCCATTCTTAATATGTATACATGAGGATATAACTATCATTATTCTTCACTTGTTACGCCAATCGATGAATTTGATAAATTTCCAATTTCATACCATTTTCAAATGCCATTTACAAAGTCTCTTAGTTCCAAATAAATAGCTCGCATAGTTTCCATACCACATCTTCATTGTATATTTAACGCTTGCATATACAATTTAAAATCCACCCAAGGAATCCTAAACACGGAAATACCAAAACACAAAAAGTATTTGAAAATAGCACTCTATAAATTACGTGCGTTCAAAGCGCTCTATATGATTGTTTCGTAATCAGTAACATTCATACATAAACACGTGCAAGCTAAGGAAATATAACCGTGATAAATACATAGAAAAGTTAGCTGCCACATGTGGAGCAGAATCTGCTTAGCCATCCTGAGCACCTGAGATCGCCCCTAGTTTTTGGTGGGGTTCGTGTTGTTTATTCATTTTAGATTTATGTGTTTGACTGTCCCTTTGGTATTTTTCGTCCCTCTTTTAGAAGTTTTAGAATCAAAAGAAACTACGTATATAAGGTGACACAATGTAGAGAAATTAATAACTTGATCACACATATAATTAAATCATGCCAATGCCTTTGTTTGTAGTGACTATCTCTACCTAGACGCAGTCGCAAAATCGTATATTTAATCATTGTGATACGTTCAGCTGTCAGTGAGACATAAAAAGCCAATCAGTCATATTAAGATGAGCTAAATATTTTGAGTTAAAGACAGGTGTATAAACAATATTTCCAACTATATAATTCGTGCGTCACTGATGAGTCTTTTTTAGACGAAACGCGCGTCTGGTGTAAAATAAAATGTAATCCCGGTATCTACGATACTATATTATACTCAGACTGCTTAACAAAAAGACTGTTCAAGACAACCATTGACCGAAATGCATCCTTGCTCAAGTCTGTCAACTGCAAATGATACCAGGAAAAGCAAGGTTTTGTCAGATCTCATTACGTTATTCCATTGCATATTAAGTCAAGAAAGTGCATTATTTTTTTCTGTAGATCGTTTTCCTCTAATTTCTGTAGTTCAAACCATACTATCTCAAAATATTTATATATCTGTGTAAACATCAAGTAAAGTATTTGACAAATTTATAAATGTTGACATATACGTACCTAAAGCTCTTCAACTTCGTATTTGTATTGACCTTTTTATTTATGTTTTTATTCTATTGTCACTGATGAGTCTTTTATAGACGGAACGCGCGTAAATACACAATTTCAATCCTGGTATCTATGATGAGTTATAAATATATATAGATATCTCTTTTTCTTAGAGAAATAAGTTAATAACGAGCATTTAAATTTCAAATCTAACATCATAGACATAAAATCTTCCGTGCTGAAAAATTTTATTCTTTAAAGAAAATAGTTAAATCACAAATCAACTCAACTCCGAGGAAAATTCAAAACGGAGACTCCGTACCCAAATGGCAAAATCAATAGTAAAACACATTAAACGAGTGGACAACAATTATCATATTCCGGACTTGGTACAGACATAGTCATTCAAAATCAACAGTTGAAGGAAAATTAAAATAATATCATAACGTTTATTGGCATTACCAGTTATACTTATACCAAGGCCTACATTAGAGCAGATGTCTCTATTTACGTTTTTGCTAAATCTTTAAAATTATACAAAAAAATCCCTACTGTGCTTGAACAGTACACATGTGTTGTTCGAAAATCTTATTGGTTTAATCATAAACGGATGAATTAACTTTAATATGGCGTTATTAGTGAAATAGTTAAACACGCAGAGAAAACGAAAGTTATATACAACAGTTATGGTTTAGTTTAATTCAAGATGCTGTTTATTTATAAGTTGGAATAAAACCAATAGGTTTGACACTGATAGGATTAGTTATATCAATGTTTGTATCTTTAATAGATAACCATTACGGTGGATTTAACTGTGCATAACGACAATTTACTAAACAACATGGTTTCAGCTTAACATCTAGTGGTGTTTTATTTCTTGTTCTGCTTAAGTACAAAGACAAATGGAAGTTTTTAACGACCTTGACTGGCTATACAGCCCTTGCACGGTCGGTTACAAAGACAGTCCACCTACGTCATTATTTATAAGATTCTTCCACTTTTGCAATGTTTTCTATTTAGTAGAAAGAGTGTCAATAGTCTTCAATATATGGCAGATTGGTATGGTTTATTTATGTAAGAGATAAGAAGCGGTAGGTGAATAATTATCTCGATAAATGTTCTAATTTAAGATGATTAATGCAATCACATAGAAAATTGAAAATTAAAAACTTATCTCCATCAATAGTTTATTCGTTTGATAATGTGCTTGATTTCAATATGAAAATACAAATTTACATTTCGCTATTCTTATGCTATCCGATCTGTCCTTAATGACAGAAATAAAATTGTTCCGAAAGCTGTAATTGAAAGTTCAGCAAAACACACGCATCAGTGACTAAAAGATCCTTCTAACTTTAAGAGACAATTAATTATTTAGCTAGGAAAATAATATTAACTTATTCATATACGAATAAATCGTATTTCAGTTGATTTAAGCCTAATTTTATCTAGCTAAAAATAAAAACATGGCCTATAAACTTCCATCGAAACAGTAACACTAAATAAAAGAAATCATGACTGCAATTGTTAACGACGGCTGATGAATACCCGATCAACGCGGAGATAAGTAGTCTCTAAACATGCATTGATATAATGTTGCAACTAATGTCGTGTTCACACCAAACGCATTGTACAGTAAACATGTTTACAATCAGTTTAATGTAAGGGACACTGGCCTCACATTGAATTTGTTCATATCTATATTTCTTGTTTAAGTACCTTTACATAAGATTTGTTCACACTTGTAAGCTTATTTAAATGTTCATTACGTAGAACTGAATTCAAAGTTGTCGGACAATTTATCTAGAAGTAAGGGAACGACCATTTGACTTCAAAAGGGGGGGATTGAAATATTCCGATCCCCAATTTGATAAAAAAAAAATCTGGTCATACAGATGATAAAAAAATTATTCTGAATCAAGAGTTTCCCCATAGATTATATTGTTAACTATTGAAAAAAAGTATTTGATCACCAGCATCGAAACGAAAACGGAATAAAGGCGTACGTGCAAAAAAAATCTGACTCAGATAAAAACAGAATAACCCTCCCCCTTAGGGATCACTACATATCTTTTCTGTTTGTTTCAAATGGTATTTCTTCTTCCAAGGAGTATTTGGTAAAGGAATAAGGTAACGTTTTTTTAAGTGTTATTTAACGGATCTGAGATACTAGACAAACATATCATTTACCTCACACCTTTTTTTAGTCATACATTTATGTGTGAGTCGTTGTTTGAGTAAAGACCAGTGGCGAATATTTCTGTGTACGTCAAGTCGATTCGGGAAGACCTTTTCAAATGAATAAGGCAGTAACTATCTATTTTATTTTTTGGGGGAGGGGGAGGGGGCTTGGGTTATAGATGATTTTAGGACAAGTTTTGGTGACAAGTCGAAATAAAATTTAGCATTATATATAGTGGCAGCTGACGGTGAAAAAAAAATCAGGGCCAAAAACTGGAAGCATTTTTTAATTCAAAAACAAAATCTATAGCCCAACATCCCCACCCCCTGCCTATATGTTTTATACTTAACTATAATAGACCCCCCTTGAAAATCAATTGGTTGCTGCCTTATCGGTTCGGCATTGGTGCTGCCTTGAGTCTTGATCAAGGGTTAATAAAGTACTTTTTTTAAGAATAAAATAGGATAGTTTTTTACAGAAATTTAGACAACAATTTCTGTAAAGAACTATACTAATAATTATCAAAAATATCAATTTTACTAAAAAATAGTTTCCTCCTTAAATATATACACGGTAAAACTAATGTTCTAAATGCCGAATTTTGTGTTCACTGAACCTACACTAGGCCTTCATTGACTATCGACTGTGTGTAGATAAAACATGATTTAACTAAATCAAAACATTGAGTTTTATCAATGGGAACGCAAATATGTTTAGTTTACATGTGAGTTACACTAACACAACACCGAATTTAGGTCAATGTGAAAACAGGCTAAGCTGTTTAACATTCAGAAACAAAAACTACTACCAGGTTCAACCCACCACTTTTATTCCCCTTTAAAAGTGTCCTGTACCAAGTCAGGAAGATGGTCATTGTTATATTATTGTTCGTTTCTCTGTGTGTTGCATTTTAACGTTGAGTCGTTTGTGTTTTCTCTTATTTTTGAGATATTGAGATAAGACGTGGCACGGTACTTGTCTATCCCTAATTCATGTATTTGGTTTTCATGTTATATTTGTTATTCTCGTGGTGTTTTGTCTGATGCTTGGTCCGTTTCTGTGTGTGTTGCGTGTCGGTGTTGTGTAGTTGTTCTCCTCTTATATTTCATGCGTTTCGCTCGGTTTTGGTTTGTTACCCCGATTTTGTTTTTTGTCCATGGATTTATGAGTTTTGAACAGCGGTATACTACTGTTGCCTTTTTTTTTTATTATTCTTGGAAAGATTCGTTATAAACCTATCTTCAAAGTCGAGGTGTTAGACACAATGTATAAAGTTAAGTTACAGAAATTATGCATCATTCATATACATGTTGTGGAACATCCCCAACCCCCATCCCCCCAAAAAAGTGTCTTTTTCACAATTTAGCATCTACATAATGGAATACTCTTATAAAAGCATGAACCGCATCTTAGCGTTCCTTATAAGTTGAACATAGATATAGGAAGATGTGGTGTGAGTGCCAATGAGACAACTCTCCATCCAAATAACAATTTAAAAAGTAAACCAGTATAGGTTAAAATACGGCCTTCAACACGGAGCCTTGGCTCACACCGAACAACAAGCTATAAAGGACCCCAAAATTATGCATGTTCACACCTTTTGTTTTTGAAATCTCTATAAATAGAAATTTATTATCGCTTATCTATTTATTTATTTAATTGTCTATTTTGTGAAAACATATATCAAGTTAGTTATGCGACTTAACAAAGTCTACTACAGTGACCAAAGCGATTTTTACCGTTTCATACTTCCCTACAGATATAAATTTCTGCTTTAATATGCCGATACAGATACTTAATACGTGTGTTTAGGTTGTTACTATTAATCAAATGTTGTGTAATCCATATGGTGCATTTGAGATGTATTTGACTATGTAATTGACTGTGTTTAAATAATTTGTTAAGAAAAAGCCGTTATGAAAATGATTTGTTTTCACTAGTTTACTTGAGAAACAAAATCAATAAACAATGATTTGACTAAATTATATTTCACCTTTACTCTTTCATGTTTATAAAAGTATAAAAGTAATAAACAGATATAACTTCGTTGTATACCTCATTCCTTATATTTCACGTATAAATTAAATATTTCTATTCTTTTTTATAAAATAAAGATGCATGTTGTCCATTGTTTTTTTATAATGTTTCGTTCTAATTGTTATTTTTTTTTATTGTTTCTATTTTGTTGTAATTTAAAATATCGTGGTTTAAATGTGAATACATATAGTGCTGTAAAAAGAAATATGTGATTCAAAAGTTAAAAACGATTTGATTATTTTTGTACATTTGTGTTTGACTATTTGTGTTTTCCTCTCTTTATCTTCGGTTTTCTTTTAAAAAGGACAAAGTAAATGTATACTGTTACCCAATTACTTTTCGCCAGCGATTTATTTTCGCGACTTCCGCCAATAGAAAAAAATGCAAATATAAATTGGTGCCAACATGTTAAATAAGAATATTTCGATCTTTAACTAAATTAAGTTAATCTGAGAAATCGCCGTGAAATGCATGACTAGAAAGGATTAATCGGGAAATAAGGATATCTGCGAAAATAAGTTGGTTTACAGTAATTTTCAAACAAAAGCAGCTCTGTTTCATCGGTGAAATATTCAAGTCACGACATCAATATAAATAATTCACTGTCAAGTCATCTTTCAGATAATTAAAGCGTTTGAACTGTAATTTCTCATAAACAGAACTTCAATATCTTAGCGATATCTCCAAGTCCAAAATTACAGACACCTACACTAAATAAATGAGACATATTTGATTCGTGTAAGAGATGGTCTTAATAAAGGTCAAGACACGATTTGATCACAGAAAAAGAAGAAAGTATTTGTTTATAGATATAATTATAATGCTAAAAAAATACGGCAGCTGCCCGTTTGAACAATTTTACATTTCTACCAAAAAATATAACAAAACTGCCGGACTCCACGGCACATTAAAAAACGTAAAGTCAATAAAAAAGTTACAACAAAAATCAAACGCTATTAATTCACAAACGGGTGAAAAACAAAAGCTTTATTCCTGAATACGTATAAGCAATTTTTGAAGAACAATAATGGAGGTTTGACGGTTGGACCTATTTTAACTTGCTTAACCTTCCACATGTATGACACTTCTTTATTATTCTGTTTCATTTACAGAATATGGTAATTAATCAAAACAGATATTTGAAATTTATTAAATGTAGTTAATTTACACGTTTTTAATCATACTTTTCTGTACTCTTACACCTTAATTTTTGTTATCGTAGTTTTGCCCAAGTTAACAAAATACGTCCCTAATGTCGCTTTTACTTTTGTCAATCCTGGCGATTGCCGCAATATTTTCACTTCAAATAAATATCAAAACATATTGATAACGTCATAACAGGTTAAGTCGTCATCAAGAAGTTTTATTGTTTATTTTAATTCGTTGCGTTTTTATTATTAACACACTTCGCCTAATGATAAAGCTTTTTTGTTTTCCTATAAGGAATTTGTTATCGATGAAAGTTTACGTTAAACACTTCACTACTTACACAAACAAATGTATAAAGCAAAGCATACGACTAGTTTTAAGTTTTTTCTAACGAGACAATCTTCAACTAGAGTTTAAATTAATGCAGCCAAAAAGTCTTCAACAATGAGCAAAACCTATACCTCATAATCGACTATAAAAGTCATTGACACGATTAACTTGAATCATTTAAACACAAGAAGAATAACGCCCAAATTGATTATACAAAACAAAGTAAAACTAACAAACACGTACCAACGACAACCCCTCAAATTCAGCTTGGTTCCTGACTTTGGGATTCATGCTTGTAAGAGCTTAACCCATCTAATAAGATGGGACAGTGGTGAATCAATACAACATATGAACAAAGTATTAAAATCAGTAGCAATAGGTATAAATACGAAAAACTGGTATGACGTACAAGAATAATTGACATAAAATAATAGACATTATTCACCTTACAAAAGAGCAGTTGAATAAAGCTTGTTAAAGCAATGACAACTGACGAGTATGTTTAAGTAGTAAAATTGCTTTCATAACTACGCCTGAATAAAAATTGGTATCTATTGTTGTTTTAATTTTAGTGACTTTAAACTTTATCGACAGTATGGACATTGATTTATTATCAACTGGACATATACCTCATACCACCATATTTCAAAAGCTTACAATTAGCACATATTAATGTATAAAGTTGCTTCTTTGTTACAATGTAAATAGAATTTTTGTGTATTCAATATACAAGAAGGATTGGATAAAAAAAAATTAAGCAGTTTAAATTCTTGATTTTTGAAATCTGCTTAATTAAATATTTGTTTTCATTATGCCTTCGAGGTGATAATAGATGAACTTTACGAATAATCTTCGTATGAATAAGAATCATTTCAGAAAGCGCTTTAATGTTTAACTATCTAACTATCGTTGCAAGAACAAAACGTTGTAAATAATCTTCAAATTAATTCCGGCTTGAAAATTGGCAAGTTGACACTTTAAACTTATCAAATAAATAGCCAAACTTACATTATACATAAATATGTAAAACAAAACAAGTTTAAAAGATAAGAAAATAACCAAGTCTTTTATTTATCACAAATAATACCATTTGACGACTTGATTGATATTGACAAATAAGACTGATATTGCCATTTGATATTAGATGCTTAAAATTCAGTAATAAGCATATACATCACTAATTAAACCTGATGATGGAAAACTGTAATACAACTTACCACCAAATATTCCCAAAAGTAGAGATATCCGTACCGAGTTCATATCCATGGCCTAAAACATAAACTTTCCTACACTTAATTTTTATCTGTTAGCACAGTGTCATCATTGGATGTAATATCGATCCAGGATGTACAAATTATTCATGTATCTACTACAGCCGATTGGTCTAGTAATAACTACTAGTAATTATAGGTAAATAGTCATTTGATTGAAATGTAATTTAATAATTACAACCGATCAAAGTCCTTTGCTTGTGGATCTGATGAAATATAAAATGACAATTAAACTGCAAAGATTTGTCTAATGTTTATGTGCTGAACCGAAGAGTATGCGTATTGAACCTCCACAAATTAATCTCGGATGCAATTACCTGTAATTATAATCCAATTAAATATTCTTTGTTATCTTGAACACTGATTGAATTAAAGCCTTTTTTCAAAAAAAAGCAATAACTCGGTAAAATTTCCAGAGATTTGAATTGCACTTATGTTTAAAGTTTCATTTCAGAGATCAAAGTATAGGAATTGCTTTAATCGTCGTTAAGTGTGTGTATTTGAAAAAAAATAATACTTGAAATTCTATGCCTATATAAATCATCTTTGCATGTTTATAAAAATGTATAATTTTAAATGCTATCCATCGAATTTCTTTTAGAACGTATGGCAATTTCCAATTTGTAGACCACTTGTTTCGATATTAACCTAGATGGTTATGCTTTAAATATTTGTGCCATTTTAGGCTGTAATAAATAAGCAATATACTGGAAGTGAATTGAAAATTGATGAATATATTTGTTAAATATGTATTTGTATAGATGTAAGTCGTCATCTCGTGTAATTGATTACTATTTAGCGCAAGTTTAATTGTGTAAAGGATCAACATTTGCATGTATAGCTATATTGTTTTTCCATTTGAAACGATTGAATATGAGTAAAATAAATATGAAATTTAAAAGGATTAAATTGCTGAACTTATCATATGTTTGTGATAGTTCTAATTAGTTTTTACTGGAACAAAGATGATATTTATTATCGTCGATAATTAGTTGAAATCGAATATTCAGTCATATGATCCTTCAAATGTAAACCGAAAGTGTATCGATATGTCTTATGTAATTCATGACAATTAGCAGAAACAAACACGATCTTTATCAAAAAATTAGTTCGTAAAATGACTGCAATAAAAATATCAATACACTTAAATTTGCAACATTTATCCTACATCAAATTCAGTTCTAGAGATTACTTTAAATACATACAAACATGCAAAACACAATATCTCAAAGAAATTGAAAAATTAACCAAACTGAGCATTAACTAGGTAAACTTTTCTGCATAAGGAAATGCATGTACCAAGTCAGTTATATAATAGCTTTTTCCCTTTGTGTTATGTGTTTGAGATTTTGATATTTTCATTTGATAAGCGACTTCCTTTTTTTTTGGTTTACTAGGACATTTGGGTTTGTTATTGATCATGCGACGATTGAACCTCTACTCAGAAAATTGTCTATACACAGTTTATGAAAGACAAATTATACCTTGACCTTACATTAAATCGTAAAGTCATATCTCCTAGATCCTGTTTTATTTTGTGAAACTCTCCTGAATAGTACCACAATTGGAATTTGTAAGGAAAAGGACAAAACTTTAGCTCCAACAGATGTCGGAAAGAATCATACATAATTATACTTATTGAGATATTTCGTCGAGAGCCATGACATAGCCATCATAAAAGATTTTGTTTTTGCAAAATAGAAATAAACGCAATGCAATACAAAGTGTAAACGTCTCCATCATCTCTTACTAGTGTCAGATATAACGTATGCACTGACCTTTAATATTTCCCATCTCAGAGACATTCTGAAAAAGCACTGCTACAAAAATCGTCATTGAAAAAACGTAAACACAAAAGGACGCATTTATCATTATAAACCTATGATACACAAAGTCAGGTATATAAAGTGTTATAATCAAGATCAACAAAGAAAAGGGAACGCGATGAAACTATAAAAACAAATGTTAATCTTTTATGGAAATCAATGCTTGTGTATCAATTTCAGTAATGTTACTTTTTTTTTTTTATCGTTCTTTGACTTTTGAAAAACGGTATACTACAATTGCCTTTTTTTATCGAGTTCACCATCGTTTTATAAAAATAAGAAGATGTGGTATGATTACCAATGAGACAACTACATGAATAAGGCCATTAGTTTACTAGTTGAATTATTTTAGAATTTCATTTTGAAACCTTTTATGGCTAACTATGCATTATGGGCTTTGCTCATTGACGAAAACCGTATAGTCACTTATAGTTGATAACTTCTGTATCAGTTTTGTCTCTTGTGAAGTGTTGTCTCATTGGCATTCATCGCACATTTTTTTTTTGTATCCATCATAGTTTAAATAAAGTAAATATAAGCAATTAAATGCAACCGCTGATGAGTCTTTTGTAGACGAAACGCTCGTCTGGCGTATATACTAAATTTAGTCCTGGTATCTATGATGAGTTTATTTAGAACCACTGGGTCGATGCCACTGCTGGTGGAGATTTATTTCCCCGAGGGTATCACAAGCCCAGTAGACATAAATTGTCATTGATATGGTTATATTTATAAATTACCTGTTTACTATTTTTTGAATTTTTTGAAAAACTAAGGCTTTCCTACCTGAGGCATTGATTACCTTAGAATGTATCTCCCTCATGCAAAGCTCTGATTCATTTTACGTATTCGGCTATACGTTTTGGACCTTTTGGATTATAGCTCTTCATCTTTTATTTAAGCTTTGGATTTCAAATATTTTGGCCACGAGCATCACTGAAGAGACAAGTATTGTCGAAATGCGCATCTGGTGCAAGAAAATTGGTACCGTTAATTTTATAAGCTGTCTTTGGCAAAACTTTGAGGAATTTTGGTCTTCAATGTTCTTCAACTTCGTATTTTATTTGGTCTTTTTAACTCTTTTGGATTCGAGCGTCACTGATGATTCTTTTGTAGACGAAACGCGCGTCTGGCGTATATACTAAATTTAGTCCCGGCTGGTATCTATGATGAATTTATTTATTGACCTTCAACAATGAGAAAAACGCATTCCTTATGGGTAGCTATAAAAGACAGAAAACGGGAAAATGTAAAACAATTCAATGAGAAAAACTAACGGTCTTTCTCATAACATAACTAATCTACAAAAACGTATTTAAAATACATGAACGATCGACAACCACAAACTGAATGATTGAGAAAGACACATCAATAATGTTGCGAGGTTAAACATATTTGTGAGCGCTGAATCCATCCCTTACCTTTTACAATGGTTTTACAGTACAGCATATGAACATAAAAATCAGTTTAAATTATTAGAGGTTTTAAGCAAAATCGGTCACATAATAATTTACAAGTAAATATATAGATTATGCTCATTGAAATACTTCGGGCCTACCAGCAGCAGTTTGATAAGGGGCCACTTTTCATATCAAAATATGCGCACGTGCGCATAGGATAAGGAAACATTGCTTAAAAGATACAAAATTTTATATTTCAAAAATTTAAGAAATGAGGTAAAATTCAACAATTTTTTAGTGTATTATATCTTATTCTTTTTTTTTAACTATTGTAAACAATTGTTTAATTATCATTAAAACTATTTTTGCTTTTTTATATGACTTTTGAACAAAACAAAATTCAACTAAAATAACTATTTCATAATTCAATCTTATAATCATCATTAATAATTGCACCCTTTCGACGTAAGCATGATCAATATAAATGTTTTAATGTTTTATAGGTTGGACAGATAAAACATCAGTTTTGTTCAAAATGTTTGAAACCAATTAACACCAAATGGCTGTTTCACGTAAATGCTTTAAAAACAATAAATAAATTATAAGCACCTAAATTATCAACATGATAATTTTCAAAAGACTGGATGAATATGAAATAGCAAAGAGGGAGTAATACATTTGTGTATCAGAAAAAGGCGTGAGCAAAATATCAAGCGACTGAAGATTAAAAATACGATAAATTTAACATGAATATGTAATTTCAGTTATTCAGATTATTAAAGAATCGTCATTGGTCATGAGATCATACACATCTTTCCTATTTGCACCGTTGAAGATCTTTGAATGATATATATGAACATAACTTTCAATGACAGAAATAAATAAAGATGTTCCAAGGGATAAAACAAAAATACAAGTTGGGTTTCATTTTACATTTCTTATAAACTTACCAATTAATGATATGTTTTGTTTTCACCAAGAAATTAAGTTGCAGGTGGAAAATACAAAATCATAAAAAAAATTAGTAAACTGCTACGTAACTATATACTGTGATTTGTATAACCATATTCAATGACCAGAACAAGATTGAATCATTTGAATTTCTAGAAGCAGATACTAACTAATATCTAAATTGTGAAGTCAATTTCTTATACAAAAGAAAGCTAAGGGACAGTCACACCCATCTGTCAAATATAAACTGATAATAACACGATTAAATAAGATCAACAAACATACACACGATACAGAAAACAGACTTAAGACAAAAAATAGACTAAGCAACACAAGACGCACCAAATGATGACGTTTGTCTCGTATACTCCCAAGGGTTTGCACTTCTTGTTCCACATGTGGCACCCATCGTCTTGCTCCTTTCAGTGCAAACAAGGGAATGAGTCTTGTTTGGTATGTCACAATTTATGGATGCGGGATAGTACTTACGGCAATTGGAGCATATATCCGTTAATATCTGTGAAATAAACAATCCATAACGGTCAAGCGAATCGTTATTGAGTCCCTACATTACCGCAAGAATGACATCAAATTCACCCAAACTATGAAAATCATTTCTACTTGATATGTGTCGGATCAACATGTCTAAAATGAGGCGAAAGATGTCAATAGGTATATTTCAACTAATGAGGAGAAAATAAACTGTTAACGCAAAAGCTTTATTTTTATTTAATCTGAAGGTCCCTCTGGTATGTTTCGTCTCTTTTTTTTTAAACTATTGCAAGTAATAGCTTTATAGACAATCATACCCCTCATTTGCTTTTTTCTATTTGACTTTTGAGCAAATCTTTATTCAACTAAATTTATTATTTCATAACTTAATTTCTTGAAAAAATATAATAGTTTCAGCTGAAGATTTAATACATGAAAAGAAACATTCCGACTATTTGCAATGTTTGTCAGATAAAGTAAGAGTAGCGTTTAAAATATGTTTGAAACCAATTAACCACAAATGGCTTTTGAAAGAAGCTTTTGTTAACGTAAATGTTATTATTAATAAATACTAAGCACTTAAATAATCTACATGTAAATTTTCAAAAAACAAGATGTATATCAAATAACAAAGAGGAAGCAGGACATCAGAAAATTGCATAAACATATAAAAGCGACTAGAAATGACAAATACAACACAATATTATCATAAATTATTTATTTCTGATATCAGATTTTGGAAGAATCATCATTAATAGACGCATTTCTCATATTTGCATCGGTGAAGATCTTTGAATAATTTATATAAGCTTTGGATTTCAAATATTTTGGCCACGAGCATCACTGAAGAGACATGAATTGTCGAAATGCGCATCTGGTGCAAGAAAACAGTTCTTGTCCATTCGTTTTTGATGCGTTTTGTTTTTTGATTTTGCCATGTGATTATGGACTTTCCAAATTGATTTTCCTCTGAGTTCAGTATTTTTGTGATTTTACTTTTTGGTACCGTTAATTGTATTATACACATACATACATGTCAAAAACAGAAATACATTAAAATGTTAATAAAGAAGAAACAAACGTATAAAGTTAAGTTACATTTAACATTACATGTAAACTTATACATTACTAAAATGTTTTGTTCCTATTCTTGAACTTTCGTTTCAGAAGACAAATACATAAACATATACGATCAGTAAACTTCCTATGTAAATGGTCTGATTGGTTTAACAATTTTGGTAATTCGATATTATGGTGATTTTTCCTTTTTTTCAATACAAAAACAAATCATTTGATTTTTTGAAAGCAGAAACTGACCATATAATAAAAGAGAGTCAAACGATATCAAACAAGACATTCATATTCGTGTAGACTCGAAAATAAACTGTTAACGCCATAGCTAAAAAAAAAAGAAAGAACAAAACCCAAACAGACAGACAGACTAGTAACAGTAAAAACTATTAAACGAGACATCGATAACTGCTAGTTCTCACAAGAACTTTCGTGGTATTCCTTAACGGGAGATTATATAGACAGAAGAAGTATACTTAACATCAGAATTATTTTCATTTACCTGTGTATAATAGGACTCTTAAAATTAAGTAATCCTTATTTTTTATCACATATCAATTTTATTGGTTCATTGTGTGTTATTTTGTGTTACTACGTTTTTTGATTGTGTTAGGCCATTCCAATTGATATTTTACAGTGTGACTTTCTTTGTTGGGATGTTATACAATTCTTTCTGAAGAGGGCGAAGGTTTGGTACCATTAAAACGTTTAATTCCGCTGCAATTGTTTGCACATTTCTTAAGTCAGGAATCTGATGTTCAGTGGTTGTCGTCTGTTTATGTGGTTCATAAGTGTTTCTAGGCTTTTTTTATATAGATAAGACTGTTGGTTTTACATTAGTAATTGGTGGGGCCCTTAATAGCTTGCTGTTCGTTGTGAGCATAGGCTCCATGGTGAAGACCATACCTTGACCTATTATGATTATATAGGAAGATGTGGTTTGAGTGCCAATGAAACAGCTCTCCATCCTAGTCACATTCTATAAAAGTAAACCATTATAGGTCAAAGTACGGTCTTCAAAATGAAACATAGGCTCACACCGAGCAACAAACTATAAAGAGCTCCAAAATTCTTATATAAAACCATTCAAACGGGAAAATTAACGGTCTAATCTATATAAAAAAAATACGAGAAACGAGACACTCTTATGAACCACATAAACACATACAATGGTTTACTTTAATCAATTGTGACTTGGATTGGGAGTTGTCTGATTGACACTCATACCACATCTTCCTATATCTATAGAAAAACTAAGACTTAGCAACACGAATCCCACCACAAAACAATTAATCACAGGTGCTGCATAAGGGTATGTAGATCCTAATTATACTCAAGAATTTACGACAAAAGCGACGATGGTTCTATTTCTGCTCTTATTATTTTGTCTGTTAAAACTGTGATTATGCTTTGTAAAATTCTAAAAATGATTCGAATGAAATTTCATAAGGACCCATATCGTATGCATCGACAAAATTTGCGTCTCTTGTTATACAATGTGCAAAATAAATTTACAGTCAAGATGTCACAAAATAGAAAAGTGAAATAACATGCAAACTAGACGGTAGTGAAGTTTGTGTCGCTCAGTCAAGATTTAGTTTTCTTTATTTTAACATGTGTACAAATGTTTGTCTGTTGGTCTTTTTTTTATTTTAAATTATATATATAGTGTTTATAATCGACATATCAGTGTGACGTTTGAGAGGAACTAAATGATATAAATTCAGCTCATATAACTATTGTATAATTTATTTTAAAAATCATCAGCAATAGTTTCACCTGCAGATTTAATATATGAAAATAAACAGTCCTAAAAATTGCATCCTGTTCACGAAAGCATGTACAACAACAAAGCTTGTTATGGTACTTAATAGGTTTAACAGATTTGACTGCATTATTGTTTAAAATATGCTTAAAACCAATTAATCCCAAATGGCTGTTGAAAGAAGAACTGTTTTACGTAAATGCTATAAAAATTAATAAATGATAAGCACCTTAATAAGCGATATGATTATTTTCAAAAGACCTGATGAATATCATGGAGAATTACATCAGAAAACTGCATAAGGGACTGAAGATGTCAAATACGACAAAATATTTTCATAAATAATTTATTTCAGTTGTTCTGATTTATAAAGAAACGTCATTAGCCATACACGTCTTTCATAATTGCACTGTTGAAGATCTATGAATAATTTATACATGTGCATTTTCAATGACAGAAATACATAACAATGTTCCAAGGGATATAATACAAGTCCAGATTGAGTTTCATTCTATAGTACTTGTAAACTTAAACATCAATAATATATTTAGTTTTTAATCTTCACATTTTATTGCAGGTAGATGACCAAAATCATAAAACATCAATAAACTTTCTATGTATGTGGTCTAATTATTATAACAATGTTCAATGACAAAAATGAATCTTTTTTTTTAATGCAGATTTAAACTTAACTTCTAAATTGTGAGGTGAGTTTTATTAGTGGATAAGAAAACAAAAGAACGTAAAGGGACATTTACACCAATTTGACAAAAATAAACCAAAAACGTCGTTGCAAATATGGAAAAAAAAACTTGCAAACACAAACATGATACAGAATACAGACAAAACAAAACAAAAAGACTGAGCAACACGAAACCCACTAACAAATAACAATGATCTCAGATGTTCTGGATGTACATCTTGCTGCATATGTGGCAGCCATCATGTTGATCATATTAGTACAAACCAGAGAATGAGTCTTGTTCGATGTGTCACATTCGTCATGGTGTCCATAAAATTTACAACAAGATGATTTGAAATTTATTCTAGTTATGTCTTTCTTTTCTACGAAAATATAGGTTATTAAAATGTATATATAGTAAAGAGAGGCAAAGATACCAACATTCAAACTCATGAGTAAAAAAAAACTGTCAACACCATAGCTAAAGGAAAAACCTCGAACAGACAGACAAACTAAGAACAGTGATATCTATCCAATTCTGAGCTGCTTCGTTCTATCCAAATTATAGGTAATATGTGGGTATCTGGTTGTTTGTTAAAAAATAGAAAAATGTGATATTTATATATTGATTAATAGAGTTTGGATTTACTTCAAGCGTGTACTTTATACACCCATGCTATTAAAATTTTATTTCACGAAAAAACATGTTTACATCTCCTCATTGTGTTGAGCAAGTAGGATTTCATGATATCAATACGAAGACTATCAGAGTATCTGTTTATTCTTATATTACTAGTATTTTCCCTTCTCCATGGTAGTTTTATGTTTGACGAACGCAAGCTTTATAATATCTCCTCACACTTTGTGATGTCGCTGATAACTTCGCCGCAGACACTGCGACATCACTGATAAGGCCAGCTGTCGTCTTAAAGCCGTGATACTTATCAGAGTGATACAGGCGTAGAGAAGGACAATAATCAGTTAAAATAATTTTGTCAGATAATCAAAGACCCCCTGTTTTGAGTTTCTTTGGTGTTCAATATTTTTATTATTTAAATTGTAAAGAATGTATTAATATCGTATGACCAACAACAATGCATTTGGGGTTTTATCATCCATAATCTAAAAATAACAATGCACTGTAAATGCAATAAGTTGCATGGGAGGAAACTAGTTTATCGATGTTAAAATGGCATACGATAATAGGTCAGAGTCATCTGCTATATACGTATAATGAGCCGTAGATAGATACGATTTCAAATAGGAACACTTTTTTTTTTACTTGAAGATTTAATTTCATTTAACATCACAACATATGTACGAGCTTTTGCATCATTATTTTGTTCAATTAATTCCAATGACCTCATTATAATATACTTATATACCTATATGGAGTTTTTTTCTTTCAGAACGACAGGTCATTCTTTTTCAGAATCAACCCGGACGATACCATGTTTCAATGAAATATGCTCACAGGCATAAAACAATGACCTGTGTGAGGTCATTATTTTCCTTGATAAAAATGCAATCTATAATTTACTTCAAAATTTTATTCGTCTGATAGTTTTTTGTTGCCGATTTGGAAATTTATATTTTAAAGTTCAATCATAGTCCAGCAGCTAAGTCCAATATTTTGGTACAATTGATCACTTTATGGTAAAAGCATGAAACTTTGCACAGTGTTAGTATTGATGCTTATATGGATATGGAGCCATCAAAAATAATTCCACAATGGCCGCCAATTTCAAAATGGCCGCCAACAGTCATGAAGCATAGTCCAAAAATATAATATAATTTATCATTTGAAAATTAATGCACTAAACTTTGCATATTGCTAGTTATGATGATAATCAATCTTTTCTGAATATGGGACAACAACAAAAAATCCATAATGGCCGCCAATTATAAAAATGGCCGCCAACAGTCATGAGACAGAGTCCCAAAATATGGTATAATTTATCATTTGAAAATAAAGGCACAACACTTTGCATGTTGCTAGTTATGGTGCTCATTAATCTTTAATGTATATGGAACAATAAAAAATTATTCCATAATGGCCGACAAATTCAAAATGGCTGCCAACAGTCATGAGGCAGAGTCCCCCAAAAAATGGTATAATTGATCATTTGAAAATAAAAGCTCAAAACTTTGCTTATTGCTTATTGAAGACCTGTTGGTGACCTTCTGCTGTTGTGTTTTTTTATTTGGTCGGGTTGTTGTCTCTTTGACACATTCCCCATTTCCATTCTCAATTTTATTATTGCTAGTTATGATGCAAATTAATCTTTTCTGAATATTGAATCAAAAATAATTCCTTAATGGCCGACAAATTCAAAATGTGTATATCTAGAAAGCTATTATCAATCAACAAATATTTATGCTTTGCAAAACTTTCAGGATTTCAGGTCATCAAATTCTAGAATTACATATTTTTTTGGGGTCTTTAAACTTTTTCGATTCAAGCGTCACTGATACGTCATTTGAAGAAGAAACACGCGTCTGGCATACAGTAGTTACCTACAAGTAATATATAAACCAATTTTCGGTCATAGTTCTTACAATAGTTATCAAAAGTACCAGGATTATAATTTTATACGCCAGACACGCGTTTCGTCTACATAAGACTTATCAGTGACGCTCAGATCAAAATAGTTAAAAAGCCAAAATAAATACAAAGTTGAGGAGCATTGAGGACCCAAAATTCCAAAAAGTTGTGCCAAATACGGCAAAGGTATTTTACTCCTGGGGTAAGAAAATCCTTAGTTTTTCGAAAAATTCAAAGTTTTGTAAACAGAAAATTTATAAAAATGACCATATAATTGATATTCATGTCAACACCGAAGTGCTGACTACTGGGTTGGTGATATACAACATGGCTACTGAAAAGATATTCAGGATATCAAGTGTAGAATATGACAAACCGACTAAATCAACTAATATTGATTGGGCAAATTGCATCCTATGCCAAGAAATTATAGATGAAAAACTTATATGCCCATTTGATTCTAAACGTCTCAATGTTGGTGCTGGTTATCAATCTTTAGCTGACAATATTAGGAAGTTTCATGAATTACGATTGATGCCTGAAGGCATTAATGTGTGCATTGAAAACTTAGATGAGGGATCTGGAATAGCACAGTCTTTCATTGACCAAAAGGCATGTTGGCACACGTCTTGCAACTTAGAACTGAACATGACAAAGTTGAATAGAGCAGAAAAACGAACCTCACATGAGAGAATAGATAAAAAAAGCAACCACATCTAAAAGAAAACTAGACAAAGCCTTTCAGTTAAGTCCACCATTAACCTGTGTGCTTTTTCTGTAATGAAAATGGTCAAGAAACCCTTCATGAGTCCTCAATGTTTGGACAAGATACACGTGTGAGAGAATGTGCAGATGAGACCATAAGTGTTTACAAGTTGTCAGATCTATGTAAACTTTATACGGAAAGAATAGCATGTCTAAGTGCAGATGTTTTATCTCGAGTTAATAAAACACGACTGAAACACAGAATTGTATATAATTTCCCTAACTTAGATGCTTACAAACAAGGCCTTGAAAACATTCTTGCTTTCAAAGATGATATTGGTACTACATTGAAGAGAGTCTGCTTAGAAGACTTTGATAATGAGTTTGTCAACATATCAAAAGCAGATAGGTTTGTTCGTAAAGATATTTTTGCATCAAATTCAAAATTTAAAGGAACATTCCCAAAGGGATGTAACAATAGGACAACTTCTGATGTATAGTACAAAGAAACTATCCAACCGTCACATGAATGATCATGAACCTCAAGTTTGTGCTTATTTGGGATTTATGATCCACTGTAAAACTAGACAACGTGATCTTGTGGAAACTTTCTTTAAACTTGGAGTGTCTGTCTCCTACGACCGAGTGTTAGACATGTCTACTTCCATGGTCAATGATGCTTGTCGTCGTTATGTCTAAGAAGGTATTGTTTGCCCTACCAATCTACTACAAAATGTGTCATTTATCACAATCCAAGCAGTATCTTGTTAAAAGATTCATTCCATGGTACAGGTATATCTTTATTCCAACATATTTCAGAGGATGTTCAAGGCGTTGTTCAAACATTTGACCAATCTGAACCTATGTTGAAATGCCAGTCAAAGAGAGTGTCTCTTTTTACCAGAGAGTTATTCAAACTGCCACCAGCTGTAATAAGATTCAGTGAACCAGATATCCCGTTAGTTGAAGGAGAACTTTCAATTGATATGTCCTTATTCCCAGCTGCTTTAAAAGGGGAGTTCAAATGGCTGAACAGCTGTGGATAGGATTTGGCACTGGAAGGAACTTCCGATATATTTCAATTCATGGATATTGTGCCTTGCTCTAGGACCATTGAAATTGAAAGTCTTTCCATTGTTCCATTCATTTACCGGTTGTGGCAAAGTCTCAGCTTTTTCTGGGAAAGGTTAGACATCAGCTTGGGACACATGGTCCGTTTATATCAGAAACATGCAGGTTATTGAGAATCCAAATGTAGTGGAAATTTTAAAAGTGTTTAAAAGTAATAGAACGATATTTTGTGCTTTTGTATGATCGGTCTAGTACAGTTAATATGGTGAATGAGTTAAGAAAATAGTTATTCACGCAGAAGACAAGAACATTTGACAATATTCCTCCAACACGAGATGCACTTCTTCATTGAACATACGAACCGTGCAGCTTACCAAGGTAGTGTTATTTGGGGCATTTATTTAGTTGCGAATCCAAGTATGCCATCACCCGATTTATTTGGTTGGCAAAAACTTGATGGTACCATTCTGGTCTGTGCTTGCTGAAGTTTCAATGTCACGCATGTAAATTCTTGAAAGCAGCAGTATGCAACTGCTCACCGGACTGTGAAAGAGAAATTGATTGAGACTCTGCTTTCTTTTGTTTTCCTGCATTTGTATCATATTTCAATTATAATTTAAATCTGTTGTTATGTTAAATAGTTACTTGTGAGTTTTTCTTTATTTCTGATCTCATTTCTAAAAAAAATAATAGAAATACTCTTTGCACTGATTCAATACTGCATATGTCGGATTTTTTTTCATTTCAGGAAAATTTTGAAATTTTCTAAGGTCATTACCTGTAACTGTGAAAAATATGAACTCGTCAAAGACGCCGTTTTGAGTTGTATCGGCCATTTTTATTTCATAGTAAATGTCACCTGTTACATTAAATAATAACATGTTCGTAAATATGTGTAGTATTGAAATAATTGATCCATTATTTTTTTAATTATTTTTATAACATATTTAAAAACAAACGTCAAATTTTGACATGTTAAACGGCGCCATTTTGAATATTGCCGCCATTTTGAAAATATTATCTATGTACCCAGGTATTAATGATACATTGTTGGCACTTTGTCGATATCAAATAATCAGTTTCACGCATTTGGTAACTTTCTATAACACAATGATGATGTATACATACGAATACTGTCAAACTTAGACATTTTGAAGCGCCATTTTGAATTTGGACGCCATTTTAATGATTTCTGTATTATAAGGTTTAAACAAATAATAATTGACATATCTTAATTGTATTTCCTTAAGTTTGTGACATCTTCTGAACTCATTAAAATTGGAATACTTCATCAAGTGAATTATGTTATACTTATGTCGGCCATATTGAATTTGGCGGACATATTGGATTTTTTTTTCGTGGCTCCATATCTGAATTTATTCTATACCCCTAAATCTTTCACTATGCCAAGTTTCATGCTTTTACCATAAAGTGATCAATTATTCTGATATTCGCTGGACTACAATGATAGATGTAAAAGAAACCTTCATTGCCCGTATTTTAGTTTTAGAAACAAATAACGCGTGAAGGTTTGTTAATTGATCGCTACAATAAAGAAACATTATCATATATGTGAGATGAATTTTAATATAGACTTTCATAAAGAAAAATCCAGATTGAACATATTCGTGTGGTAGATTTTGAAAATCTTATTGAGTCATACTGAATAGGTTGGTTGATATTTGGTTTCTTGCTTAACGTCCAGTGGCAAATATTTCATGCATGTTAAGGACGATGAACGCTGAATAGGAAATCATACTGTGATATATGTATTTATATTCGTCTTTGTGTCAGTTCTTAACTTTTTAAAATTTATGTATACCTTTTATTCTATCAAATGCTCAACTAATAAGATAATCGTATATTCTATTGAATAACATTAACGTAACTCAGAAAAGGGTCGGGTTCGGAGGGTATATAATTATATCCTGATTATTTGTAAATAAAATGTATTGCTATTCAAAAGACAATCTTTCTGAATTTTTCATTCGATTCAATTAAAATTGTTAAAAAAATAACCACTTTTCCGCGATAGAAATGACATTACAAATAGAAAAAAACATACCCCTCCCCCTTTTCCATAAACTAAGTGGTACAATAAATTACTTACAATGTGTCTTGCATTTGTCATACACCGTTATCGGATGGTAACAACACATTCGTGTCTTACTTCATGCAGTTACAGTGATATTTTTATTGTGTATGGATAATTTTGGTTTTAAAGGTTTATATATTTTATCAGTGAGTTTTATTTCACATTCTAAATGAGCAGTAGAGCGTATTAAAACCTGAACGCATTAGAAAGGAATATCCCACTTTAGCGTGTCGGTAATATAGGATACTAAATTTTGCAAATCTTTATAAAAAATAATATTTTTTTTACGGTATATAAGTCAGATAATGCATATTTTAAGGTTTTTCCTGTCGTAGAACACACCTCGGGTGTCAGAATTGCTCAAAGAAAGACCTCCCTTCGGTCGGTCTTTCATTTGATCAATCCTGACACCCCTCGTTGTGTTCTACGACAAGAAAAACCTTAAAATATGCATTATCTATAACCTAATCACCATATATAGATTCCTATTAAAGTGAAATGTACATTACAAAAATATTCAATTAGGCTAAATACATTTGTCAGGTTTTATATGTTTACTCAAATAGCCATACATATGATCCAATGGTAAGACAAGAATAAATTAGTCAACTGAGCTGGAACTAATTGGCAATTCAATGATGTTCTAATTACAAGATCATTACATTTGTTTAATTTTCTGTGGGTTATCATTTGATATTTAAGGAAAACCTTTTTAAAAATCCAATATTTATCATCTACAAATAGTTTCATAATTTTAATGACAAATCAAGCTTCTTTCAATACATACAGAGAAATCATAATGTAACTGATAATTGCTGTAAATTGACCATCTTTACAACATATATAGTACAAGAATTTAGCCTGTACACTTCGAATCAAAAAAGAAATGAATAATGGTTTCTGTGAGATCTGTTTTATTGTGGAAAGTTATCTAATTGGCTATCTTTTTTTGGTATTTTTAAAGATACAAATTTGCGGATTGAACTATTTAGGCATGAATTGCTCACCCTTCTGTATTACATAAGTTCAACCCTGTTTTGAGTAGGGTTCACATAGCTTAATTTGCAGGTGTCGGGATAATGTTTTATTATTATTTTTGTCATTTCATCATATTAGGGTGCCAATTCAACAAATTTGATCAATTTGCCCTAACGGAATCACACACGGCTATAATTTATATCATTTAAAAGAGTAGAACAAACGTATTCGAAATACCCATGTCGTCTTTGTCTGCCGTGGTAACGTTTTTTCTGTAAATCAGGGTCAACGGTCAAAGCAAAAATTCCAAAAAAAATGCACAGTCCTATTTAGATACATTGATTCTCCTACATATATGCGATTGGAGCACAATAAAAACAACTTACTTATAGTAAAATATCCATTGTATCGACATTTAGAACTTGTTTTTTTATTTTTATCCATAATTACTATATTTCCCACGATTTAAAAATTGAGAAGAGGTTATATTTATTGTTCAGAAAGGAATATTGACTGCTTAATTTTCATTCGATAGCTAACAAACAGAAAAATGAAATTTTATACATCTTCACCTTGGTCGCTATCAGAGTTTCTAGCTGCAACCAAACCAGTATTTATATTTTGACATATGTATGTCATTTACCTGACATGAGCATTAAATTGTACATGCTAGATTTTGTTCGAAGCAAATGCAAAATAAATCGTGCAGAAATTCATATGACATCTGTCCTTCGAGATAGACTATTACAAGTCATTCTGCTTTTTTCATCCAAACTAAAGAGGAGAATGTAGGATAGTTTTGCTATTTGGGACATCAAATGTGTGTCTTGAGTGATGCTCTAGTATATATATTGATGGCGATCCGATGGATACATCTGTTGTAGGGTTGTCACTGACTCAGACGTACTTATGAATATAATTATTTTCTGTGACTGTATCTTACATTCATTTGTAGGATCCTTTACTATAGATAATTTAGCTGATCTGTAACAATAACATCTTCATGCCTTATATATCATGTACTGTAGTACGCCGCTAGATTAAAACTGACGTGGAAAGGTAACATATGGCCACCGAAAGCTCTTTTTTTGAGAGCTCAGGTGGTCGTGTGGTCTTGCGGGACGGCTGCAGTGCAGGCGATTTGGTGTCACGATATCACAGTAGCATGGGTTCGAATCCCGGCGAGGGAAGAACCAAAAATTTGCGAAAGCAAATTTACAGATCTAACATTGTTGGGTTGATGTTTAGACGAGTTGTATATACATTATGTACACAGCCATGTATCACCATCATTGATGGCGATCCGATGGATACATCTGTTGTAGGGTTGTCACTGACTCAGACGTACTTATGAATATAATTATTTTCTGTGACTGTATCTTACATTCATTTGTAGGATCCTTTACTATAGATAATTAAGCTGATCTGTAACAATAACATCTTCATGCCTTATATATCATGTACTGTAGTACGCCGCTAGATTAAAACTGACGTGGAAAGGTAACATATGGCCACCGAAAGCTCTTTTTTTGAGAGCCCAGGTGGTCGTGTGGTCTAGCGGGACGGCTGCAGTGCAGGCGATTTGGTGTCACGATATCACAGTAGCATGGGTTCGAATCCCGGCGAGGGAAGAACCAAAAATTTGCGAAAGCAAATTTACAGATCTAACATTGTTGGGTTGATGTTTAGACGAGTTGTATATACATTATGTACACAGCCATGTATCACCATCATTGATGGCGATCCGATGGATACATCTGTTGTAGGGTTGTCACTGACTCAGACGTACTTATGAATATAATTATTTTCTGTGACTGTATCTTACATTCATTTGTAGGATCCTTTACTATAGATAATTTAGCTGATCTGTAACAATAACATCTTCATGCCTTATATATCATGTACTGTAGTACGCCACTAGATTAAAACTGACGTGGAAAGGTAACATATGGCCACCGAAAGCTCTTTTTTTGAGAGCCCAGGTGGTCGTGTGGTCTAGCGGAACGGCTGCAGTGCAGGCGATTTGGTGTCACGATATCACAGTAGCATGGGTTCGAATCCCGGCGAGGGAAGAACCAAAAATTTGCGAAAGCAAATTTACAGATCTAACATTGTTGGGTTGATGTTTAGACGAGTTATATATATATATATATATATTGTTTAACAGTTGATCTACAAGGAGAAGTGTGACAAGAGGGACATTTTAAATGGTAAAATTGGGAATGGAAACCATAGAACAGATAATTTAATCCGATCTGAATAACGCTCAATTTGTTTAGCTCACAATGATCTATTTTGAGTTTAGACGTTAGATCATTCAATGTAACAACAAGATCCCGAGCTATATCTATATATTCACCGATGTCACAATTAAAAAGGTTTGACAAATCGGTGAAATCATATGTATTGTCCTTCAAGACTAAAAAACAGTGCGCTTAACAGGGATGACATTGTATCGCATCATATTAAAACATGTGCGGCTGGTTGCATGTTACAGATGGCAAACTAGATACTTTTACATATTTCGTGGACAGGTATTTAGCAGCGCATTTCTTGTATGCAAGTTAAAGTGCATGTTTGAAACCATAGTTTATGCGTATGCTGCATGGAGGGGTAGAAATGAACGCATAAGATCAGAACTTCCGTATCTTTTGACTTTATTATTATCCTACCCTTGATGCCTTTCACACCGAACTCTTTGTCTACATTAATAGCATGTAAAATCATACACAAGTATCTACTTCATCGGGCGTACAAAATAATTTGTTAATAGTATTTCTGAGCAGATGACGGGTCGTTGGAAGTGCTAGCTAGATAAATGACTCTTGTACATGATGTATCATAGTAACTGTTGACCAATCATGATGCTGAACAATTTATCCGACAAGAAATCTTATGAAGGTCAGCTGGGTCTCACTGACTCAAAGAAAGTTTTCCAAGCAGGAATTTGGCGATCTTCAATATATATGACCTGAAACACTTTAACAGACGAACAATAACTTGATTCATCATTGAAATAACTACAGTAGTGTCTGCTAGTGTAATATTTATATCAAGAATGGTGGTACAATATTTTGTTATCATCAGTAAGAAGATGCAATATACTAAAATATACATGATCTTTTCGTGGTCCGGTCCTTGAGCACCGGTAAAGCTTTTATTGATGATAACTCCTCGCATATTAATAAGCAGTTCTGTAGAAGAACCCTAACATATAACACACTGTATTGTGTTTCATTCCTACTTCTTTAAGTGCTTGATTGGTATAGTTTAATATGAATGCGAATGTGTGCCTTGTTCAGGGTCTGAAACGTGACCGAAGGACTAATTCAAAACATATAAATCGACCATAGAACAAGTAAAATAATCCTAATACAGATAAAACCGCACGTTGACGCGATCGAATCGAACACACCGTGTTTCACAGAAGTTCAGACAGGAAAGAATCAATACTTTTAAATCAAATCCAATATCTATTCTTCGTATATTTTGCTCCAATATATTCTTTGTCATAACACTCATTAGTTTCTAAAAGGTATTTCAAATATGTGACATTTCTATGTACAAAAATAAAAAACGCACAACGATATCAATGATAAAACGTGCTTGGCTTTGCTCATTGTTGAAGGCCGTACGGTGACCTATAGTTGTTAATGTTTGTGTCATTTTAGTCTTTTGTGGATAGTTGTCTAATTGACAATCATAAATAAAAAAAACACAACAGCAGAAGGTCACCAACAGGTCTTCAATGTAGCGAGAAATTCCCGCACCCGAAGGCGTCCTTCAGCTGGCCCCTAAACAAATATATACTAGTTCAGTGATAATGAACGCCATACTAATTTCCAAATTGTACACAAGAAACTAAAATTTAAATAATACAAGACTAACAAAGGCCAGAGGCTCCTGACTTGGGACAGGCGCAAAAATGCGGCGGGGTTAAACATGTTTGTGAGATCTCAACCCTCCCCCTATACCTCTAACCAGTGTAGAAAAGTAAAAGCATAACAATACGCACATTAAAATTCAGTTCAAGAGAAGTCCGAGTCTGATGTCAGAAGATGTAACCAAAGAAAATAAACAAAATGACAACAATACATAAATAACAACAGACTACTAGCAGTTAACTGACATGCCAGCTCCAGACTTCAATTAAACTGACTGAAAGATTATGATTTCATCATATGAACATCAGGCACAATCCTTCCCGTAAGGGGTTTAGTATCATACCATCATAACATATATGAGAAGAACATAACCCGTGTCATGCCAACAACTGTTTTTAGAATAAATGTGTTTAGTTCCGACGCAAAGACCTTACCAGTGACTCAATATTAACTCCAAAATATGCAATCTTTAATGACTTGACAACAGTATCGTAATTATATCCCTTCTTAATAAGTCTATTCAAAGGTTTTGTAAGTTTATGAGGTGAATACTGACACCTTTGTGCTTTATAAAGAATATTTCCATAAAAAATTGGATGTGAAATACCTGAACGTATAAAAAGTCTGCATGTTGAGCTATATTTACGAATGATGTCTTTATACCGATGATAAAATTTAGTAAATGTTTTGACTAGTTTGTGATATCGAAAACCCTGGTGTAATAATTTTTCAGTAATACATAAATTTCTCTCGTTAAAATCTAAAACATTGTTACATACACGAGCGAATCGTACAAGTTGAGATATATAAACACCGTAAGATGGTGACAAGGGAACGTCACCATCTAAAAACGGATAATTAACGATAGGAAATGAAAAATCATCCCTTTTATCATAAATTTTAGTATTCAGCTTTCCGTTAGTGATATAGATATCAAGATCGAGGAAAGGGCAGTGGTCATTGTTAGTATTAGCTTTATTTAAAGTGAGTTCACCAGGATAAATTTCATTAATATACATACTGAAGTCGTCATTATTGAGAGCCAAAATATCATCCAAATATCTAAAAGTATTATTAAATTTGTTTATCAGATGTTGTTTTGATGGGTCTTTGCTTATTTTGTCATACATTTTTGAAAATTTCATAGTTTAAAATAAACAAACCAATTAAGATCGTATCTTTATGTTGTATCTAAAAACAAACAAATACACGTTTTAAATTGTCTTTATTTTCATGATGTGCCTATTAAATCAAAACATCACTAACTATATTACAATATATGCGCACTTATGAGAACTTATGAGATCGTACATTCAGGATACTTTTTACTTATATTACACAAGTTCATAAGTTTTATATCGTCTCTACCTAAAACCGTTGGATCTATACTATACTAATACTTCAGATACATGATTTACCTCCTAGTTGTTTTTCACTTTGAAGTAACTACCAGTAAATACAATTACTCCTTTGTCGATATTTTATGTATGTGTAATGTTTGTGCCTTGAACCGACATTTTGAGTTTAGCCAATTGCAACTGTACAGGTTTTTTTTATCATGTTGCACTGTTACACCAGTGTCCCAGGTTATGAAGAGGGTTTGGGGCTCAATTGTTTAACCCCACCGCATTTGTTTGCGTGTCGGTCCAACGATAAGATCCTGTAGTATATAGATCTGTTATGTTTTTTTTTCTTTTTTGATACATAATTCATACGTTTCTCTTTTTAATTTTTTCACATTTTTTTTTATATTGGCGCTTTTTTTAGCCGACTTATAGTATAATGTATAGGTTTTATTCATTTATAAATGTTGTACATTGGAGTTATTGCTTTATACACCCACTTCACTTAAACTTTGGTTGAACGTTGTCTCATTGACTATCGCACCACATTCACATAGCTTTTTATGTAAACAAAAATGTAAGGTGTTCGGCAAACTTAGTTCAACGGGCTCCTATGTCTGCTTTCGTCTAGGCGAATTCGAGTCAATATCAGAATTATGAAAAGCCTCAAGTTGTGAAAAGAAAGTCATTAAAATTCTAAAACTTGATTTCCTCTGGATTTATTAACTATTCATTTCATCTGGAATAACGTTGAAAGTCCAAATTGTCAATAGAAACATTCCTTTCTGTTGTACGCTGATTGAACATTGCAATTATGGCTTTGATGACTGATATTTTAATTTCAACTAATTTGTCTAATTTAACAGATAAACATTGACAACAAAATACTGAAAAAGAGTCGCCGACACCATATCGAATATCTTGACAAGAAAGGGATTTGTGACGGTTTTTGTCAACGAACTGTACAGTGATTATTTAAAATGCACAAACGAACGCGACACATTTAGTGGGACGAACAATACAGTAAGAGGAAACTTATTAAGTATAATATTGCGTTTATTATAAGTTCTCGGGGACATTTGAAGGCACGTAGTAATTCAAAGTATAGTAATTTATAATTGCTCAAGGTACTTATACGCAAAGGCGTGTGTACAAAAAGATATTCAGCTTTGTTTATCTTATAAAACGTTTAAATTGCACCGTGTCTGTGCGTTTTGCAACAAACAGTTTTATCAAACCTTCAATGCAATCGAACTAAACACATTTATTTCGTAAAAACCGTTGTTGACATGACACGGGTTATGTTCTTCTTAAATATTTTATGATAGTATGATACTAAACCCCTAACGGGAGGGAGTGTGCCTGATATTCATATGATGAAGACATGATCTTTCAATCAGTTCCATTGAGGTCTGGAGCTGGCTTGTCAGCGTACTGCTAGCTAATAGTCTGGTGCTATTTCTGTATTATTGTCATTTTATTTATTTTCTTTTGTTACATCTTTTGACATCGGACTCGGAATTCTCTTGAACTGAATTTTAAGGTGCATATTGTTATGCGTTTACTTTTCTACATTGGCTAGAGGTACAGGGAGAGGGTTGAGATATCATAAACATGTTTAACTCCGCCGCAATTTTGCGCCTGTACCAAGTCAGGAGTCTCTGGCCTTTGTTAGTCTTTTATGATTTTTAATTTTAGTTTCTTGTGTATAATTTGGTGTTTAGTATGACGTCCATAATCACTGTACTAGTATACATATTTTTAGGGGCCAGCTGAAGGACACCTAAGGGTGCGGGAATTCTCGCTGCATTGAAGACCCATTGGTCGCCTTCAGCTGTTGTCTGCTCTATGGTCGGGTGATTGTCGCTTTGACACATTCACCATTTCCATTCTCAATTTTATAATATACAAAACTTTATACAGCAACTGTATAATTGAATGAATAAACTAACCTGCACATTGACCTATTTATGTATACTCAAATAAGTCTAGAGAGACTTTCGAAATTGTTGTCATCCCTAGTATTGTCCTGATTATCGCTTCGAACGCGTCAACGTACGAATTCATTTGTATCGGGGTTAAACGGGGTGAAAATAGAAAAATGAAGTTAGGGACAATAGTCATAATTAATGACCTGATAGAGTAAGCTACAAAACTATTAACGGCACGAGAAAAAGCTCCCATGAGTCATATGTAACACATAAACAAACGACAACCACTGAATTTACAGGCTCCTGACTTGTGACTGGCACATACATAAATAATGAGGCGGGTTTAAACATATAAGCGGGATCCCAACCCCATCCCCCTAACCTGAGACAGTGGTATAATAGTACAACATAAGAACGAACTATAAAAATCAGTTGAAAAAGGCTTAACTCATCAGAAGGACAAAAATACAAGTGGACGTGACCAGGTACTTAAACATCCCGACACAAAAAAACCCAAAAAAAAAACACAATGAACAGATCTGAGAGTAATCGCAATTATCTGACAGCTAGTTTAAAGTTTAACAACTGATAAATAAATCATGCGTCTAAGACTAAACTATGAATCCGTACACATCCAACATCCAATGAATTTAGTGTAAAGACGTCATAAACAGCCAGATAAAAACATGATTTTGTGCAATGCCAAGTTACAGGTATCGACAGGTTGTAGATCCATGAATATTTATATGAATATATCATACTAGTAATATTTAGTTAGCTTTTAATGTGCTGATAACAAAATCAATATTTATACCAATAAAAACAATATTCAATGATCTTATTACAGTGTTGAATATGTAACCTTTTAGAATAAGCTTATTTAAAGGACCGATAAACATTACACAAAAGATATTTAGAACACACATGAACCATGTCTTTATGATGTTATCACAGTATAAATCCCGTGAAACTTACACGCAATAAATTTTCTCTCGTTCAAAATGTGGTAAATTTTAGCCAACTAACCAGTTTTACTGAAATCATGAAATACTTATACTTAAAGTAAATAAATTTTTTCAACTGTCGTTATAGGATAAATTTAATTTTTTAGCTAAACGAGTATCATTTGAACAAATAACACAGAAAACAATAATTTAATTTTTTCGTGTTGAAGATGGCCTGTATGAGGAGGTATTTTTGGGTACCATAAGAAACCACAACATTTTGAAAAAACGTGACTACGGTAGCACACGACATTCATGATTGGAAAATATAATGATTTTCCTAAAGTTTGCATATGAATATAGCCGTGTGTTATCCGTTAACCTAAACTCGTTAACTAGACATCTTTACCGATGCTGGGCACCCTACTATAATTGATAATATTATCGCATTAATCATGATGTACGGAGATAATATAACTTTGTAATTACTGGGTATCTTATAATTATCAGTCCAGTATTATCTGTTGTTCCATTATCACTGTAAAACAGATAAAGGATTTCTGAACTATAAAATTATTTGCATTCAATTGAAAAATACTTTAAATAATGAAAATTTCAAATATACTTATATTTTTTAGCATTTGTTTGTAACGTTTGCATACATATTTGTATTGCATCTAACAAAATATTCAATATAAATATTCTGATAATAACATGAATACATGCTACTTGCAAGAATACACAACAGAAACGATAAGTCTAAAAAAATCATTTTAAATTTACAAATAGATGATAATTTCAAGGGAACATCACATCCCAAAGACTAAGTCTTGTGTACATAAGATAATAACAATTACATCTGTAAGATAGGTTTATAATTATACAGATACATTCCTCTTGACCAAGTATGTAAACTAAGGATAATATCATCATTGATAAAGCTGTATAATAAAAACTATGTTTTCCACCAATATTTTTAATCTTAAAAAAATATTTAACACATTTTAGAAAATTTTTGAAAAAACCCACCTTTGTTGGTATACAGGGAATACCTGATAAAGTGTAAAAAGAGGAAACCATCAAAATATTTAGAGAATGATAATTTGTAATAGGTTCTCCAATCACACAGAAAATACACAATAACTGCTGTACTACTTTTCTCTCTAGTAAAACATTTTCCGATTTTTAATTACCTACATTTTATAGTGGAAGCTTATGAAGACATTATTTTAAATTCATTACTTGAAATTAGGATATTTAGTTTGACTTTCTATCGACGAAGGATATAAGCTAGTTTTAAAAACAAATGTCAGATATTTGGAATCCTATAGATATATCAAATATGTGTACTTGCAATGTCATATTTACCCTCTCACCCCTTGCCTTTTTCAGTTTATTGCATAAAGTTTAAAAAATCATTTTTGAGAATTCTATAAAATCCTGCTAATGTCCTTATTGTTTTTGAATAATGAAGGTACCAATGTAAAAAAAACCTGGAGAAAATCATTTCGTGCTAAAGAATTAAAACAAATATTTTCTTTTTTGCCTCATCAATTACATGTTTTCTTAATTAGTCATCAAATATTTAATAACTTTGTAATACTATGCAGGTAATGATAAATGATAATGCTTTAAAAGTTAATAAAGTGAATTTAACACCAACAATTAACAAATACTTGGCTTTAATGCTTTACATTCAAGGCAACTATATTTGATCAATAGTATAACTTGTTAAATCAATGTCATGTAGTGAGGTCAATTAATGTACATGCATATTTAAGTACTTCAATAAAAGAATGATATATAAACATTGCACACTCTCTTTTGTAATAGGGTATCTTTAATAAGACTGCTATTCTCTCATTCATGTCTAACAAAGTACTTTAACTATACATCATGTTGTTCAGTAGTACAATGCATTCATTCGTGACAAGACAAAAGAACATAAAAATACAACATTAATGAATCAAATGTATTTCAAATATTTATTGGTTGAGTTCAATGTAATAAGGACAAGACAATGAAAATAAAGTTTAAAGAATCGGGTTCAAAAAGAGCATTTTCTTCTCTCTGAATAAATAAAATAAGTCCTTAAATGTAATATTATTTAAGGATACATGAATTGAGTAATAAAGGGTGCACAATTTTGTGAAGACATATAGACGTTAATTTTTTTTTATGACCGTGCGCTTTAAAGAATTAAAGAATATTTCTGTAATTCTATTTTTTGCAGCTGTAGAAGCACAACCTGATCTTAAACTATGTAGGCAAAATAATTTGGCATCTAGACCAAAGACAGAAATTGCAACTGTAACAATCTCTCTTGCAAGGGTAAATGACAATTTTGCATTCTCAACTAAATTTGCTAACTTTTGGTGCCACTTTATACTGTAGAAAGCCGTTTCAACTGAACAATAATGCTTTACTGTCTGCATGAGATGTTGTAAATAAAGGTTCAAGTACAGTTTATTTGCCGGTAGAATTTAATTAATTGCTGGATATTTTGGACCCAGGCTAAACAAAAATTAAAATTGTAAGCATACTTGGAAACAGAAGTTATTGCTCTCGAATCAATTACGGTGGAACGTAATTGAGATAAAAGTCTCTTCAATTCTTAACTTTTCCCATGGTTCAGTTTTTTGTAAAACCGCGTGCGACTTTCAGATTATTTCCTTTTTTAATTTCAAACACGGGATCGCTTATATTTATTTCCCGATTGAAGATATCATCACATAATTGGTATCAGATGAAAGAATGATGTATAAGGTTTAATTTGATATCAAACTTTTATAACATATGAACATATAAATTGAGTGAATTCGACGATTTTCAAATGCATTTTTTAAAATCCCTCCGTTTGACCTTTGCCATCAGTGTTAAAAAGTCTGCACCACTTTGACACTCTATGACTTGCCTTAATCAACGGATTTTATATGTATATACAAAATAAGATGAAAATTGGCAGTGAGGTATTTAGGTCCATTAAAATTTACCTTATTTGTTACCTTACTATAAATAGTTAATTGTGTTAGATGCTAGCGAAACAGAGGGTACTAACCATTTGTTTCCACAGGATCTGTTTCATGTGAAGTTATCAACAGTTGATGTACCAGGATTCCAATAAATCGGACTAATTCTTTTAGTTTTTGAGTTTTCAGTATTCGCAAATCTATCCAAACTGTGTGGACCCCACATCAAATCAATTAATCTTACAGATCAAAGAGGAATAACCCGATCAATCTAAATCTACTAATCAACTTAATAATTCAGCTTTTTTATTAACTCCCGAGGGATCCAAAGTACATGTAAAAAATGTGTAAAGCAAGAAGAGTCGTACCTCTAGCGGGCCTTTTGCCATCGACATACTCCACGACTCTTTCAGAACTGTCCACTATGTCAGATTTCAATTCTAATTGTATCTGGTTAACTTTCAAACGAAACGTGGTCTCAGCTTTCATCGTCTTCTCAGCCAGACTGTGATTTTGTCGTCAAAGTTTCCATCGATAACAGCCAACTTGCCGGGTATGTAAGTTTTGATCAAGGAAAACAAATCTGCATTAGTTACGTCGGAATTTCTGTCTGGTTCAACGTGGTGCCTACTGAGTATTTCACTGTCAGACAGTATAACTCTTCCTATTCACAGTTTCAGTGTATTTACGTTTACAAACAATGATTTTTTTGTTCAAATTGAATACTTTCAACCTTTACATTTTATAAACAAATATCGGTCGTTTGTACATATTGTTTTTTTGGCACATCTATTTAAGTCAATAACTATATATATTTTTTGCCAATAAAAACTATTTTGTTAATTTTGCTATTACACATTTTTATAAATCTACTAGTATGTTCTTAAATTTAGCGTGTTAAGCTGGTAAACTATTCATTTCATTGTTTAATATATATAAAGTCTAATCAAAACGGTATTGTCAATTGGATATAAATGAGTCGGATTGTTACATGGATAAGAGGTTATCAGCCGGTTCGTTATTTGATTTTCAATATCCTATCCGCTAGCAGCCTGTCCGATATTCAAAAATATTATTTTATCATAGAAAAACTCCTTAAACATGTTTAATGAAAATTATAACATGATAATATTAATTAAAAATTATACGTTTATTATGTAAAAAGAAAAGAAAAGAAAAACAACTGAATATTTTTGATTGAAACTAATATAGCCTTTACATATACAGAGTGTATGATCTGGTTGAATTGTATTGACATTGAACGACCAGAGAGATCTCACCATCAGTTAAGCGGTCTCAGGTAGGTTTTCGCTATATTTTAAAAATATCCAACTGGCATTTTGTGCCATGAAAGAGCGGAAGTGTAAACAAATTCCTTTAAGTCACGTTGTCTAAATGTCTACTTAATATTAGAGAGATTGAGAGATCAGGGGGGTCTCGCCATTGTCCGGTGCCCTTTGTCTTCAAATTTTGATATTTTGTAGCAGAAAAGTGACAATCTAAGCCCTCCGTAGATATCGAAGATGACATTATTCCAAGAAATCATTCGAATTCAACTTTTATATATACAGTCTATTGATTTGATAAATTTTATGGACATTGAAAGACCAGGGAACCCTCACCCTCATTTCAACGGTCTCAGGTAAATTTTCGCTATAAATTTCTTTTTTTGGCTTTCCATAAATATTGATATTTATAATTCGACATGTTTCTAGAGTTATGGGTGTTTCTTTTTGTTTAAAAAAAAATATCATATATGAGGTTAATCCTTTAGGTTGTTTCATTGACAAAAATCTATATTACATAAAAACAAATATACAACTTAGAGGGTTTATATTCGAGGATAACGAGAATTTACGACACCCTGACGAGGTAATTTAACGATTGTTTCTTCACTGTGAAAATCATGTTTTAAATTTTATCAGGTGATTGTGTTCATAATGTTCGGTTATCGAAAACGAACCGGCTGCTAACTTCAAATACATAATTATCTGTACATAAACATGTGTAGGTTGTTTTTACAAATTGATTGATTTGTTTGTGTGTGAGGAATGGGGGTGGGGGAGCAGGATCTTTTAGTAGAACATTTTTTTTATAACATAACATTTTTCTGATTGTTCACTGCAGCCCAATAGCTTTCTTACTCCTTCATTAAAAACAAACCAACTCTGGATATCAGCACAAAAAATATAATAAGCTGTAATAACAAAAGTAGCATGCAATGCATTTGGAAAGATTGTGAGTGCCATGCACAATGTTCTAAAATCTGTTTTCTAAAGGATCCTGTATTTTCTTATTCAACACCGAAAAGTTGTAGTACAACTTTTTGCGAACAGAAAAATTGCATTAAATTGAAAATTTTTCATTTTTATCACCGTAGTAATATGTTGATTTTTTTGGGGAATATATGGTGTTGTCCTTCTCTTAATAACAGTTATGAACTAGAAAAAATTATCTTTTTCAAGTCAAAAATATCCTTTGTTATCATAATTTTCTTTAACAAAGACCCGGACTATTTGATAAAATAAACCCGGACGATTTGATATAATAGACCCGGACGATTTCACAGTTGCTGTCGAAAAGACCCGGACAATAATAAACACTGAATATAGTGGTTTAATACAGGGAAACTGTATTTCTTTGTTCTTCAAAACATGTGTTCAATATGGTATGTAGTCATGTAAAAAACTATTATAATTAAGAAATAGCAGTTAATTTAAATAACAAAAAACGAACAAATGAACAAAATAACTCGAAAAACCACGATCCTAGGCGGAAACTATACCAACCGTGCTTTATCTATTTCTCAAATCACAATATTGCACTACAAACTGGAAAGAAAAAGTACAATTAATGCAGTACCGAATTCTCAAAAATTAAATCACTATTTCAAACCTCAGTATTTCACAATGCTGACAATTTAAAACATGATTAAAACATGACCTTTTTTCGACTGTGTGATCGTATACACTGATCTACTGCATTTAATACTTCTGCCGCTGCTTAGTTTATAACTTTAATTAAAATCTTTGTTGTCGTCAGATGAATTTTGAAATATGATAATTTACATCCATTCTCTTCAACCTTCTTCATTTAAGTTTCTTTAGATTTACAAACATTCAATTTTTTTTCTAGGCTAAATTTTCAAGCTCTTGGTCAAATTTTAACCAACAGACTGTTCAAATTAAACACATACTTACTTTCTGTTCTTTCTCCCTACATTTACTTTTATCCTGGTTAAATTCTTAATTAAATGATATTTTATTTTTAGGGATTACATTACTAGTACGCTTAGTTTGACATATACAAATTTTTACTACATGTAAATTGAGAATATTTCATGTGTAATAATATTTTAAAGTTCATGATAGGAGACTGTTTCATGTTATAGTTACATAATGAATTAAACTACGCAAGAAATTTTCGAAGGAAATATTTACTACATTTTCGCGGGTTTATTTACTTATCTGTCATCGATCTCAGTGGGTTTTTTCAATAGTTTTTCACTTATCTAACATTATACCGGGATATGGATTTTTTGTTTGCCTACATATTCAATGATTTCCCCTTACATGAAGCATTTCTACATAAGAGTTCAAAGGATCCGGTAGTGTATGGAGTATAAGAAAATAAGTTGACTGCAGTTTAATTAGAAGGTGAGTTAAGTCAATAGGAGTTTAGATAACAAAACTATCCAGGGCTTCACTAATATTGACATGTTTGAAAATAGGAAGATATGGTATGATTGTCAATTAGATAACTCTTAACCGGAGACCAATGGTTGCAGTATAATTACTGCATTACATAGTACTTCCATACTGTTGTATTATTTTGATCAAACGATGCATTTTAAATATTCTGTTTTATTCCCTATGAAATGCAATATCTATGACTTAACATGCTATCTGTGACAAGGTAGATTAAAACATTGCAAACCATGATTTATAATTAATTTGTATTGTCATGTTTATGGCATACAAATTCTAATATAAGATTTAACAATTTCAAGCAAATTGAAATAGACAAACAAAAGTATTTCTTCTTAGATTTGAAGTGAGTCGCCCTTTTGTTTCCAAAATACTTGTGTGTGGGTGGTTTGTTTTTGCCAAAAGTTACTTAACAAAGTAAATCTTTAATAGAGGTTTAAGAAAGAAGAAACAGTCTGGTGCTCCAGAAAGTTTTTGTTTGTGTTTTTAACAAGGGGAACTATCCAGTGCTCCAGAAAGGTGAATAAATGTTTTCATAAAAAGGTAACTAGCCAGTGCTAAAAAAAAATCAATAAATGTTTCAAGAAAGGAGAAACGATCCAGTGTTCCAGAAAGCTATATACATGTTTTTAAAAGTTGGAACTATCCAGTGCTCAAGAAATGTCTAAAAATATTTTTAAGAGGAGAGAAACTATCCAGTGCTTCAAAAAGTTGATATGTTGAAATAAAGTAAAGAGAGCTGAATATAAGAAAAAATGTCAACCTCAAAATTGGCAGGGGATGAAACAAAATCAGGCTTCATTAGATAAGTTTAACATTGATTTTTTTTCAGCTCTAAATGATTATCCAATTTTTATTTGTATTATACAACCACCTGTCTGAATCTTACATATGTAAATATATAATGTTTTGTTTATTTTAAAGGAAAATCAAAAAATAATCCCACTTACCATTACAAGAGTTTACAAAAGTCTAGAAAAATATCAAGTACCAGAAACCATCACAAAGACAAAAGACAATCCAAAAATTATACAGTATCTAAAATTATTACTATAATAAAACACAAACTCGAAAATCGTAAGATTCCATTTAGAAACCAGTAAAAGGATAGTGCGCACATATCGCAAAATTCGTTAGAAACATTTAGAAACCAGTAAAAGGATAGTGCGCACATATCGCAAAATTCGTTAGAAACATATAGAAACCATTGCATGGATATATAGAAGTTCTATAATAATCTAGACTGTTATGCAGGACTATAGATAAAATATTACGATCATAATAGACGACAATATACAGAATCATCCACCAGAAACTATTTCAATAAAACAGAATCCTGACAACGTTAAAGACCATGCCTCACAGAAAAACAGAATCTTTAAATTTCTACAAATATTTGTGTCAAAATATTGGATCAGAGGCAATAGTAAAAGCTAGACGATTGGAATTGATAAGTAGTGACTTTGCAAGTTCTAACAGACTTTTTCCTCGCATTTACAGTGGAAGTCGAGGAGAGGGACTGGATCTTAAAGGTAGTGATATTGATGTAATGATAATTTGTCCTAACTATGTAGTATACGAATCAGATAAATATGTTGTCCATAATTGGTTGCCAGTGTTAGTAATGGATACTGAGGACTCACCACCGTGTTTTACACAACTAGAATTAAATACCAATGTTAATAACTTACCAAACTTCTTAAAACAACAGCTACACCAACATAGAGGAAAACTCTTACTTTCAAGTAAGCTTTACAAATCACGATTGTTAGAACAAATTATTAATTTTTGTCCAGGATTGAAACTAAATATGCATGGTCCATGTTTGTCTGATATTAATGATAAGATGGATTATGCAATCTGCCTTAAATGTGACCAGTGGGTATCTCAAGCCCAACCATGGATATCAAGAACCCGCTCGGTATGGCCTTCACCTGAACTTATTTCCAAAATAACGTTATGTGGTACTTTATTTGTCCCAATAGGCAACAAGGGATCCGTAAATGAGAATCTTCAGTGGCGAATATCTTTTTCTGTTGCAGAGAAGATATTAATATACTCGTTCAGTCATACCCAGTTACTTTGCTATGCTTTGTTAAAGATATTATTGAAAGAAATAGTAAATGAAAAGGAGGAATTAAAAGGTTTATTGTGTTCATACTTTCTGAAGACTCTTATGTTTTGGATATCAGAAGAAAATGAAACATCAGTCTGGAGACCAGACAATATCATTCCCTGTTTTATGACCTGTTTAAAAAGGTTACTATACTGTATAGAATATTCAACGCTGTTACATTATTTCATTCCTGATAATAACTTGTTCTATTTAAGATTTAACAATAAACAAAGGAATACATTAATTGACTTCCTAAAACAATCATACCAAAAAGGAATTCAGGTTTTCTCCTCATCTCAGACTTTATATGATTACAAAAGAATTCCAAGTGAAACTACAAGATCAGTGTGTGCAAAAACTATGCATACAGTTATAGGAAGCATGACAGATGACGTATATATATTTTTTGATACAAACATTTTCGGATTGTTCACTTTGCTAAATCATTGCAAAAGTGAATTATCCAGATGTATCTTTAAACAGTCATTAACAAGGTCATATCAACAAAAGCCTTGTGAACTACCACATTTAAATAACCCAAACAACAAACAGCAATACAAATTATACAGACATGATCTCAGTCAGTTGTTGGTTGGAGTACAGTCATATGCAGTATCAGGATGGCTGATATTGGCTTCTTTCTTCTATGATCACAAAAATTATTTAACATCAATAGATATAATCAATTACATTTTGTCAAAATGTGCAGATGAATCGTGTTTGTCAAATATTTCACTGAAACAGACAGATACACTGACGCTGATATCACTAATACCATTTCCATATGTAGTATTTAACATATTCAGACTTAATTCATTCATCCCTACGGAACTAAAGTCTCCTATTTTTTTGGATTCATTGATATCTATAAGTTCCATACCATTTGCACATTTCCTCCGTTTTCTGTGTTTTTACCATTTACATGACTTTAGAACAAGTCGATATTGTATAAGCAAGTTATCAGAAACAGTAATTGAATACAGTTCAAGAGAACAAAAATCGATTGCAATTATATATGATTTTATTTTACTGGGAATAGCGTTTCAGATGTTAGGAGAAACAGATTTAGCAAGAAAATATTTTCGTATGGCTGCAAAGTATGATCTGACCGGTGTTACATCTGCTACATTTAGACTGCGTCAATTTTGCTGAGGCATGAATGATGACCAAAACCAATAAGATCTTACTGACATGGTCAAACAAGCTTTTTATGTATTATAGTAAAAATCCTTGCATCAATATCTTTATTATGAAGTTAAAGTCTACCCTGAAATCACACAAGAAAAGTAATGAGAAGCTTAGCACTATGGTTAACAATATTGCTTCTAACTCTGACTACAATATTAGTAATGAATAACTTAAGCTGTTGATTGTTCAAGTTAAATTAAATATTAAATAAAAAAATAACGTTTTTAAGGACAAGCCTTTTAACAGTATTATTTTTCAAGTCGGTTGAATACAAATATAAATGTGTATGATAACATTCTTACTATTGGTAAATATGATTGAGGGACTGAAGTTTTATAAATGTCGAAGAGAATATGTTATGTAGTTTTCCAACACTTCTAAATTTTGGATGTGATGGTGCTAAACAGGTTGACTTCTCATGCTTTCAACTTTCACATATGTTTGTTATATATTTTATTTTGTTAAAACGTGACTGTTTTTTTTTGTTTTAAGGTCAATAAAACAATGAATTTCACAGTATATAATTATACACAAATATATCTAAATCATCATGTACATTGTTGTATAGTTTTAGATTCAATAAATCATTTTAAAGCATTTTGTCTTTTCCTTTAATTACTGAAGAAGTAAATTATGGTATGTGTGTTAAAGTGGAGTTTCTTATAGCATCATTTTGATTTTATCAAATCCCCCCACTTTAGTAGCAATCTAAATCAAATCAAATCAAATATTTTATTGTCATATAAACTTTACAGTTTGTGACCAACTTTATGGTATATGGGATATATATTTCCTCAACTCATTCCGTATTCAAGAGCTTGCAGCTGCTACCCTGATTTCATTAATAGCCACCAGTGTGCAAACAGTTGATGATAAGGGTTATGTCAAAGAACGTCTCGCCTTTTTTTTTAAACTACCATCGAAAAATACCAAGACAATGTTGATAAATATTATGTATCAACTTCACAAATAATACATGACAGAGTATATATTCTAGATAATGAAGGTTTAGCATATTATTCTTGTTAAGTTTTAACCTGTACTTCTGAATCATTTTTGAGAAAATATCCTTTTGGTGTGGCTCGGATTCTATATGTCATGTTCTTTTCTTTTGTGCACATCTGTGAATGATTTTAAAGTGTTAAAAGATTTGAATATAATATTGTATGCTGTATACCATATCTTTTTTGTTCACACGTTGTTGACAACTTTTTTCAATGTGGCTGTCGTACAAGTTAGAATTTCTGCGATCTATATAAACAAGGTTCAATCCATGATTTTCTACTGAAAGAAATGCCTGTACCAAATAAAGGCAACAGTAGTGTATCGCTGTTCAAACCTCGTTAATCTATTAAAAAAACAAAATCAGGGTAACAAACTAAAACTGAGGGAAACGCATTAAATTTAAGAGGAGAAAAACGACACAACATTAAAATGTAACACACACAGAAACGGACTAAGCATTAGACAAAATCCGATGGGAATAACAAATATACCAAGTAAGAAATAAAACAGTTGCTTTCCATTCATGTGAAGTTTTTGAGCTTTTGCTTTTCTCATTTGATACGGAACTTAAAAATGAGAAAGGAAATGGAGAATCAGTCAAAGTGACAACAATCCGAACATAGAACAACAACAGCCGAAGGCCACCAATGGGTCGTCAATGTAGCAAGAAACTATTTGAATTTTTGCTGAATATTGTATTTTTGTTATTCTACTTGACATACTATTCATCGCATTAACACAATGTTTCATGTGTTATTTGTTTCTGCATTTAGTGTGTCTTTCAGTGTCCTTCTAAATCAGGGCGTCATTTGGCCCAACAATTTTCTGCTGAAAGGTTTTGTGCTGAATGATTATAAAAGGTAGCTCGTGTTTCGTATGTATCCCAAATAAATAAAGTAGGTAGCTAACTATATAGGTTACTGAAGGCAGGTCAGTTGATTGGGTTTTCTTTCATCACAAGCTATAAAAATGTGATATTACTACTGTACTAGTATTTTATTATCATTTTATTGAAAGTCATGTAAAAACTTGCAATGTTCAACAATACAGGATGCCTATGAGCTTGAACAAGGAAGTAAACATACATCCCAACATTTGTATCTTTAATATCTGTGCGAGGAGCTACAACGTCTTAAATATAGTATATGTATACATTAAACCTTACTTTAATTTCTATATGCGGAGCGATTAAGCGGGATTAAGCATGTGGTTTGAAATTTCAACCCTCCCCCTGTACCTCGTGGGTCTAGATATAAATGATACATGTATGTGTGTTTCATACCTTACCTTTAAGTTATATGTTAGAAACTGAAAGGTCTAACATAAAAAAAGGGACGAAAGATACCAAAGGGAAAGTAAAACTCATAAATCTAAAACAAACTGACAACGTCATGGCTAAAAATGAAAAAAAAAACAATAGTACACATGACACAACATGGAAAACGACAGAATAAACATTACGAATCCCACAAAAAACTAGGGGTGATCTCAGGTGCTCCGGAAGGGTAAGCAGATCCTGCTCTACATATGGCACCCGTCGTGTTGCTTATGTGATAACAAATGCTGTAAATAGTCTTTATTTGGTAAGTCACATTCATGAAAGGGAAGGGGATTGTAGTTACGACGTGAGGATCATATCCGATATCATTTGTGAAACGGTTATTTCATCACGGTCAACCAGCTCGTGATGGTGTCCGTAAAAATTACGAAGGGATGATTTCAACTTCACCATTTGGAACTCTTGGTTTAATAGCTTCCTTCTGAGCAGCATTCCTCTACAAAGGAAATATTCATTTGGACATGTACATTTTACAGTCATTTCATACACCAAATATAGTTGACCTATTGTCTATAGTATCTGAGTTTTGAACATGAAAACTCAACCTTGTTTACTCAACCATGTAAGGAAGTAGACGTCGAGTGAAAATCGACTGGCAGGCATGAGAACCGTCCAAGGTGCACACATACCAAAGGAGTATCGGTCCGGTAAGGGCCGATTTTGGCCTCAGATATCAGATTCATTTGACGAAAGATTTTGGATACTGTTTAAACATTTAAGTATCTATTTCATTGGATTCAATTAGTTTATTTGAAAGATTTTAACTTAGTAAGTCATTAAAACCGATCCAGTTCAAGCTTAAATATGAAAATCTATCAAATATGTCAAAACATGTCACTGTTCAGATGTTTTTTGTCAAAAATGAAAGTGGCCGCATCCGTTTTCATCCGCAACCTTTATATATGTTATATAAAGTTATTAAATACAACTTACATTTCAATATTAAGAATAAACACAAATGCATTTTATTTTATTTTAGACGGAAACCATCCCACCAACGAAATACATAAACAAATATTAAATTATCCGATATAATTCCAAAAAAACTTTTTTTTTAAATAATGAAAAAAATCAAAAAAACTTAATATAAAGCATTTATTTGTAAGGTTTGCATACATATATCTATTACATCCAACAAAATAAGCAATAACAATATTATGATATAAACATTAACAAATGCTCCTTGCATTTTTCAACTTATTTGGATTCGAGCGTCACTGATGAGTCTTTTGTAGACGAAACGCGCGTCTGGCGTATATACTAAATTTAGTCCTGGTATCTATGATGAGTTTAATAATACACAACAGAGACTTTAGGTTTACAAAAATAAATCATTATAACAACAACTTAATAATTTTTTAAGACAACTAGATTTTCAAAGCCAGGTTTTAGTACATTTTGTTGATAATATCTATGATATCTTTAAACATATTTATAATTATTTACATTTTTTGTACTATATACATTATTCTTTATCAAAAATATCAATTAAGAATACTATTATCATTCTTCTATCATGAACAACATGCACACCAGATTGAATGTTTTCAAAGTAGCATACTGATTCTGAGGATTGAAAAATAAACTATCATAGATATCATGACAACATTTTGTATACACGCCCGACGTGCGTTCCGTCTACATAAGACTTATCAGTGACGCTCCAATAAAAAAAAAGTTAAAAAGTCCAAAAAAGTCCAAAGTTAAAGAGCATTGACTCTCAAATTTCCTAAAAATTTTGTCAAATACAGCCAAGGTAATCTATTCCTGAGGTGGAAAGGCCTTAGAATTTCAAAATTTCAAAAAGTTAATTTATAAATATTATCATATCAATGATAATTCATGTTTGCACAAGTGCCTACTACTGGGCTGGTGATAAAGATAGTTAGATAACAAATGTCTAATGCATAATATATCATTCATTGGTGGGCAATTGGGTAAAGTATAGGTGATAAAGCTCTATCATAGAAATTATAAAAAAAATATGTTTTCTACCAAATTATTGAAAAATATCATTAACATGTTTTTTGTAAAATTTCCCATCTGATTGGTGAATAGATATTTCTTGATTAAGTGTAAAAAAAATGAAACCATAAAACATTTAGAAAATGATCGTTCCTAGTATGTCTTCGAATAACACCGAAAATACACAATAACTACTGTACTACTTTCCCCTTTAGTAAAGACTTTTGCACATAAGTGATTCATTACCAGCATTTGTTTAGTAAAAGCTTATAAAGGCATTGTTCAAAATTAAATACTTGGTAATATGACATTGAGTTAAACTTCCGTTTTACGAAGGATACAAGCTACTCTTTCAATTGATTTTTATTGTCAGATACTTGGAACCCTATAGTTATATTAACACAGTGTACTGCCAATAACATATTGAGGCATTTACCATAAAATTTAGAATGGAAGTGGGGAATGTGTCAAAAAGACAACAAACCGACCAAAGAAAAAAACAACAGAAGAAGGTCTTCTTTTAGTTTTTAAATATAGTTTAGAAAAATCATATCTAAAAATCTAAAAAAATTCTTGTAATTTTTCATAGTATTTTGAAATAATTAAAGGGCATGTGTCTATGTAAACAATATGGAGATGATCATTTCTCACCCAAGAAAAAGTAAAAATTATTTTCTGTGTTTTCTAATCAATAAGATGTCCTTCTAATAAGTCAATAATGATTAAATTACTTGCTAGTACTAAGCAGGCAATAAAACATGATAATGCTTTCAAAAGTTCATAAAGTAGATTTAACAAATTTAACAACGGTTACATATGTAAAGAATGCTTTATATGTCAATCAAAAGTATTTAATCAATTGTATAATCCTTAATAATAATCCTTGTACTTTTGATAACTATTTAAATCACTGGGTGGATACCATTGCTGGTGGAATTTTCGCACCCGCTCGTATCACCACCCCAGTAGTCAACATCTCGGTGTTGACATGAATATCAATAATGTGGTCATTTTAAGTTTCTTGTTTACAATACTTAGAATTTTTCGAAAACTAATGATTTTCATCTCCAGGTATAGATTACATAAGCCATTTTGGGCACACCTTTTTGTATTATGGATCCTCAATGCTCTTCAAGTTCGTTCTTGCTGTTTGGCTTATTAAATATTTTGATATGAGTGTCACTGATGAGTCTTATGTAGACGAAACGCGCGTCTGGCGTACTCAATTATAATCCAAGTACTTTTGATAACTGAATAACAAACTTGTAAAAGCAATAACATGTTGTAAGGGCAATTAATCTATATATATACATTTAATTACATCAATTCAAGTTTGATACACATTGCACACTCTCTTTTGTAATAGTTTATCTTTGATAAGACTGATATTCTAGTATTCATGTCTACCAAGGAGCGCCAAAATATACAAAATCTATAGATACATTCTAATTAAAATGGATAATGAAAATAAATGTAAAGAATAGAGTTTAATAGGAGCATATTATTCATCTCTTAATATATAACAGTATTCAACAATCCTTAATGTAATTTTTATTTGACTTTTTAATGAATGAAATAATAAACATGATAAAGGCTGGACACTAAAGTGGACACATATTGCCTGTCGTTTTATGACTAACAGAAGAATATATCGGTCATTTTAATTAGGTGAAACAATCCAATTAAAAAATCTTTTACTTACATTTCAAAAATAATTGTATAAGGCATCTAGCGGATAAGTGTCATTGATATATTGATAGAATAACTCCAAAATAAAACAGTGTTGGACAATTATCTTCCCGCCTTATCAAACCTTTTCTATTGTCTGTTGACCTGCACTAAACAAAACATACATTGCAATATACAAAATGTCAAGGACAATACAAACAAACATATCAAATAAATTTGAGTGCCTCTGATCCTCACACCCATTAGTTTGAGAACAACTGTATAGTATCTGTAGCACAATGGTTTTAGAAACATTTCAAGTTTGTTAAGAGGGTACATATATACAAATATAATAGAATAACTGAACTATAATTTATGGCTGAGTTTTTTTTACATATTCAAGCTATTATAGAAAATATTTTGTTTTTCATAATAATACAATTTCTTATTTTTGGTTTGTTCATTTTCAATGAGATCAAAATATACCTTACATATTTACAGGGTTTATCACCTTCATACAATGCAGATGCAATATAAAAACTATATACAGACTGGTCTTTGAAATAAGGAGGTATTTTCGAATGAACTAATTTATGATGAAGGATATTGCCTAGGTTGACGCCATCGAGACCCTGGTTGGCAAAGGAAAGATTTAGAAAAGATCTTTTCTCTTTTTCATCTTTTCCAATGCGAACTGGCTTGAAAAGTCTGTGACTAGCAATATCCGAAATTATAGCTTGTAGTTTGTATTGGTTTGAATGAGGGTTTGTAACAGTGGATTCCAAACATAAATTGAACAGAGAATGAAGTTTTGAAAGGGGTAATGAATAAAGTTTCGTGCGAATGTGATGAATACCTAACGGTTTTTGTATGCATGGCAGCAAGTCATTAATAGAGACATCATGCAGAGAGGGTGATGTATAATGACGATGGCCAAAACTACGTCTACGTCGAGGAGTCGAGTTGAAAATATTCATCACATTCACAGAGTTACACGAAGGACTAGATAGAATACCTATACCATCAATTTTGTCATTGCAGCCATACGGTGTTGCAGTTCCCAATTGTCTAATCCAGTAGTCTTCTTTTTGTCTACGGAGAGTCGTTGAAAGATTAGGATTGTTCGAGCTATGGTATATTTTTTCAATAATTCGAACTGTCATAGAAACGATGGAATGATCGGGCTGATTGAAATGCTGGTATAGAATGTCGTTAGCATTGAGGTTAATGTCTGATCTATGACCGCACATACGTTTGTTTAGCCTTCCTTTCGTTTCACCGACGTATACCAAGCCGCAAAGGTTGCACTCTAATCCGTAGACGACATTTATCGATTTACAATTCAGATCATCGTAACTTCTGGTAAAATATGACTTCTTGGTCAAATTGCTAGTGAATTCAGCATCTGTAATTAAAATAGCACAAGTTTTGCAGCCTTTGGTCTCACATTTTGAAATGCAACAGTGTTGTACTGTGTCATCAAAAACCAAAATGTCTTTAAGGAGAACTGAACAAGGCTGTATATGTGTAATATTGCTGTTGTCACTAGGACGATGATCTGAATGAGTCGTGTTTGGGTTATTTGTCATGTCTGGAAATGAGGGGACACCTGCCGTATCAGACGACACCGTGTCCATGGTGACGTCTGTTTCGGACCTTTTTATAATGGGCGACGTCCGAGCCAGTTTCCTGTTAGTTCTTCGTAAGTTCATGCAATTGTTGTTTTGCTACTGGGCGGATGATGTCCTCGGGGACAAAATGTCCACCAGCAGAGACATCGACCCAGTGGTAATAAAAGAGGGACGAAAGATACCAAAGGGACAGTCAAACTCGTAAATCTAAAACAAACTGACAACGCCATGGCTAAAAATGAAAAACACAAACAGAAAAACAATAGTACACATGACACAACATAGAAAACTAGGGACATCATCCGCCCAGTAGCAAAACAACAATTGCATGAACTTACGAAGAACTAACAGGAAACTGGTTCGGACGTCGCCCAGTATAAAAAGGTCCGAAACAGACGTCACCATGGACACGGTGTCGTCTGATACGGCAGGTGTCCCCTCATCACCAGACATGACAAATAACCCAAACACGACTCATTCAGATCATCGTCCTAGTGACAACAGCAATATTACACATATACAGCCTTGTTCAGTTCTCCTTAAAGACATTTTGGTTTTTGATGACACAGTTCAACACTGTTGCATTTCAAAATGTGAGACCAAAGGCTGCAAAACTTGTGCTATTTTAATTACAGATGCTGAATTCACTAGCAATTTGACCAAGAAGTCATATTTTACCAGAAGTTACGATGATCTGAATTGTAAATCGATAAATGTCGTCTACGGATTAGAGTGCAACCTTTGCGGCTTGGTATACGTCGGTGAAACGAAAGGAAGGCTAAACAAACGTATGTGCGGTCATAGATCAGACATTAACCTCAATGCTAACGACATTCTATACCAGCATTTCAATCAGCCCGATCATTCCATCGTTTCTATGACAGTTCGAATTATTAAAAAAATATACCATAGCTCGAACAATCCTAATCTTTCAACGACTCTCCGTAGACAAAAAGAAGACTACTGGATTTGACAATTGGGAACTGCAACACCGTATGGCTGCAATGACAAAATTGATGGTATAGGTATTCTATCTAGTCCTTCGTGTAACTCTGTGAATGTGATGAATATTTTCAACTCGACTCCTCGACGTAGACGTAGTTTTGGCCATCGTCATTATACATCACCCTCTCTGCATGATGTCTCTATTAATGACTTGCTGCCATGCATACAAAAACCGTTAGGTATTCATCACATTCGCACGAAACTTTATTCATTACCCCTTTCAAAACTTCATTCTCTGTTCAATTTATGTTTGGAATCCACTGTTACAAACCCTCATTCAAACCAATACAAACTACAAGCTATAATTTCGGATATTGCTAGTCACAGACTTTTCAAGCCAGTTCGCATTGGAAAAGATGAAAAAGAGAAAAGATCTTTTCTAAATCTTTCCTTTGCCAACAAGGGTCTCGATGGCGTCAACCTAGGCAATATCCTTCATCATAAATTAGTTCAATCGAAAATACCTACTTATTTCAAAGACCAGTCTGTATATAGTTTTTATATTGCATCTGCATTGTATGAAGGTGATAAACCCTGTAAATATGTAAGGTATATTTTGATCTCATTGAAAATGAACAAACCAAAAATAAGAAATTGTATTATTATGAAAAACAAAATATTTTCTATAATAGCTTGAATATGTAAAAAAAAACCAGCCATAAATTATAGTTCCGTTGTTCTATTATATTTGTATATATGTACCCTCTTAACAAACTTGAAATGTTTCTAAAACCATTGTGCTACAGATACTATACAGTTGTTCTCAAACTAATGGGTGTGAGGATCAGAGGCACTCAAATTAATTTGATATGTTTGTTTGTATTTTCCTTGACATTTTGTATATTGCAATGTATGTTTTGTTTAGTGCAGGTCAACAGACAATAGAAAAGGTTTGATAAGGCAAGAAGTCAATTGTCCAACACTGTTTTATTTTGGAGTTATTCTATCAATATATCAATGACACTTATCCGCTAGATGCCTTATACAATTATTTTTGAAATGTAAGTAAAAGATTTTTTAATTGGATTGTTTCACCTAATTAAAATGACCGATATATTCTTCTGTTAGTCATAAAACGACAGGCAATATGTGTCCACTTTAGTGTCCAGCCTTTATCATGTTATTATTTCATTCATTAAAAAGTCAAATAAAAATTACATAAAGGATTGTAGAATAATGATATATATTAAGAGATCAAAAATATGCTCCTATTAAAATCTATTCTTTACATTTATTTTCATTAGAATTTATCTTTAGATTTTGTATATTTTGGCGCTCCTTGGTAGACATGAATACTAGAATATCAGTCTTATCAAAGATAAACTATTACAAAAGAGAGTGTGCAATGTGTATCAAACTTGAATTGATGTAATTAAATGTATATATAGATTAATTGCCCTTACAACATGTTATTGATTTTACAAGTTATACTATTCAGTTATCAAAAGTACCTGGATTATAAGTGAGTACCCCAGACGCGCGTTTCATACAAATAAGACTCATCAGTGACACTCATATCAAAATATTTATTAAGCCAAACAGCAAGAACGAACTTAAAGAGCATTGAGGATCCATAATTCAAAAAGTTTTGCCCAAAACGGCTTATGTAATCTATAGCTATACCTGGGATATGAAAATACTTAGTTTTCGAAAAATTCTAAGTATTGTTAACAAGAAATTTATAAAAATGACCACATTATTGATATTCATGTCAACACCGAGATGTTGACTACTGGGGTGGTGATACCAGCGGGGGCGAAAATTCCATCAGCAATGGTATCCACCCAGTGATGTAATTAGTTATCAAAAGTACAAGGATTATAATTTAGGATTACACAATTGATCAAATACTTTTGATTGACATATAAAGCATTCTTTACATATGTAACCATTGTTAAATTTGTTAAATCTACTTTATGAACTTTTGAAAGCATTATCATGTTTTATTGCCTGCTTAGTACTAGCAAGTAATATAATCGTTATTGACTTATTAGGAGGACATCTTATTGATTAGAAAACACAGAAAATAATTTTTACTTTTTCTTTGGTGAGAAATGATTATCTCCATATTGTTTACATAGACACATCCCTTTTATTATTTCAAAATTGGACGGGTTGTTGTCTCTTTGACACATCCCCACTTCCATTCTCAATTTTATGGTAAATGCCTTAATATGTTATTGGCAGTACAATGTGTTAATATAACTACAGGGTTCCAAGTATCTGACAATAACAATCAATTGAAAGAGTAGCTTGTATCCTTCATTAAACGAAAGTTTAACTCAATGTCATATTACCAAGTATTTAATTTTGAACAATGCCTTTATAAGCTTTTACTAAACAAATGCTGGTAATGAATCACTTATGTGCAAAAGTCTTTACTAAAGGGGAAAGTAGTACAGTAGTTATTGTGTATTTTCTGTGTTATTCGACGACATACTAGGAACGATCTTTTTCTAAATGTTTTATGGTTTCATTTTTTGTTACATTTAATCAAGAAATCCCTATTCACCAATCAGATGGTTAATTTAGAAATTTAAAAAAACCATGTTAATGATATTTTTCAATACTTTGGTAGAAAACATATTTTAAAATAATTTCTATGATAGATCTAGAGCTTTATCACCTATACTTTACCCCATTGCCCACCAATGAATGATATATTATGCATTAGACATTTGTTATCTAACTATCTTTATCACCAGCCCAGTAGTAGGCACTTGTGCAAACATGAATTATCATTGATATGATAATATTTATAAATTAACTATTTACAAAATTTAGAAATTTTGAAATTCTAAGGCCTTTCCATCTCAGGAATAGATTACCTTGACTGTATTTGGCAATTTTTTTAGGAAATTTGAGAGTCAATGCTCTTTAACTTTGGACTTTTTTGGACTTTTTAACTTTTTTTTTTATTGGAGCGTCACTGATAAGTAATATGTAGACGAAACGCACGTCGGGCGTGTATACAAAATGTTGTCATGATATCTATGATAGTTTATTTCTTTCCTCAGAATCAGTATGCTACTTTGAAAACATTCAATCTGGTGTGCATGTTGTTCATGATAGAAGAATGATAATAGTATTCTTAATTGATATTTTTGATAAAGAATAATGAATATAGTACAAAAAATGTAAATAATTATAAATATGTTTAAAGATATCATAGATATTATCAACAAAATGTACTAAAACCTGGCTTTGAAAATCTAGTTGTCTTAAAAAATTATTAAGTTGTTGTTATAATGATTTATTTTTGTAAACCTAAAGTCTCTGTTGTGTATAATTAAACTCATCATAGATACCAGGACTAAATTTAGTATATACGCCAGACGCGCGTTTCGTCTACAAAAGACTCATCAGTGACGCTCGAATCCAAATAAGTTAAAAAATGCAAGGAGCATTTGTTCATGTTTATATCATAATATTGTTATTGCTTATTTTGTTGGATGTAATAGATATATGTATGCAAACGTTACAAATAAATGCTTTATATTAAGTATATTTGATTTTTTTCATTATTTAAAAAAAAAGTTTTTTTGGAATTATATCGGATAATTTTAATATTTGTTTATGTATTTCGTTGGTGGGACGGTTTCCGTCTAAAATAAAATAAACATGTTTTGACATATTTTATAGATTTTCATATTTAAGCTTGACCTGGATCGTTTTTAATGACTTACTAAGTTAAAATCTTTCAAATAAACTAATTGAATCCAATGAAATAGATACTTAAATGTTTAAACAGTATCCAAAATCTTTCGTCAGATGAATCTAATATCTGAGGCCAAAATCGGCCCTTATCGGACCTATACTCCTTTGGTATGTGTGCACCTTGGACGGTTCTCATGCCTGCCAGTCGATTTTCACTCGACGTCTACTTCCTTACATGGTTGAGTAAACAAGGTTGAGTTTTCATGTTCAAAACTCAGATACTATAGACAATAGGTCAACTATATTTGGTGTATGAAATGACTGTAAAATGTACATGTCCAAATGAATATTTCCTTTGTAGAGGAATGCTGCTCAGAAGGAAGCTATTAAACCAAGAGTTCCAAATGGTGAAGTTGAAATCATCCCTTCGTAATTTGTACGGACACCATCACGAGTTGGTTGACCGTGATGAAATAACCGTTTCACAAATGATATCGGATATGATCCTCACGTCGTAACTACAATCCCCTTCCCTTTCATGAATGTGACTTACCAAATAAAGACTATTTACAACATTTGTTATCACATAAGCAACACGACGGGTGCCACATGTAGAGCAGGATCTGCTTACCCTTCCGGAGCACCTGAGATCACCCCTAGTTTTTTGTGGGATTCGTAATGTTTATTCTTTCGTTTTCTATGTTATGTCATGTGTACTATTGTTTGTCTGTTTTTTTTTCATTTTTAGCCATGACGTTGTCAGTTTGTTTTAGATTTATGAGTTTTACTTTCCCTTTGGTATCTTTCGTCCCTCTTTTTTTTATGTTAGACCTTTCAGCTCCTAACATATAACTTAAAGGTAAGGTACGAAACACACATACATGTATCATTTATATCTAAACCCACGAGGTATAGGGGGAGGGTTGAAATTTAAAACCACATGCTTAATCCCGCTTAATCGCTCCGCATATATAAATTAAAGTAAGGTTTAATATATACATATACTATATTTAAGACGTTGTAGCTCCTCGCACAGATATTGAAGATACAAATGTTGGGATGTATGTTTACTTCCTTGTTCAAGCTCATAGGCATCCTGTGTTGTTGAACATTGCAAGTTTTTACATGACATTCAATAAAATTATAATAAAACTAGAACACACCCGCGAAATCGCGGGCACTCAGAGCGTAGTTTAAAGTATGTAAAGTGTTGTTGGAAGAATTTTGTAAAATATAAATGACTGGAAAATTTCAGCAAAAATATCATAAGTCATAGGTTATTGGAGGGGGATAGGAGGGGTCCTGATCCCGAAATCCCGCCTTCCCGGGCTTTAAAACATGCAATCCCGAAAACCCGGGCTTAAAAAACGAAATCCCGAGGTCCCGAAATTCAAAAAAGGAATTCCCGGATCCCGAAAGGGTCAATCCCGGAATCCCGAGTTTAAAAACACCCGATCCCGGAGTTCCGATAAAGGTCATATCCCTCCTCTTATTGGGGACAGAAAAATGCTTTTTTTTTTTATCCCTCTTCCTTTATTTCCAATATTCCCATTTTTTGGTTTTCTATCAATTTGAATATGAACATACATTTAGTATGTTATGAACATTCAAGTAAGGAGCCTGTAATTCAGTGGTTGTTGTTTGTTTATGTGTTACATTTTTGTTTCTCGTTCATTTTTTAAGGCCTCTAGTTTTTTGGTTTGAATTGTTTTACATTGTCAGTTCGGGACCTTTTAAAGCTGAGTATGCGGTATGGGCTTTGCTCGTTGTTGAAGGTCGTACGGTAACCTATAGTTGTTAATATCTGTGTCATATATTGGTCTCTTGTGGAGAGTTGTCTCAACATGGCAATCATACCACATCTTCTTTTTTTTGTAATCAATAAATTTTGTAAAAGATTTAATGACTGGAGAATTTCAGAAAAGGTATCAAAAGTTCACATGTATATTTTTAGCGCTTATCTGTATATTATGAACATTCATTACTATATAAATATAGTGTATTTACTTTCAATTCTAAGTTTACTAATCGATCCATAGTGGTCATTGATATAGTATACAGACCCTCTCTATTTAATAAACTACGTGACTGCCGTGGATAGTAAACTTGAAAATGAAAGCAGATACAATTCTGAAAATACACTTTGTATATGTATGTCATGTATGTTCAAAATATACAGAAAAACGTAAACCGGAAGTCTAATCTGACTTAAAATTTCGTCCAATGACGGAACAATATCCGGATGCCTTTTTTCTTGTTTTTCTCCAAAAATAACTCAATCTGAATAATCATATGAATGGATGACAAATGGCAATATGCACTGTACCTATAGGACACATAACCGTGTTGATTAATTTATTGTGGAAAGAAGAGAAGCGACACCCAAAATGAGGTCTTCTCGTTTAATAGTATAGATACTAGTACAGTAGTAATATCACATTTTTATAGCTTGTGATGAAAGAAAACCCAATCAACTGACCTGCCTTCAGTAACCTATATAGTTAGCTACCTAATATATTTATTTGGGATACATACGAAACACGAGCTACCTTTTATTATCATTCAGCACAAAACCTTTCAGCAGAAAATTGTTAGGCAAAATGACGCCCTGATTTAGAAGGACACTGAAAGACACACTAAATGCAGAAACAAAGAACACATGAAACATTGTGTTAATGCTATGAATATTATGTTAAGTAGAATAATAAAAATATCAATATTCAGCGAAAATTCAAATAGTTTCTTGCTACATTGAAGACCCATTGGTGGCCTTCGGCTGTTGTTTGCTCTATGGTCGGGTTGTTGTAGCTTTGACATATTCCCTATTTCCTTTCTCAATTCTAAGTTCCGTATCAAATGAGAAAAGCAAAAGCTCAAAAACTTTACATGAATGGAAAGCAACTGTTTTATTCCTTACTTGGCATATTTGTTATTCCCATCGGATTATGTCTAATGCTTAGTCCTTTTCTGTGTTGTTACATTTTAATGTTGTGTCGTTTTTCTCCTCTTACATTTAATGCGTTTCCCTCAGTTTTAGTTTGTTACCCCGAGTTTGTTTTTTTAAAAGATTAAAGAGTTTTAAACAGCGGTATACATGTACTATTGTTGCCTTTATTTGGTACAGGCATTTCTTTCAGTAGAAAATCATGGATTGAACCTTGTTTTTATAGATCGCAGAAATTCTAACTTGTATGACAGCCACATGGAAAAAAATTGTCAACTACGTGTGAACAAAACAGATATGGTAGACAGCATTCAACATTATGTTCAAATCTTTTAACACTTTAAAATCATTCACAGATGTGCACAAAGAAAAATAAAATGACATTTAAATCCGAGCCACACCAAAAGGATATTTTCTCAAAAATGATTCAGCAGTACAGGTTAAAACTTCACAAAGACAAAAAAAAACACTTTAACAAGAATAATTTGCTAAACCTTAGTTATCTAGAATATATACTCTGTCATGTATTATTTGTGAAGTTGATACATAATATATATCATCATTGTCTTGGTATCTTCTGATGAACATTTTTAGCAAAAGGGCGAAACATTTTTTGACATTACTCCTGTTCATCAACGTTTTGCTCACTGATGGTTTACAGTGAAGTCTGGGTAGCAGCTGCAATCTCTTGAATACGGAATGAGTTGAGGAAATTTATATTCCATATACCTTAAAGTTGATATATTGCTACTAAAGTGAGTGAATCTGATAAAATCAAAATGATGCTATAAAAAACTCCACTTTAACACACATACAATAACTTACTTCTTCAATAATTAAAGGAAAAGACAAAATGCTGTAAAATGAAATGATTTATTGAATCTAAAACTTTACAGCAATGTACATGATGATTTAGATATATTTGTGTTTAATTATATACTGTTCATTGTTTTATTGACCTTAAAACTAAAAAAACAGTCACTTTTTAACCAAATAAAATATATAACAAACATATGTGAAAGTTGAAAGCATAAGAAGTCAACATGTTTAGCCCCATCACATCCAAAATTTAGAAGTATTGAATATCTACAAAACATATTCTCTTCGACCTTTTATAAAACTTCAGTCCGTCAATTATATTTATCAATAGTAAGAATTTTATCATACACATTCGTATTTGTATTCAAACGTCTTGAAAAAAAATACTGTAAAAAGGCTTGTACTCAAAAACGTTATTTTTTTATTTTATATTTAGTTTAACTTGAACAATCAACAACTTAAGTTATTCATTACTAATATTGTAATCAGAGTTAGAACATATTGTTAACCATAGTGCCAAGCTTTTCATTACTTTTCTTGTGTGACTCTATGGAAAATTTTAATTTAAGTTTAATGAATGGCTCTTATTTATTTGAATTTATTGAACCATAAAACTAATTTTTGACTCCTCACATTGAATAATCCGCGAAGCGGATTATGTAAAATGTGAAGAGTCAAAAATTAGTTTTATGGTTAAAAAAAATCAAAATAAATTATTGCCATTCATTATAAATAAATTTCTATCAAAAAGAAGGCTCAAGGACCATTTTATATTATTTATATTAACAATAACAACGTACACACATGTTGGCGTATGAATACACAACATCAGAGTGGGCATGTCGCCATCAACATTGAAAATAAAACTAATAATTTTAACCAATCAGAAGACAGTAAAAGCACCAAATTTATTTATTTAAAGATATTAATAAAAGGCTTTTAACTATAACATATAAAAAGCTTGTTTGACCATGTCAGTAAGATCTTATTGAATTTGGTCATCATTCATGCCTCAGCAGAATTGACGCAGTCTAAATGAAGCAGATGATACACCATTCAGATCATACTGTGCAGCAATACGAAAATATGTTCTAGCTAATTCTGTTTCTCCTAACATCTGAAAAGCTATTCCCAGTAAAAGAAAATTATATATAATTACTAACGAGTCTTGTTCTCTTGAGTGACTGTATTCAATTACTGTTTCTGATAACTTGCTTATACAATATCGAATTGTTCTTAAGTCGTGTAAATGGTAACAACACAGAAAACGGAGGAAATGTGCAAATGGTATGGAACTTATACACATCAATAAATCAAACATATGAGGAGACTTTAGTTCCGTTGGAATGACTGAATTAAGTTTGAACTTGTTAAATACTACAGATGGAAATGGTAATAGTGACATCAACTTCAGTGTGTTTTTCTGTTTCAGTGTAATCATCGACAAAGATGATTCATCTGCACATTTGGACAAAGTGTATTTAATAATATCTATTGATGTTAAATAATTTTTGTGACTATAGAAGAAAGAAGCCAAAATCAGCCATCCTGACGCTGCATCTGACTGTACTCCAACCAACAACTGACTGAGGTCAAGTTTGTAGAATTTGTATTGCTGTTTATTGTTTGGGTTATTTACATGTGGTAGTGGACAAGGCATTTGTTGATATGACCTTGTTAATGACTGTTTAAAGATATATCTGGATAATTCACTTTTGCAATGATTTAGCAAAGTGAACAATAAGAATAAACTGTTTGTAATAAAAGGTGAATAGAAGTACTCTCTCATGCTTACTATAACTGTATACAGAGTTTTTTCACACATTGATCTTGCAGTTTCACATGGAAATCTTCTGTAATCATGTAAAGTCTGAGATGAGGAGAAAACCCGAATTCCTTTTTTGTATGATTGCTTAAGGATGTTTATTAATGTGTTCCTTTGTTTATTGTTAAATCTTAGATATAACAAGTTGTTATCAGGAATGAAATAATGTAACAACGTTGAATATTCTATACAGTATAGTAACCTTTTTAAACAGGCCATAAAACAGGGAATGATATTGTCGGGTCTCCAGACTGATGTTACATTTTCTTCTGATATCCAAAACATAAGAGTTTTCAGAAAGTATGAACACAACAAACCTTTTAATTCTTCCTCTCTGTTCACTATTTCTTTCAATAATATCTTTAACAAAGCATAGCATAGTAACTGGGTATGACTGAAAGAAAATATCAGTATCTTCTCTGCAACAGAAAATGATATTCGCCACTGAAGATTCTCATGTATAGATCCCTTGTTACCTATTGGAACAAATAAAGTACCGCATGACGTTATTTTGGAAATAAGTTCAGGTGATGGCCATATTAAACGTGGTCTTGAGATCCATGGTTGGGCTTGAAATACCCACTTGTCACATTTAAGGCAGATTGCAAAATCCAGATTATCATTTATATCTGACAAACATGGACCATGCATATTTAGTTTCACTCCTAGCCCAAAAAAACAAATTTGTTCTAACAATTGTGATTTGTAAAGCTCACTAGAAAGAAGGTGTTTACCTCTGTGTTGTTGTAGCTGTTGTTTGAAGATGTTTGGTAAGTTATTAACATTGCTATATAATTCTAGTTGTGTAAAACACGGTGGTGAGTCCTCAGTATCCATTACTAACACTGGCAACCAATTATGGACAATATATTTATCTGATTCGTATACTACATAGGAGGAACAAATTCGCATTACATCAATATCACTACCTTCAAGATCCAGTCCCTCTCCTCGACTTCCACTGTAAATGCAAGGAAAAAGATTGTTGGAACTTGCAAAGTCACTACTTATACATTTCAATCGTCTAGCTTTTACTATTGCCTCTGATCCAATATTTTGACACAAATATGTATAGAAATTTAAAGACTCTGTTTTACTGTGAGACATGCTCTTTAACGTTGTAAGGATTCTGTTTTATTGAAATAGTTTCTGGTAGATGATCCTGTATATTGTCAGGACAGTCTATTATGCTTGTAATATTTTATCTATAGTCCTGTATAACTGTCTAGATTATTATAGAACTTCTTCCTTGCAATGGTTTCTGTATGTTTCTAACGAATTTTTCGATATGTTAGCACTATCCTTTTACTGGTTTCTAAATGGAATCTTTTCGAGTTTGTGTTTTATTATAGTAATAATTTTAGATACTGTATAATTTTTGGATTGTCTTTTGTCCTTGTAATGGTTTCTGGTACTTGGTATCTTTCTAGACTTTTGTCATCTCTTGTAATGGTTATTGGGATTTTCTTTTGATTTTCCTTTAAACTAAACAAAACATTATATAATTGAAATATATAAGATTCAGACAGTTAGTTGTATAATATAAATAAAAATTGGATAATCATTTAGAGCTGAAAAAAAATAATTTTATACTCATCTAATGAAGCCTGATTTTGTTTCATCCCCTCCCACTTTTGAGGTTGAAATTTTCTTATACTCAGCTCTCTTTACTTTATTTCAACATATCAACTTTTGGATGCACTGGACAGTTTCTCCCTTCTAAAAATATTTTTAGACATTTTTTGAGCACTGGATAGTTCCAAGTTTCATAAAACATGTATTTAGCGTTATGGAACACTGGATTGTTTCCCCTTTCATTAAATATTTATTGATTTTTTTTTAGAGCACTGGTTAGTTACTTTTTTATGAAAACATTAATTAACCTTTCTGGAGCACGGGATAGTTCCCTTTGTTGAAAACATAAATAAACCTTTCTGGAGCACCAGATGGTTTCTTCTTTCTTAAACCTCTATTTAAGATTTACTTGTCTTAAGTAACTTTTGGCAACAGAAAAAAACCCACACACAAGTATTTTGGAAACAATAGGGCGACTCAATATAAATCTATGCAGAAATACTTTTGTTGTCCATTTTAATTTGCTTGAAATTGTTAAACTTTATACTAGAATTTCTATGCCATTATCATGACATTACACATTAATTATAAATCATGGTTTGCATTGTTTTAAACTACCTTGTCACACATAGCATGTTCTGTCATAGATACTGCTTTTCATAGAGAAATAAAACAGAATATTTAAAATGCATCGTTTGATCAAAATTATACAACAGTATGGAAGTACTATGTAATGCAGTAATTATACTACATCATTGGTCTCTGGTGAAGAGTTGTCTAATTGACAATCATACCATATCTTCTTATTTTTAAACATGTAAATACTAGTGAAGCCCTGAATAGATATGTTATCTAAACTTCTATTAACTTAACTTACCTTCTAATTAAACTGCAGTCAACTTATTTTCTCATATGACATACACTACCGGATCCTTTAAACTCTTATTCAGAATGCTTCTTATAAGGGGAAATCATTGTATTTATAGGCAAAAAATCCATTTCCAAGTATAATATTAGATTAGTGAAAAACTATTGACCAAACCGCTGAGATCGGTGAGAGATAAGTAAATAAACCCACGAAGATTAAGTACATATTTCCTTTTACAATTTATGGTATAGTTTCGTTCAATATGAAACTAATGAATGAAACATTTCACGCCACATAGCACTTACTGAACTAAATATTTGATATTTGTGTGAGTTTGATATGTTTTAAAGGACATATGCTGAAACATCGTTTGTTTCAGTATGTCACAAAAGGTTTATATGCATATGCAGATTCTTGGGAAAGTAATGATAACAAACTATATTTCCAAAAACATGGTACTTGTTAACTAGTCATTGTTTTAAAATAAAACAGTTTCCTATCATGAACTTTAACATATTATTACAGATGACAAATTAGCAATATACATATAGTAAAAATTTGTATATGTCCAACTAAGCGTACTAGTAATGTAATCCCTAAAAATAAAATATCATTTGATTAACAAATTAACCAGGAAAAAAGTAAATGTAGGGAGAAACAACAGAAAATAAGTATGTGTTTAATTTGAAAAGTCTGTTGGTTAAAATTTGACCAAGAGCTTCAAAATTTAGCCTAGAAAAACATTGAATGTTTGTAAATTTAAAGAAACTTAAATGAAGAAGGTTGAAGAGAATGGATGTAAATTATCATATTTCAAAATTCATCTGACGACAACAAAGATTTTAATTAAAGTTATAAACTAAGCAGCGGCAGAAGTATTAGATGCAGTAGATCAGTGTATACGATCACACAGTCGAAAAAAAGTCATTTATTAATCATGTTTTAAATTGTCAGCATTGTGAAATACTGAGGTTTGAAATAGTGATTTGATTTTTGAGCATTCGGTACTGCATTATTTGTACTTTTTCTTTCCAGTTTGTAGTGCAATATTGTGATTTGAGAAATAGATAAAGCACGGTTGGTATATTTTCCGCCTAGGATCGTGGTTTTTCGAGTTCTTTTGTCCATTTGTTCGTTTTTTTTGTTATTTAAATTAACTGCTATTTCTTAATTATAATAGTTTTACATGACTACAATCTCATATTGAACACATGTTTTGAAGAACAAAGAAATACAGTTTCCCTGTATTTAACCACTATATTCAGTGTTTATTATTGTCCGGGTCTTTTTGACAGCAACTGTGAAATCGTCCGGGTTTATTTTATCAAATCGTGCGGGTTTATTTTACCAAATCGTCCGGGTTTATTTTATCAAATAGTCCGGGTCTTTATTAAATAATATTATTATAACAAAGGATATTTTTGACTTGAAAAAAAAATGATTTTGTTCTAGTTCATAACTGTAATTAAGAGGACAACACCATATGTTCCCCATAAAAATCAACATATTACTACGGTGATAAAAATGATTTTTTTTTCATTTTAATGCAAATTTTCTATTCGCAAAAAGTTCTACGACAATTTTCCGGTGTTAAATTATAAAATACAAGATCCTTTTGAAAACAGATTTTAGAACATTGTGCATGGCACTCATAATCTGTCCAAATTCATTGCATGCTACTTTTGTTATTTCAGCTAATTATATTTTTTGTGCTGAAATCCAGAGTTGGTTTGTTTTTTAATAAAGGAGTAAGAAAGCTATTGGGCTGCTGTGAACAATCAGAAAAATGTTATGTTATAAAAAAATATTCTACTAAAAGATCCTGCCACCCCACCCCCATTCCTCACACACACAAAAAAATCGATCAATTTGTAAAAACAACCTACACATGTTTATGTACAGATAATTATGTATTTGAAGTTAGCAGCCGGTTCGTTTTCGATAACCGATATTCAAAATCTAGTGAACATTATGAAAAACAATTACTTGATAACATTTAAAACATGATTTTCATAGTTAAGAAAAAAATCGTTAAATTACCTCGTCAGGGTGTCGTAAATTCTCGTTGTCCTCGAATATAAACCCTCTAAGTTGTATATTTGTTTTTATGTAATATAGATTTTTGTCAATGAAACAACCTAAAAGATTTACTTCACATATGATATATTTTTTAAACAAAAAGAAACACCGACAACTCTAGAAACATGTAGAATTATAAATATCAATATTTATGAAAAGCCAAAAAAAGAAATGTATAGCGAAAATTTACCTGAGACCGTTGAATTGAGGGTGAGGGTTCCCTGGTCTTTCAATGTCCGTAAAATTTATCAAATCAATAGACTGTATATATAAAAGTTTTATTCGAAGGATTTCTTGGAATAATGTCATCTTCGATATCTACGGAGGGCTTAGATTGTCACTTTTCAGCTACAAAATATCAAAATTTGAAGACAAAGGGCACCGGACAATGGCGAGACCCCCCTGATCTCTCAATCTCTCTAATATTAAGTAGACATTTAGACAACGTGACTTAAAGGAATTTGTTTACACTTCCGCTCTTTCATGGCCCAAAATGCCAGTTGGATATTTTAAAAATATAGCGAAAACCTACCTGAGACCGCTTAACAGATGGTGAGATCTCTCTGGTCGTTCAATGTCAATACAATTCAACCAGATCATACACTCGGTATATGTAAAGGCTGTATTAGTGTCAATCAAAAATATTCACTTGTTTTTCTTTTCTTTTCTTTTTGCATAATAAACGTATAATTCTTAATTAATATTATCATGTTATAATTTTCATTAAACATATTTAAGGAGTTTTTCAATGATAAAATTCTATTTTGGAATATCGGACAGGCTGCTAGCGGATAGGATGTTGAAAATCAAATAACGAACCGGCTGCTAACCTCTTATCCATGTAACAATCCGACCCATTTATATCCAATTGACAATACCGTTTTGATTAGACTATATATATATTAAACAATGAAATTAATAGTTTACCAGCTTAACACGCTAAATTTAAGAACATACTAGTAGATTTACAAAAATGTGTAATAGCAAAATTAACAAAATAGTTTTTATTGGCAAAAAATATATAGAGTAATTGACTTAAATAGATGTGCCAAAAAACAATATATACAAACGACCGATATTTGTTTATAAAATGTAAAGGTTGAAAGTATTCAATTTGAACAAAAAAATCATTGTTTATAAACGTCAATACACTGAAACTGTGAATAGGAAGAGTTATACTGTCTGACAGTGAAATACTCAGTAAGCACCACGTTGAACTAGACAGAAATTCCGACGTAACTAATGAAGATTAGTTTTCCTTTATCAAAACTTACATGTCCGGCAAGTTGGCTGTTATCGATAGAAACTTTGACGACAAAATCACAGTCTGGCTGAGAAGACGGAGAAAGCTGAGACCACGTTTCGTTTGAAAGTTAACCAGATACAATTAGAATTGAAATCTGACATAGTGGACAGTTCTGAAAGAGTCGTGGAGTATGTCGATAGCAAAAGGCCCGCTAGAGGTACGACTCTTCTTGCTTTACACATTTTTTACATGTATTTTGGATCCCTCGGGTTAATAAAAAAGCTGAATTATTAAGTTGATTAGTGGATTTAGATTGATCGTGTTGTTTCTCTTTGATCTGTAAGACTAATTGATTTGATGTGGGGCCCACACAGTTTGGATAGATTTGCGAATACTGAAAACTCAAAAACTAAAAGAATTATTCCGATTTATTGGAATTCTGGTACATCAACTGTTGATAACTTCACATGAAACAGATCCTGTGGAAACAATTGGTCAGTACCTTCTGTTTCGCTAGCATCTAACACAATTAACCATTTATAGTACGGTAACAAATAAGGTAAATTTTAATGGACCTAAATACCTCACTGCTTATTTTGATCTTATTTTTATATACATATAAAATCCGTTGATTAAGGCAAGTCATAGAGTGTCAAAGTGGTGCAGACTTTTTAACACTGATGGCAAAGATCAAACGGGGGGATTTTAAAAAATGCATTTGAAAATCGTCGAATTCACTTAATTTATATGTTCATATGTTATAAAAGTTTGATATCAAATTAAACCTTATACATCACTCTTTCATCTGATACCAATTATGTGATGATATCTTCAATCGGGAAATAAATATAAGCGATCCCGTGTTTGAAATTGAAAAAGAAAATAATCTGAAAGTCGCACGCGGTTTTACAAAAAACTGAACCGTGGGAAAAGAATTGAAGAGACTTTTATCTCAATTACGTTCCACCGTAATTGATTCGAGAGCAATAACTTCTGTTTCGAAGTATGCTTACAATTTTAATTTGTGTTTAGCCTGGGTCCAAAATATCCAGCAATTAATTTAACTCTACCGGCAAGTAAACTGTACGTGAACCTTTATTTACAACATCTCATGCAGACAGTAAAGCATTATTGCTTTCTACAGTATAAAGTGGGACCACAAGTTAGCACATTTAGTTGAGAATGCAAAATTGTCATATACCCGTGCAAGAGAAATTGTGAAAGTTGACTTTCTGTCATTGGTATAGATGCCAAATTATTTTGCCTACATAGTTTAAGATCAGGCGGTGCTTCTGCAGCTGCAAGTAATAGAATTTCAGAAAGATTCTTAAAACGTCAGGTCATAAAAATAAAAATTTACGTTTTCACAAAATTGTCCAGCCTTTATTATTCAATTCATGAATCCTTAAATAATATTACTTTTAAGGACTTATTGTGTTTATTCAGAGATAAAGAAAAAAAATGCTCTTCTTGAACCCGATTCTTTAAACTTTATTTTCATTTTCCTGTCCTTATTACATTGAATTCAACCAATAAATATTTGAATTAAATTTGATTCATTAATGTTGTATTTTTATGTTATCTTGTCACTAATGAATGCATTTCACTACTGAACAACATGATCTATAGTTAAAGTTCTTTGTTAGACATGAATGATAAAATAGCAGTCTTATTAAAGATACCCTATTGCAAAAGAGAGTGTGCAATGTTTATATATCATTCTTTAATTGAAGTAGTTAAATATGCATGTACATTAGTTGACCTCACTATATGACATTAATTTAACAAGTTATACTATTGATCAAATATATTTCCCTTGTATATAAAGCATTAAAGCCAAGTATTTGTTAATTGTTGGTGTCAAATTCACTTTATGAACTTTTAAAAGCATTATCATTTATCATTACCTGCTTATTATTAGCAAGTTATTAAATATTTGATGACTTATTAAGAAAACATGTAATTGATGAGGCAAAACAGAAAATATTTGTTTTAATTGTTTAGCACGAAATGATTTTCTCCAGTTTTTTTTTTACATTGGTACCTTCATTATTTAAAAACAATAAGGACATTAGCAGGATTTTATAGAATTCTCAAAAATGATTTTTTAAACTTTATGCAATAAACTGAAAAAGGCAAGGGGGTGAGAGGGTAAATATGAAATTACAAGTACACATATTTGATATATCTATAGGATTCCAAATATCTGACATTTGTTTTTAAAACTAGCTTATATCCTTCGTCGATAGAAAGTCAAACTAAATATCCTAATTTCAAGTAATGAATTTAAAATAATGTCTTCATAAGCTTCCACTATAAAATGATTGGAGAACATATTAGAAATTATCATTCTCTAAATATTTTGATGGTTTCCTCTTTTTACACTTTATCAAGTATTCCCTGTATACCAACAAAGGTGGGTTTTTTCAAAAAAATTCTAAAATGTGTTAAAGATTTTTTTAAGATTAAAAATATTGGTGGAAAACATAGTTTTTATAATACAGCTTTATCAATGGTGATGTTATCCTTAGTTTACATACTTGATCAAGAGGAATGTATCTGTATTATTATAAACCTATCTTACAGATGTAATTGTTATTATCGTCCTTCCCTACGCCTATATCACCCTGCTCTGTCGCTCAGTAATTCTCGTATCAAGACCTCAAAACGAGACCAGGCATTATCAGCGACGTCACAATGTTAGAGGAGAAGTTATCAGCGACGTCACAATGCGAGAGGAGACGTTATCAAGCTTGCTTTTGTCAAGCGTAAAAACTGTCTTAGGGAGAGGAAAAAAGACCATTAATAGAACGATAAACAGATAATCGGGTTTTCTACGTATAGATATCGTAAAATATCAGCCGCTCGACACAATGTGAAACTTTTTAGCTCGTTCGCTACGCTCACTCGCCAAAAAGGTACACATTGTGGCTCGCGGCTGATATTTTACGATATCAATGTGTAGAAAACCCGATAATCTATACTTATCTTATGTACACAAGACTTAGTCTTTGGGATGTGATGTTCCCTTGAAATTATCATCTATTTGTAAATTTAAAATGATTTTTTTTAGACTTATCGTTTCTGTTGTGTATTCTTGCAAGTAGCATGCATTCATGTTTATATCAGAATATTTATATTAAATATTTTGTTAGATGCAATACAAATATGTATGCAAACGTTACAAACAAATGCTAAAAAATATAAGTATATTTGAAATTTTCATTAATTAAAGTATTTTTCAATTGAATGCAAATAATTTAATAGTTCAGAAATCCTTTATCTGTTTTACAGTGATAATGGAACAACAGATAATACTGGACTGATAATTATAAGATACCCAGTAATTACAAAGTCATATAATCTCCATACATCATAATTAATGCGATAATATTATCAATTATAGTAGGGTGCCCAGCATCGGTAAAGACGTCTAGTTAACGAGTTTAGGTTAACTGATAACACACGGCTATATTCATATGCAAACTATAGGAAAATCATTATATTTTCCAATCATGAATGTCGTGTGCTACCGTAGTCACGTTTTCCAAAATGTTGTGGTTTCTTATGGTACCCAAAAATACCTCCTCATACAGGCCATATTCAACACGAAAAAATTAAATTATTGTTTTCTGTGTTATTTGTTCAAATGATACTCGTTTAGCTTAAAAAATAAATTTATCCTATAACGACAGTTGAAAAGATTTATTTACTTTAAGTATAAGTATTTCATGATTTCAGTAAAACTGGTTATTTGGCTAAAATTTAGCACATTTTGAACGAGAGAAAATTTATTGCGTGTCAGTTTCACGGGATTTATACTGTGATAACATCAATAAGACATGGTTCATGTGTGTGCATAATATCTTTTGTGTAATGTTTTTCGGTCCTTTAAATAAGCTTATTCTAAAAGGTTACCTATTCAACGCTGTAATAAGATCATTGAATATTGTGTTTATTGGTATAAGTATTGATTTTGTTATCAGCACATTAAAAGCTAACTAAATATTACTAGTATGATATATTAATATAAATATTCATGGATCTACAACCTGTCGATACCTGTAACTTGGCATTGCATAAAATAATGTTTTATCTGGCTGTTTATGACGTCTTTACACTAGATTAATATTCATTGGATGTTGGATGTGTACGGATTCATAGTTTAGTCTTAGACGCATGATTTATTTATCAGTTGTTAAGCTTTAAACTAGCTGTCAGATAATTGCGATTACTCTCAGATCTGTTCATTGTGGGTTTTTTTTGGTTTTTTTTTGTGTCGAGATGTTTAAGTACCAGGCCACGTCCACTTGTATTTTTGTCCATCTGATGAGTTAAGCCTTTTTCAACTGATTTTTATAGTTCGTTCTTATGTTGTACTGTTATACCACTGTCTCAGGTTAGGGGGATGGGGGTTGGGATCCCGCTTACATGTCTAAACCCGCCTCATTAATATTTATGTATGTGCCTGTCACAAGTCAGGAGCCTGTAAATTCAGTGGTTGTCGTTTGTTTATGTGTTACATATGACTCATGGGAGCTTTTTCTCGTGCCGTTAATTGTTTTGTAGCTTACTCTATCAGGTCATTAATTATGACTATTGTCCCTAACTTCATTTTTCTATTTTCACCCCGTTTAACCCCGATACAAACGAATTCGTACGTTGACGCGTTCGAAGCGATAATCAGGACAATACTAGGGATGACAACAATTTCGAAAGCTTCTCTAGACTTATTTGAGTCTACATACATATGTCAATGTACAGGTTAGTTTATTCATTCAATTATACAGTTGCTGTATAAAGTTTTGTATATTATAAAATTGAGAATGGAAATGGTGAATGTGTCAAAGCGACAATCACCCGACCATAGAGCAGACAACAGCTGAAGGCGACCAATGGGTCTTCATTGCAGCGAGAATTCCCACACCCTTAGGTGTCCTTTAGCTGGCCCCTAAAACTATGTATACTAGTACAGTGATTATGGACGTCATACTAAACACCAAATTATACACAAGAAACTAAAATTAAAAATCATAAAAGACTAACAAAGGCCAGAGTCTCCTGACTTGGTACAGGCGCAAAATTGCGGCGGAGTTAAACATGTTTATGATATCTCAACCCTCCCCTTTACCTCTAGCCAATGTAGAAAAGTAAACGCATAACAATATGCACCTTAAAATTCAGTTCAAGAGAAGTCCGAGTCCGATGTCAAAAGATGTAACAAAAGAAAATAAACAAAATGACAATAATACATAAATAGCACCAGACTACTAGCAGTAAGCTGACAAGCCAGCTCCAAACCTCAATGAAACTGATTGAAAGATCATGTCTTCATCATATGAATATCAGGCACAATCCCTCCCGTTAGGGGTTTAGTATCATACTATCATAAAATATTTGAGAAGAACATAACCCATGTCATGTCAACAACGGTTTTTACGAAATAAATGTGTTTAGTTCGATTGCATAGAAGGTTTGATAAAACTGTTTGTTGCAAAACGCACAGACACGGTGCAATTTTAACGTTTTATAAGATAAACAAAGCTGAATATCTTTTTGTACACACGCCTTTGCGTATTAGTACCTTGAGCAATTATAAATAACAATACTTTGAATTACTACGTGCCTTCAAATGTCCCCTAGAACTTAGAATAAACGCAATATTATACTTAATAAGTTTCCTCTTACTGTATTGTTCGTCCCACTAAATGTGTCGCGTTCGTTTGTGCGTTTTTAAATAATCACTGTACAGTTCGTTGACAAAAACCGTCACAAATCCCTTTCTTGTCAAGATATTCGATATGGTGTCGGCGACTCTTTTTCAGTATTTTGTTGTCAATGTTTATCTGTTAAATTAGACAAATTAGTTGAAATTAAAATATCAGTCATCAAAGCCATAATTGCAATGTTCAATCAGCGTACGACAGAAAGGAATGTTTCTATTGACAATTTGGACTTTCAACGTTATTCCAGATGAAATGAATAGTTAATAAATCCAGAGGAAATCAAGTTTTAAAAGTATTGTAAAGTCAATAAAATTTTAATGACTTTCTTTTCACAACTTGAGGCTTTTCATAATTCTGATATTGACTCGAATTCGCCTAGACGAAAGCAGACATAGGAGCCCGTTGAACTAAGTTTGCCAAACACCGTACATTTTTGTTTACATAAAAAGCTGTGTAAATGTGGTGCGATAGTCAATGAGACAACGTTCAACCAAAGTTTAAGTGAAGTGGGTGTATAAAGCAATAACTCCAATGTACAACATTTATAAATGAATAAAACCTATACATTATACTATTAGTCGGCTAAAAAAGGCGCCAATATAAAAAAAAATGTGAAAAAAATAAAAATAGAAACGTATGAATTATGTATCAAAAAAGAAAAAACCCATAACAGATCTATATAACCTATGTACTACAGGATCTTATCGTTGGACCGACACGCAAACAAATGCGGCGGGGTTAAACAATTGAGCCCCAAACCCTCTTCATAACCTGGGACACTGGTGTAACAGTACAACATGATAAAAAAAGCCTGTACAGTTGCAATTGGCTAAACTCAAAATGTCGGTTCAAGGCACATACATTACAAATACATAAAATATCGACAAAGGAGTAATTGTATTTACTGGTAGTTACTTCAAAGTGAAATACAACTAGGAGGTAAATCATGTATCTGAAGTATTAGTATAGTATATATCCAACGGTTTTAGGTAGAGACGTAATAAAACTCAGTATGTCAGCGAAGGTTTGCAGTAAGTTGCTCTGTCGATTTCGGTCGAACCAGCTCCACGTCGATCCGGCCCAAATCGATCCGGCCCACGTCGATCCGGCCCCACGTCGATCCGGCCCATATGAAAAGTCGATTCCGGTCCCAATAAAAAATATATTTCTAAGGAATACAAATAAATATATATATATATTAATTGTAATTCATAAATGTTTATGATTGTTATTATAATGTAAAAGGTGTACGATAAAAAAAATAAAAAAAGGCCTTTGAAAAATATTTTTTTTAGATGAGTATAAAAAAACCAGGTTGATTATGTTTTTATTACAAGTTTTCAAGATTATTGGGTATAACTATATAAAAACGTATAAAAAAGGATTCGGACATCAACATTAATCAGCAGTAATTAGCATTTTCTTTCCATTGACTGTGATCCTAATGACAAGTCTTGCATCTTGTGTAATGACAAATAGTTACATACATTGATTGAATTAAGTGACTACGTGTGGCATTACCGTAGTTCACAATCATTAAACAATTGTTGAATAAACAACCCAACTATAGACTTAACGAGTTCATAAATTAGTCATTATGACGCGTTAAATTTTATAGATTCTAAGGGACTGCGTATTTATTTAGATATTCTGTGTGTGAACTAAATAATAATAGCCATAACATTCAAAGTAAAACTCATCATGGAAAATAACTTCATATTTCAAAAAATAAATATGTAGAAACTGCTATACTAACAGACACAATATCATTCATTTTCGTATATATCAATTTAGAATAGTTCTTTAACTGGTACTCCAATACTTCACTGACCTGTAGTCATCCTTCACGGGACACTTTTTTTTCAAATTCCATTTATACTGTTAAACATTTTCACAAATTCCTCCAAAATTAATATAGATTATATTCATATTTTATTATGAGGCCGGATCGACTTGGGGCCGGATCGACTTAGGCCGGATTGACTTGGGGCCGGATCGGTTTGGGGCCGGAACGACCGGATACCGCTCTGTCTATTTAAAAATACTTTTATGATGTTAAATTTTTCTCAAAGTACACAATGTTGACTGATGTTACCCTATTAATGACATTTTTACCTATAATGTTTAATTGTTGTCAATATAAAGGAAGTTGATGCAAGTCGTTTACCTATAATGTTTAATTGTTGTCAATATACAGGAAGTTGATGCAAGTCGTACAAGTAAAAGGGTTAGCTGGTTATAAAACCAGGTTCAATCTAACATTTCCTGCATAAGAAAATGCATGTATCAAGTCAGGAATATGACAATTGTTATCCATTCGTTCCATGTGTTTAAGCTTTAGATTTTGCTGATTTATTGTGACTTACATCTAGAAATTGACAATGAAGGTCGGTTGAAAACAAAACTTTTACGTTAAAATAGATGATTTCAGCTTCCAAATTGTGACATTTTAATTTCAAAATCAAGTGTTCCAATGGTGAGGTTTACATGATCTCTTCGTATGTTTTTTCAGACGCCATCAACAGTTGATTGACCGTTGTGGAAAAGCCGTTTCCAAATGCTATCGGATATATGTTTTGACCTACCGAATTCGACTATATAACCGGCTTTGTAATAACATGAGCAAAACGTCGGGTGTCATGTTTATGTGAAAAATTAATGTTGAAATTATCAAAGTGAAAAAATTAAATGACATAAACTCTTGTGTACAGTTCTCTTATTGGCAATCATACCAAATCTCATCATTTTAAGTATCAATTATTCATAATTCAAATGAACAAATTAGCATTTAATGTAGATGTGTAACTGAAACTATGTCATCTTCCTGTTTCAGTGAAAAGAACCTTTACAAGTTTATACTTCCATAAGAGGACATTTCTTCTCTGTTTGATGACTAAGTCTGGAAAATTACTTTTGACTAAAACCACTTTCACTTCATTATCAGTACAAATTTCATAGAAACATTTCATGAGTTCAACATATTTAAAATATGAAGTTCTATGAAAAGTGTGTATATATGTACAGTGTCAAATATGAAACAAGGAAAAGTTGTTTGATATACAGTTCAACTGTATCTTATAATTATGACTATGTTAATTAACATAAATAAAACCTTTAACTAAAATCCTACAAATTAAGTTTATATATAACCTCAAATGTGGCGAGGGATGAAACAAAAAATGCAATCACATCTTCTTTTTAATATTCATCAGATAAATATATATCAGAATATTACCTGCTCCAAATGACTACATAACTACAATTTATATTATACAGCCAACAATCTCAATCTCAAATGATATGTTTTAAAATAAGACAATTTTTTGTTTATTTTAAAGGAAGATGATCACAACAGAACTTCCAATAACCATTACAAGAGTAAATAAATTTCTAGACTCAAATACAGAACCAGAAACAATTACAAAGAAATACGACAATCCGAAAATATTACAGTAGCAGAAAACATTACAAGAAAATAAAATATCTCAACTCAAATACAGAATCAGAAACAATTACACGAGTTAACAAATATCTAGACTCAAATACAGAAGCAGAAACCATTACAAGGACATACGACAACTCAAAGATATTATCGTAGCAGCCATCATAACAAGAAAAAAAGAAAATCTGAAAATCACCAGCAGCAGAAGCCATTACAAGCATCGAAGACAGACTAAACAATTTCCATGCCATTTAGAAACAAGTCAAAGAATAGTGAAACATTGGACGATTTGATAGGAACATCTACAAACCTTTACTATAACAGGGATAGTGCTTATACTAAAATAGACCAATATACAGGACCACCCATAAACATTACCAGCATAAATGAATATTTAGACATTTCAATAAGACAGAACACATAAAAAGTTAAAGACCATGTCTCACAGTAAAACAGACTCCTTAAATTTTTATAAATATTTGTGTCAAAAGATTGGATCAAGGGCAATAGTAAAAGGAAGACGTCTGATATATATAAGTAGAGACCTTGGAAGTTCCGACACATTTACTCCTCACATTGCCAGTGGAAGTAAAGGGGAGGGACTGGATCTTAAAGGTAGTGATTTTGATGTAATGATAATTAGTCCTTTATATGTAGTATATAAATCAGATAAAGATGTTGTCCAGGATTGGAGGACAGTGTTATTAATGGATACTGAGGACTCACCACCGTGTTTTACACAACTACAATTATATACCAATGTTAATAATTTACCAAACTTCTTAAAACAACAGCTACAACAACACAGAGGTAAACACCTACTTTCAAGTGAGCTTTACAAATCACATATGATAGAACAAATGCAAGCTTTTTATTCAGGATTCAAACTAAATATTCATGGTCCATGTTTGTCTGATATAAATGATAAGATGGATTTTGCAATCTGCCTTAAATGTGACCAGTGGGTATCTCAAGCCCAACCCTGGATCTCAAGACCACGTTTAATATGGCCTTCACCTGAACTTATTTCCAAAATAACGTTATGTGGTACTTTATTTGTTCCAATAGGCAACAAGGGATCCGTAAATGAGAATCTTCAGTGGCGAATATCATTTTCTGTTGCAGAGAAGATATTGATATATTCTTTCAGTCATACCCAGTTACTATGCTATGCTTTGTTAAAGATATTATTGAAAGAAATAGTGAATGAAGAGGGAGACTTAAAAGGTTTATTGTGTTCATACTTTCTGAAGACTCTTATGTTTTGGATATCCGAAGCAAATGAAACATCAGTCTGGAGACCCGACAATATCATTCCCTGTTTTATGGGCTGTTTAAAAAGGTTATTATACTGTAAAGAATATTCAACGCTGTTACATTATTTCATTCCTGATAACAACTTGTTTTATTTGAGGTTTAACAATAAACAAAGGAACACATTAATCAACTTCCTAAAACAATCATGCCAAAAAGGAATTATGTTTTTCTCCTCATCTCTGACTTTACATGATTACAGAAGAATTCCATGTAAAACTACAAGATCAGTGTGTGCAAAAAATCTGTTTACAGGAAGCATTAAAGGGTACTTATCTTCATCTATCAATAGATACAATTTAGTCTTAGTGTTCACTTTGCTAAATCATTGCAAAAGTGAATTATCCAGATGTATTTTTAAACTGGCATTTGCACTACCACATGTATATAACCCAAACAATAAACAGCGATACAAATTCTACAAACATAACCTCAGCCAGTTATTGGTTGGTGTACAGTCAGATGCAGAATCAGGATGGATGTACTTGGTTTCTTTTTTCTACGGTCACAACAATTATTTATCATCAATTGATATAATCAATTACACTTTGTCAAAATATACAGATGAATCATGTTTGTCAAAGTTTTCACTAAAACAGACAGACACACAGAAGCTGATATCACTAATACCATCTCCATATGTAGTACTTCGCAAGGGTAATTCAGTCATCCCAATGGAACTGAAGTCGCCTCAGCCCTTTGATTTATTTATAGCTGTAAGTGCCATACCTTTTGCACATTTCCTCCGTTTTTTGTGTTGTTACCATTTACATGACTTTAGAACAAGTCGGTATTGTATAAGCAAGTTATCAGAAACGGTAATTGAATACAATCACTCAAGAGAACAAAAACCGATTGCAATTTTATATAATTTTCTTTTACTGGGAATAGCTTTACAGATGTTAGGAGAAACATATTTAGCAAGAAAATATTTTCGTATGGCTGCACAGTATGATCAGTATTGTGTAACATCTGCTACATTTAGACTGCGTCAATTCTCCTGAGAAATGGTCAAACAATCTTTTGATATGTTATAGTTAAAATCCTTGCATCAATATCTGTATAATGAAGTTAAAGTCTACCCTGAAAGCACACAAGAAAGTATTGAAAAGCTTAACACTATGGTTAACAATATTGCTTCTAACTCTGACTACAATATTAGTAATGCATAACTTGAGCTGTTGATTGTTCAAGTTATATTAGATATTAAATAAAAAAATGAACGTTTTTGAGGACAAGCCTTTTTACAGATATTTTTTTCAAGATGTTTGAGTACAAATATAAATGTGTAAAACAAATTAATTTTTACTATTGATAAATATCATTGACGGACTAGAGTTTTACAAATGTTGAATAGAACATTTTTGATAGACTTTCAATGCTTCAAGATTTTGGATGGGATTGGACTAAAAATGTTGCCTTCTCACTTTTCACATTTTTTTGTTACTATATATTTTATTTTGTTAAAAAGTGATTGTTTTAGTTTTAAGGTCAATAAAACAATGAATTTCACAGTATATATATCTATAAATAAATATATCTAAATGATAATGTACACTGTTGTATAGTTATAGATTCAATAAATATTAGATTTTTTCTAAAATTCCTGAATAATTTAGTTATGGTATATATATGTGTATAAGGTAACATGATACCGAATGGCATATCTCCCGATTTCCATTTTTTTTTTGCACACGTGCTCATTGAATCGAGTTACATCAAAATGTGTAATAAAAAAATGAGGGTCACCATTTTTGTTTCTTGGTATTTTCATAGGAAAACGTCAATTAAGGCGACAAGTTTACATGCTATATATAGGGTAAATGTCTTTTTTTCGGCTTTTCTTTTTAGATTTTCCAATGGATGGCTATGTTGTCATATACGGAGAAGAACAAAAAGCTATCATAATATCCAGGGTAGCATACTGAATACATACATATGTAGAAACTCATATGTCACCATCCTTGTTTTTAAAATAAATAGCTTCAAAGTTGATTGATACCCTTAGGATTTGACGAGAAACGTGTGACGTTATAGAATACAGTATATAACGTTGTTTCTACTCAGAGATATGGAAAACAAAATATGTGTCTGGATCTGAATGGTGTTTATATCATTTTCATTTCCCATGCCGGGTTTCGTAAATTCCCGAGTTATGCAATATGAAATTCTACTGATATAAATTTATTTCGTCCTGTACATGGCAATTTGAATCACATGAACTAAAATTAATATCGTCTGATTTTATATATGCTTCATGTGAAACTAACATGAAAAATTTCACGTGTGATTCATTTGAATTACTGAGTTTTAAACTCTATCATTTAAGACAATGGTTGTGTCATCGCTTCATCCATGCAGAAGTAGAGCGCTTTCAAAAATTGATTCAGTTAACAGTTTTATAATTGCTCGGTTTTTTATGGATGTTACTAAGAGACTGAAAAGTTACTTTGATAAGTATGCTACACATTCTTATCAAAACTTTTCAATTTAGGGGATTAGCATTTACTAAAACTACAAATTCGAAATAAAAAGATACTCGTCCTATAAAACATACGTCACAATTTACTTGATGTCTTTGGTTTTGATGTCGTTAAATGTCCAGATGTTGATATCTTATACATTGCATATCCCATATCTCCATTTAACATTCTAGCAGCCAACTTCTACATACAAATAACATGTACCATTTAATTTTGTGATTTATTTGTACTTGTATTTTTACAATTAAAGTCTCATGTCACCCCACTTCCATAATGAGCAAGCGGTAACGTAGATAATTATATTTGCGTAACTGTTCGTAAACGTTGTTGATTTCTTTGAAAAAAATAGAGGCAAGGATTAGAATTTTAACAACTAAAGTTTGAAGTGACGTGTGTAAATTGTAGGATTCATTGTTGGTTTCTTAAAGTCCAGTGGTAAATATTTCGTGCATGTTCGGGACGAGAACAAGTAATCAATTTATACAAGAGTTAGGTATTGTAATCGAGGTCAGCCGATGGTCGAGAAAATTTAGACTTGCACTGGAAAAAGAGGATATATTGGATAGGGACAGAAATTTTGTCTCGCTGCAGGTCACCTACGGACCCCTCAAAGAGTTGGAAGGGTTTTTTAAATTTCAAAGAGCGTAGCACTATCTGCACACGAGGCTTCAGATTCAATGTTCCGTTCTGACCGGACGTTGCTGCAAACTTGATACATCCCGCACAGCCTAGTGGACGCCCCACTTTGGCATTTTACTGCCGGTCGGAAGAAGAACATGTGACCATATTTCTATTCCCTAATCACCCTTGGGATGTAAAGTTGCATAATAGATATACTATTATATATTTTATTTTTGCCGGATCAAGTTCCCATGTATTTCTCAGCCTCCGTTAACTTTTTCAGGGCTCATTCCGATGTTGCTGTTTGTCCTGTGTATACTTGGTTTATATGATTACAAAGCTAGTACTTTTTTAAATGTTTCCAAAACTATATATATCAGATTTACTCTGTACACACCAATGAATTTCAGAGACTGTTCAAACTTTTCAAACTTGGAACACCAAGTTAAACCACCTTCTTTACATTCCATACTAACAAAATATTTCCTGTATGAGTTCAGAGTCTGTTTGTATTGTGCCTTTTCGCCTAATTCTACCCGTATTCTTACCCAGATCAATTTTCTTTTTCAATTTTACCCGAGCCTCAGAGAGGTGTTTTGACAACCATATTAACACGATTTACTAGTAGAACAATTCCCCGTTTTCTTTACACATCATCCTAAGTTTCTATTGCTTAGATTTTACAAATAAAACAAAATTTCATAGGAATACGGAGTGAATTATGAATAAGTAATTATTGCAAAAATAAGCTGAGAATAGAATAAAGTGATATAACTCAGTCTATTATGCATAACACCATGTATAGATAAATCGTGCAGATGCTTTAATAAAAACAGAAAATTTCAAAGTAAAGTATTACATTTTTAAAGGTTAATAATAAGCAGGAAAATTGCCGTAAACGATAAAGAAATCAATGTCAAATAAGTTAACCATTACGTATTGCATCAAAACTCTCGGCACTCTGTTTTTAGAAAAAGTTATTGTAAAAAATGTCACATAGTTATCAATAATATTTTTGTATTGTTATTTAATCACATTGTGATTGCAAAACCTGTATCAATGGCTTTTATGTGTAATATGTATTTAGCAATTTACCAATTTCACTGTATACGGAATATAAATATCCTCGACTCATTCCGTATTCAAGAGATTGCAGCTGCTACCCAGACTTCGCTAATAGCCATTATTGAGTAAAACGTTGATGAACAAGAGTTATGTCAAAGAACGTCTCGCCTCTTTTCTAAAAACGTTCATCGGAAGATACCAAGACAATGCTGATAAATATCATGTATCAACTTGACAATTATTAAGTATAAACTATAGGTACTGACGGTTTATCGTCTTAATTTCCTGGCAAAGAGCTTTTTTTGTTTTGTCTTCGTGAAGTATTAATCCTTTCTGCTTGATTATTTGGTGGAAATATTCTTTTGGTGTGACTCGGGTGTAAATGTCATTTTGTTTCTTCTTTGTTCACATTTTTGTATGATTTTTAAGTGATTAAGATTAGAACATAATGTTGACTGCTGTATCCCTCAGTGTGAGTCTTAAGATTAGAACATAATGTTGACTGCTGTATCCCTCAGTGTGAGTCTTAAGATTAGAACATAATGTTGACTGATGTATCCCTCAGTGTGAGTCTTAAGATTAGAACATAATGTTGACTGTTGTATCCCTCAGTGTGAGTCTTAAGATTAGAACATAATGTTGACTGATGTATCCCTCAGTGTGAGTCTTAAGATTAGAACATAATGTTGACTGCTGTATCCCTCAGTGTGAGTCTTAAGATTAGAACATAATGTTGACTGCTGTATCCCTCAGTGTGAGTCTTAAGATTAGAACATAATGTTGACTGATGTATCCCTCAGTGTGAGTCTTAAGATTAGAACATAATGTTGACTGATGTATCCCTCAGTGTGAGTCTTAAGATTAGAACATAATGTTGACTGCTGTATCCCTCAGTGTGAGTCTTAAGATTAGAACATAATGTTGACTGCTGTATCCCTCAGTGTGAGTCTTAAGATTAGAACATAATGTTGACTGATGTATCCCTCAGTGTGAGTCTTAAGATTAGAACATAATGTTGACTGCTGTATCCCTCAGTGTGAGTCTTAAGATTAGAACATAATGTTGACTGCTGTATCCCTCAGTGTGAGTCTTAAGATTAGAACATAATGTTGACTGCTGTATCCCTCAGTGTGAGTCTTAAGATTAGAACATAATGTTGACTGCTGTATCCCTCAGTGTGAGTCTTAAGATTAGAACATAATGTTGACTGATGTATCCCTCAGTGTGAGTCTTAAGATTAGAACATAATGCTGACTGCTGTATCCCTCAGTGTGAGTCTTAAGATTAGAACATAATGTTGACTGATGTATCCCTCAGTGTGAGTCTTAAGATTAGAACATAATGTTGACTGCTGTATCCCTCAGTGTGAGTCTTAAGATTAGAACATAATGTTGACTGCTGTATCCCTCAGTGTGAGTCTTAAGATTAGAACATAATGTTGACTGCTGTATCCCTCAGTGTGAGTCTTAAGATTAGAACATAATGTTGACTGCTGTATCCCTCAGTGTGAGTCTTAAGATTAGAACATAATGTTGACTGATGTATCCCTCAGTTTGAGTCTTAAGATTAGAACATAATGTTGACTGCTGTATCCCTCAGTGTGAGTCTTAAGATTAGAACATAATGTTGACTGATGTATCCCTCAGTGTGAGTCTTAAGATTAGAACATAATGTTGACTGCTGTATCCCTCAGTGTGAGTCTTAAGATTAGAACATAATGTTGACTGCTGTATCCCTCAGTGTGAGTCTTAAGATTAGAACATAATGTTGACTGCTGTATCCCTCAGTGTGAGTCTTAAGATTAGAACATAATGTTGACTGATGTATCCCTCAGTGTGAGTCTTAAGATTAGAACATAATGTTGACTGATGTATCCCTCAGTGTGAGTCTAAAGATTAGAACATAATGTTGACTGCTGTATCCCTCAGTGTGAGTCTTAAGATTAGAACATAATGTTGACTGATGTATCCCTCAGTGTGAGTCTTAAGATTAGAACATAATGTTGACTGATGTATCCCTCAGTGTGAGTCTTAAGATTAGAACATAATGTTGACTGCTGTATCCCTCAGTGTGAGTCTTAAGATTAGAACATAATGTTGACTGCTGTATCCCTCAGTGTGAGTCTTAAGATTAGAACATAATGTTGACTGATGTATCCCTCAGTGTGAGTCTTAAGATTAGAACATAATGTTGACTGATGTATCCCTCAGTGTGAGTTTGTAACCCGGATTTCGTTTTTCCTACATCGGTTTAGGAATGAAGAACAGCATTATACTACTGTTGCCTTTCTTGGACATATTTAACAATCATATATGTTTGTTTTGTTCACACACACATGTGTTGAGAAATGTGTTTCCATGTGGCTGTCATACAAGTTTTGAAAAGGTTATGCAAGCTATAAAACAAAATGCAATCCATCATTTTCTAGACTACAGAATGAAATTCTGTACCAAATCAAGGATATATCAGTTGTTTTCGATTCATAAATATATGCTTGTACAAGTCCTAGCCTTCAAGTTCCTTGTGCCTTTAATTTCTGTATGAGGAGCTACAAGTTCTAATATATGTTTGTGTGACACCTTACCTTTAATGTATGTATGACGAGCTATAAGAGCTTATCTATTTTTTTAGACCTTACCTTTAATTTCCGTGTGAGGACCTACAAGGTCTAAATATATGTTTGTGTACGATCTTACAGTTACTTTCTATGCGAGGAGCAACAAGGAAATATTTAAGTTGATATGATACATCACCTGTAATTTCTGTGTTATGAGTTCAAAGACATAATCTATGCTTGTTTGAGACCTTACTTTTAATTTCTGTTTCAGTAGTTACAAGGTCTAAATTTATGTCTACATAAGATCTTACCTTTATCATGTTTATTTTCTGTTTGAGTAGCTGCAAGGTCTTTTTAAATGTGGGTGTGAGATCTTACCTTTTTTTACTATCTGTGCGAGGAGCTACAAGGTCTAAATATATGTTTGGGTGAGATCTTACATTTAATTTCTCTTCAAGGAGGTACGAGGTCTTGTCTAATATGTGAATGAAACTTTGCCTTTAATTTCTGTGTGAAGAGCTCCAAGTTTCTAATCTTTGTTTGTTTGATACCTTACTTTTTTGAAGTTCTTGTGATGTGCTAAAAGGTCAACATATATGTTCGTATGGTACTTCACCGTTAAGGTCTGTCTGAGAAGTTACAATGTTTTAATTTATGTGTGTGTTAAACTCTACCTTTAATTTCTGTCTGATGATCTACACAGTCTAATATATAAAATTGAGAATGGAAATGGGGAATGTGTCAAAGAGACAACAACCCGACCATAGAAAAAACAACAGCAGTGTGCTTGTTTAAGACCCCAAGTTAAAGTTCTGTGTCAAGAACTACAGGATATAATCTGTGTTAATTTACCTGAAAGTGGAGCTACAAGGTCTAATCAGAGTGTGAATGAAACCTAACTTTCAAAAGAGGGACGGAAGATACCAGAGGGACAACCAAACTCATAAATTGAAAATAAACTGACAACGCCATGGCTAAAAATGAAAAGGATAAACGGGCAAACAATAGTATACATGACACAACACAGAAAACTAAAGAATAAACTTGTTTTGCGCAAGGACTTACATGGTCTAATTCTACATTTGTATTGGAACTGACCTTTACCATCTGTGTGAGGAGCAACAAGGTCTAAATCTACGTTTGTTTAAAAAAATATCTTTAATTATTTCTGTATGATGAGCTACAATGTCTTATCTATGCTTATTTGAAACCTATCCTTTGAGTTATGTGTAAGGAGCTACAAGGTCTAATGTAATTGTGTTTGAGACCTTATCTGTAATTTCTGTGTGAAGAGCTAGAAGTTATAAATGTGCGTTTGTATGTAAGACTCACTTTTACTCTCAGTGTGAGGACCTACAAGGTATAATCTACGTTTGTTTGAGAACTTATCTTTGATTTCTGTATAAAGAACTTCAAGGTCTAATCTATATTTATATGTAAGATCTAACATTTTTTTTGGTGTGAGGACCTACAAGGTCTTATTCTACGTTTGTATTAGACCTTACCTTTACTTTCTGTGTGAGGAGCAACAAGGTTTTATTCTATGTGTGTATGAAAACTTACCTTTAATGTATGTGTGAAGAGCTACAAGATCAAATCTACGTTTGTTTGAGAAATTACCTTTTATTTATGTATGAAGAGCTACAAGGTCTAATCTATGTGTATATAAAACCTTACCTTAATTGTCTGTGTGAGAAGATAGCAACAAGGTCTTATCTATGTTTATTTGATAGTTTACCTTCAATTTCTGTGTGAGGACCTATACAAGATCTAATTCATTCATGCTACGGTCAGTGTACGATACACTTCCTTCCCCTTCAAACTTACACCAGTGGGGACTGATAGAAGAACCAAGTTGCAAGTTATGTGGTGAACGAGGTACTATGGCACATATACTTTCAGGCTGCAAGGTTGCTCTGACACAGGGAAGGTATCGATGGCGGCATGACAAGGTCCTTAAACATCTAGCAGAGATCCTTGATGTTGAGAGAAGAAAGAAGAGACCATCAAAAACAGAGGCAAAGCAGATCAGATTCGTTAGAGAGGGAGATACAGGACATGCAACAAAGTCGCAACAGCACTTCATCTTGGACAAGGGCAGTGATTGGAACATGAGAGCTTACATTGGAAAGAAGTTTGTGTTTGCAGAATGCGTACAGACAACACTACGCCCAGACATTGTAGTTTGGTCACAGTCGTCAAAGATGATAGTTGCAATATAACTGACAGTTCCTTGGGAAGAGAGATGTGAAGAGGCATACCAGCGGAAGAAGGAAAAATACACAGAGCTGATGACAACATGTAGAGAGAGAGGTTGGAAAGCGTGGCTGTTCCCAGTAGAAGAGAAGATTGAAGAGGTTTTCATGCACAGTCGGTATGGAGGATGCTACAGGCAATGGGAATAGTTGGAAAGGCCAGGAAGACAGCAGTAAGACAGCTAGGGGAAGCAGCAGAACGTTCATCTTGCTGGTTATGGCATCGCCGAGATAATCTGAGCTGGAAGCCGCGTGCTGATGAGTAGAGGTTTGGCCACCTCTACTGACCGGCCAACCAGAGGATGTAATGGTACAGGGTCGAAACATATGGTGAAGGTTGGAACCATCTGAAGAAATGAAAGCACCGGCAGAGAGCGACAGGGATTCAGAGATGAAGGAAGATGAGCAGTCAAGAGAATATGACAGTAGAAAAGCAGAATACCACCATCTGTAAGTAATAGTCTAAGTTTGTATCTAAGAGGTAAGGTTTAGTTTCTGTAAGAGGAGCTACAAGTTATAATCTACGTTTGTTTGAGAACTTACCTGTAATTTCGAAATTAGCAGCCACAAGGTCTTATCTATAGATATAGACAGATGTGGTGTGAGTGAAAAAGAGACAACTCTCCATCCAAATAACAATTTATAAAAGTAAACCATCATGGATCAATATACGGCCTTCAACATGGAGCCTTGGCTCACACCGAACAATAAGCTATAAAGACCTTCAAAATGACTAGTATAAAACCATTAAAACGGGAAAACCAACGTTCTAATCTATATAAAAAACGAGAAACGAGAAACACGTATAAATTACATAAAAAAACGACAACTACTGTACATCAGATTGTAAAAGCTGAATTCTGAAAGCAGATTTAGCTACGAGATATATAACAAATCTAAAGTTTGATTTTTATTTGGTTCAATCACATGATCAATAATGAAAGTGAAATAGTGAAATAACAATATGCTTTTTGCAGCCAAAAAGGTCAAATTTTGGGAAATTACGCTAAGAAACCTTGATAATTTTTAATTCACTTGCAAGTGAATGAGTCGACCTCTTTAAATCCGTCTTCATGTTAACTTCAATTTAACCCCTAGCTATAGAGATTGAAACGCTTGCATTGTACGTGTACTCATCTATCTGATTATTTAAAGAAAAAGAATGTCAACAACGAAAGTGAAACTACGGTAAATCATTTGATTACTGATGAGATGCACATAAAATCATTCTTATACGGTTAAAAACAATGAGAAACATCCATTTTCAATCTATAAAATAAAATCAAACAGACCTATAAAAATCCAATTGCATGTGTTGGTTTAATCTATTCATATCTTTATTTATGTTTACATCGCTTATATGGTCATATGATGTCAAATCGATAGTTAATTAGATGGCGTCTGGACTAAAATGCACACGAAACGAACACATATGTATTATCTACCCCATGCTCTGTAAACTGTTTATTTTCGACTTTTGATAGTTTGGATAAATGTTTTACATTTTTATAAACCAAATATAAGAATTTGAGTCAAATCGGTGACCATGAATTCGACAGCTAGTGTCCCTTTAATCACTGGTATTAAAGAGATAATAGTAACTGCAATTACGATTATCCCAATATGGCGACGGTAGATATAGGTAAAATCTTTACACTCGTTTTTCTTAAATGTAGCATGTACTTGTCAATAGTTACTCAGCTGTAAGGTTTATCTATACCATTTCATCATATTTGAATCGTAACGGTGCACTGGAATTGTCTAAGCGCTGTGAAAATAGCCGTTGAAAAATTCGGGATGATAATCGTAACTCGGAAAAAAAGATAATCGTAATTATGTATCTAAAAATAAAAAAGATAATCGTAACTGGAAACTGTTTTATTAATATTGACACTAAAAACGTAAATCTGATAGCATATTATGAAATTACGGCGATGAATTATTTACGAAACGTACCAACATCTTATGACATTTCTTTTTATGCATATATATTTAATAGTTCTTATGAAAACAGCTATATACTAGTATATCATACAATTGAAAGGGTGAACAAGCTTCAAGAAATTTGGAAATGGGAAAACACGAACTTTGTTAATTTACAGAAATTTCCAAACACTAGGTAAGCCACAAAATATGTGAATGAGCGATGGAAATTATGATACATGATAATAATTGTCAGGCGACACGCATGTGTCACCTTATATCAGATTTCTGATTAAGACAGTAAACAAAAAATAATTTCTGAAGTAAATAGTAAATATAGTTAATATTGTTTAAATTCATTTATTGCAGGTGGTTATATGTGCTATTTCTGCCCCCGGTGATTTAATTCTAGAACATACCCTATTATGCCATAACGAAATAGGAAAGACATTTAGTATTCGTCAAAAACCGTTTGACGAGAAATTAGTGGCTACAGTTTTCATGTCACTTCGATCATTTTTCATGGATGATATCCTAACTTAAAAGCTATGATGAACAAGGGAAAACTTTGAAAAGTGTTTTACAGTGTCATTTCGGAGTCTTTTATAGCTGACTATGCAGTATGGGCTTTGTTCATTGTTGAAGACCGTACGGTGACCTATATTTGTTAATGATGAGTCCTGTCTGTCTCTTGTGGAAAGTTGTCTAACATACCACATCTTCTTATTTATATTGGCTACTTCATGACTGTCACTGAAATTTCAGTATCTCAGATATAAACTGTTAAAGAATCAAATTTAATTTTGAATTATGATAATATGACATCCTTAAAACATTTAATGCTATATAATTACATTAGATGTATGTTTCATTATAATACGTTATTCTGATTGGCTAATTGCACATCACATGGTATTCCGTAAGCAGTTGCATGAGACAATAACATTTCATTCATGATGACACGAGGTCCCACAATAAAGTGCACATGTGAATTTAAAAATTAAACTTCATGAAAATCGTGTTTTTATAATCCTAGCTATAAAATGTAATTATAAGTATTGAATGCTTCTTTTTGTAACTTTATAGGGTTGTAAAAGCGTTTGGCCAAAAGCCCGAAAATCAAGAAATAAAATTGATGTGGCTTTGAATTTTCTTACAAGAAATACTTATTCAAAGAATGACTGCAAAATTGAAAATAATTGAATAACCCATATTCCGCAAAATAAGAAACAAACTTATTAAAAATTCATAAATACTCGGTATATGAAAAATATGCTGCATACATATGCATGGAAGATATTGTAGAGAAAAATATTGAAGGTACTAAACAAGGAACATTTTTGTATTTGCATGCTTGCCATATAATTCGTACTTTTCTATTAAATTACATTTTTAACACAAAAAATACCATTGAAATGCTGAAAGACACGTTTATTATGTTTCAGTTACTATTATCCGATTAAGAAAATTACGATTATCAAAGAAGAAAAATACCATAGAGTTACGATTATCATCCCGAATTTTTCAACGGCTATTTTCACAGCGCTTAGACAATTCCAGTGCACCGTTACGATTCAAATATGATGTAATGGTATAGATAAACCTTGCAGCTGAGTAACTATTGACAAAAGCATGCTACATGTAAGAAAAATGAGTATAAAGATTTTACCTATATCTACCGTCGCCATATTGGGATAATCGTAATTGCAGTTACCATTATCTCTTTAATACCAGTGTTTAATAAGAACGGTGTCTAAACGAACATAAAAACACTGAATTTAATTATTGTTCACTGAGACCTGGTGGTCTCTGACAGATAGAGTGTTTAACAAAAACCTAAGTGAAAATTAACGGCAGTGTGACTTTTAATATATTGCATTTATCTTTAAAACTACGTATACAATATATTAAAAAAAAATAGTGCACCGTGTCTAAACAGATTATATTGTAAATTTTAAGGTCCCATTTGGGTAAGTTTGGCTCTTGTGTTTTTTGTTCTTGTATTGCCTATTATCTTGATAACTTATCTACAGATAGCTAGTTTTTCTTAGCAAAATGACATAGACAAGAACAGATTAAAAAATAAGTCAATTACAATTACTGTTATTTTCATCATTGGTAGTGGGACGTGGTAGGAAACACGCTTGGGAATTTCTGTTTTTTTTTTACTTCCGAGTCATTACCTTGCAATAGGAAAAGAACAATCAAGACCCTATTCCAAAGACATAAACTTTTCAAACCCCCTCCCCCTTACCCCCTCCCCTCAAAAAAATAACGCCAACGAACAATTACACACACATTTCTTTTATACTTTGGTTCGTAATAACAAAAAGACTCATTAAATTGCTTGTCTTTACTGAACGACTGTATCCGAGTATCCAGATGTAGGAAGGTAGCAATTTATCACACATATCCTTTTTGAAGAGCAGTTAATCTTAACTGCAATAATACGTTCAATACCGTCATTTAGAGTTTCCACATACAATGTAGCTATCAAAGGAATTCCAGCCAATAAGAACTCTACCATTATCACGTGAACGCACAGAGTGTACTTTCGGGAAGTTACAGTCAATTGATAAATTCTACTATGACTTTTGGACTAGGTTTAATATCGGTCTATTTCTGTATTTTATTCTTACATACTTTTGATTTTTTAACCCTGTATGCTTATATTGCCTATGTAAATTTTAAAACTGTTTGTATGCACATTGAACGACAAATTTATGTGACGTTAAAAATTTCTGACGTCAGACACTCAAATCAATTAATGTGTTCGTAGATAGAAGATGTTTTTGTGTTCGGTTAAATTGTCCCCTTTTAAAATTGTCACGTTATACGATGATGACTGATGTACCCATATTTTGACTATTTTATTAATTGTGACTGTTTATGTAACGCATCATGTAAATATAACGGAATTTGATGAGACTGTTATTAAAGTGAGAGGGTTAGCGCTATAGAACCAGGTTTAATCCACCATTTTCTACATTTGAAAATGCCTGTACCAAGTCAGGAATATGACAGTTCTTGTCCATTCGTTTTGATGCGTTTTGTTATTTGATTTTGCCATGTGATTCTGGACTTTCCTAATTGATTTTCCTCTGAGTTCAGTATTTTTTTGATTTTACTTTTTGATGTAATAGCATTTAATTAAAGTGTTTAAGTGTTCTTTATATTGCCACAACCAGTGCTCTTGTAAACAGATGAAATCCTTAAAAGGTAAACATTTTCTCCAAAAAGGGAGCATTGCCTCGAAGGCCTCCTATATTGAAATTCAAAGGTTAAAAATGGTCAACCACGTCCCCTCGATTGCACGGTTACATCTCCCGTGTGTCTGGTTCTGTCATTTCTTTGTCTAGAAAAGGTTTGAATATTGAATATCAATAAATTTGGTTGGTTTCATTAGATGTGGTAATAAATAGACAATAATAGTGCATTGACTTGACATATCAACGAAATAAGGGTGAGGCTTAGAAACGGGGAAATGCGAGGCTGCAGTGCCGAGCATTTTCCCCGTTTCGGGCCGAATCCTTATATCGTTGATATGTCAAGTCAATGCACTATTGTTGTCTTTATACTGCAATCTAAAAAAAAACATTTCCTATTGTTGTTTAGTGTGTTAATGTTATTTATTTGATATAAATATTGGGGGGAAAAAAACTTTAAAAAGGCCTCATATCACACAGGCGGAGAAATATACAACACGATGAAATGTACATCGATATCAGTACCTGTTGAAAACCGGAATCAATGGTGAACGAATTCGTTTGTTTACAGACTAAAATATCAACAATTAACATAAAACATAATGATTTATAAGTTGCAAACAAAAAATAATAATAAGTGAAATATGTTTTCCCAAAATATGTCAAAGAAACAAGTTTGAGTCGTTAAATGCATCGTTGTTTACAATGGAAACAAGAACAGGTTGAAGAGGTCATATGAATAATTAGATATAATTTCGACAATTTCTATTTAAATATTCATGAGGAAAAGTGATATCAGGTCAGTGACTGTATATGACATAGACAATAACTTTTTAGTGTCTTTAAATATCAACTGTATTTGTACGAGGCTAGGAAACAAGGTGTACATCTACACCTGTTTCGAGCCGAGTACAAATACTGTAACAGCTGATACTTAAAGACACTAAACAGTTATTGTCTTTATCCTGCAATTAATTCTGTATATTGTGTTTTGAAAGACACAAAAACTAACATATTTAGCATTTATTTTAGATTTGTACATAATCCCTTGAGACCCGCGTAGTAATATCAAAATCACACATAACGCTGAAGACGGGTTCGCAAAAAAATTTATCATATACTTAGACTAAATAACATATAAATTTTACCGTATGATAATAGCATTAAATTGACGTAGATTTCATATTTTTTTAATTGGTGCTTAGCGGGCTGATATGAAAAGTTTATCACATGCTTCGATTGTTATCACATGCCTTTCCGTAACGTTATCACATGGCATTCCGGTGATACTCGGCCAATTCCGGAAAAAAACACTTCAATGCTACGTTTTCAGTGAAAAAACATTACAAAGTAGTGTACAAAACAATTATAATGGAAAGTGTATCGTGTAAAATAATAAAAATAATTTAAAAAAAACAAACAAATTATTAAATAAATGCATTTTTTTCCCCTGAAACATGATAGTAGAAAATTTACTTTTCCAAACAATGTTCGTAATTATGTATATTGTTGAATTATTTTTTTTGTCGATTCGTTTATATTAAACTGTTGTTTTTTTCTCTCTCTCTCTCTGTTGAGGCATATGACAGAAAAAGTTCATATTGAATGTATCAAATTTTGGGTCCGACGTCCGTGAACGTTTTTACTCTTTAAAGTTCGGGAACCACGTAAAAGGATCAATACATCAATCTGTTGTTTTTCTTTACGGTTGAAGCATATGATAAAAAGATCATAACATGTCATTTTTCATATCGCATGTATTATCAGCCTTCGGTCAATATCAGCCCTCGAGCCATGCGGCTCTTGGGCTGATATTAAACCTAGGGCTGATAATACATGCGATATGAAAAATGCCATGTAATAATCTGATAATATCGAATGGTCAACAATTATACATCGCTAAAGGTGAACAATTATCTAATTTAACATAACAACTAATTTCAACAGTAAAAACAAATAACAAAACATTGTCAAATTTGAAACAGAAGTGTACGAGTTGTCCTACGCTTCAGACTTGCCATTCACTAAACATGCATGCTGAAATTGACATGGTTTATTTTGTAACACAACCATACACATTCAAATTTTGAAATCGACAATTGTCATCGTCAATGGAATGCAACTGGAATACACATTCTGAGGTCACACAGGTTCAAACAATACTCATTCCGGCAGTGGGCGGAGCTTTAAAGCGATATCTGTATAGTATACAGATACAGCATAGCGATATCTCTAGGGCTGTATCTGTATAGTAGGACACCCAATTGCAGGATAAATAGAAATATACGGTCAACGCATTTTGACTGCTCAAATAGAACGAGTGCAGTATAAATGACGGTAATATAACACTACATTGTCAATGATTTCGGTCCACTACATATTCAATGATTTTGGTTTCAATAGCTTGTAATAAGACGTTTTTATTTAGAATGTAGGACAGAAAGTCACAGGACAAGAATTCACAGACAAAAAGTGACGGACAAAAAGTCACAGGACAAAAAGTCACAGGACAAAAAGTAAAAAAAAAATAAAAATTTCTGATTAGGGCTTTTTTTACCTGGGAGGGGGGAGGGGGGGGGGGGGGGGGGGGGGCTGGTCATTTTGAAATCAAACATACAAAATTTCTTGATCCACCCTATAAAATTTCACTATTTTTATTTGATCCCCCCAGTAAAAACATTTTATTTTTTTTTATCCCCCCTCTATCAAACATGCAAAAATTTTAACATGCAAAACACTTATCATGTTATTTCACGAAAATATCGAAAATGATAGATTCTCAGAGGATTGAGTCAAAATAAATAATTTGAGGGAAATTTGTCTTGAAATAGGACACTTCCATGAGGCCTCTGCCATAAATATAAGTAGGTAGCACAAGCCAGTATTTTGAGCAATTTTTTTCTGAATTTTTTTCTTCTTTCCAGTATCGTGCTATGTGTTTCAGAAAAAGAGAGAAGGTTTTGATCCATAAAAACGTTTAATCCCGCTGCAAATGTTTGCACCTGTCCTAAGTCAGGAATCTGATGTACAGTAGTTGTCGTTTGTTTATGTAATATATACGTGTTTCTCGTTTCTCGTTTTGTTTATATAGATTAGACCGTTGGTTTTCCCGTTTGAATGGTTTTACACTAGTAATTTTGGGGCCCTTTATAGCTTGTTGTTCGGTGTGAGCCAAGCTAGGCTTCGTGTATAAGGCCGTACTTAAACCTATAATGGTTTACTTTTTAAATTGTTATTTGGATGGAGAGTTGTCTCATTGGCACTCACATCACATCTTCCTTTATCTATTAAAGAAAACTTGATCCTAAGCAACTCTAAAAAATAACTTTTTGAAATAGTAAGAACACATTATCTACTAAGAGGAATATATTATATGTCCTCCTCTTACACACTGCTTAAGCTTAAGTTTTATGTAAGGCCTTATTGAAATGTCAATTGAGGCGCCAAACTTTTAAATGGAGATATTTCATGCTTTCAGCTTGAACAACTAAGTTACTCATTTATTGTCCCATTTCATTTATAAATGTGTGATAGTACATGTAGCCTCAAAATTTTGATTTATTAGCCTAAAGGTACAGATTTTGCGGGAGTAAGAGGTATAAATGGACTCAAAGAGATCTTGTAATGGAAACAAAAAGTTACGTTAGTGTTGTTAATCATCTCAAAATTATTTTGTATTCAATATTCAACTGTCTGTATGCAGATTCTAAGATGAATATTTAATCATTTATTGGAGAATTTGTTATTCTTCACTTCATTCCTTCATGATGCAGCATGCTTTGTATTTTTGGAAAAAAATTGCACAAATCGCTTTCGATTTCGCTTTAATTTATACTTTATTTCTCTCAAACTATTAAGCTGATTAAAACAAAACTTGGCAGTAATGCTTGATAATTTAGTGATCAAAGTGAGTGAAATACATGTATAACGACTGAAGTGCGGAATTATTTGGATTATGAATCACCTACATCAACTGTATATGAATGGTGCTAAAAACGTATTTCGATTTGACTGTTGCAATGTTCTTCTTGACATGTTGTCTCTTGAAGTGTGCGAAATACTTATTTCCATGTGTAAAAAATATTGATCCCCCACTTTGAGTTTATTAAAAAATGTGAACCCCCACTTTTCCACACACAGAAAAAAACTTGATCCCCCCTGTATTTTGACCAGCCCCCGCCGCCTCCCAGATAAATAATGATAAGTCCCTTATTTTCTTTGAATACTTGAAAAACGCTTATTTCTACAAACATATATATTTGCATTTTTCTTGAGCTATTGTATATAAACCAACTTTGTAAACAAAATGTATCAAAAAAATATCGAAGATGATCAAGTAATTGTTAAAAAAAACAAAATGTCAAAGTGGCTTGGCATTTCAATGGCTTCATGGTGCCAAGAAATCTTTCTTTTGCGTGATTAAAATTAAATAAATCTTCATTTTTTTAATATAATGATACATGTCCTAAACTTTAATATGAATATATGTATTGAAAAGTAAATATTTCAAGATATTTCTCTTATATATTCAAACAATTGTCAACATATTATTTGTGACTTTTTGTCCTGTGACTTTTTGTCCTACCATGCAATTCATTGTGACTGTATGTCCTGTGACTTTTTGTCCTGTGACTTTCTGTCCTTTAAGGTGGTATGGGAGTCTAAAAGAAAAATGATAGAATTTGTTCATACTTTGCCAAAATGTAGTATCTATTGATATATGTTGGAAAATATAATAAAAATGATAGGTTATCGCGCTTTTTCTCGAGCTACAGAATGTGACAAAATGACACATTTTGTATGGATTATACAAGAAAAAACACCATTTTGTGATTAGAAACTAAACAAAATGATAGAATTGTTAAATACTTAAGGAAAAGATAGCTTTCAGGCATTGCTTTGAGAATATCAAAAGAAAAGATATGGTCACTGTACGTTTTTTCCTGCTAAAATACAAAATAGGAAAATTACATGAACAATCCTTCAGAAAATGCACTGTTTTAGAGTTACCTCCCCTTGATATGCCAATCTCAAAAATATTAAAAACAACCAAAAATAATCAACATTTGCAAACATATAAATATTTAGAAGTTATATTCTTATAAATTGGCCCCTCAAATAAAAATTCACATTAAATATCTGAATTCCTGCATCAAATTTTGCTAACTTGATAGAAAATCTGGACCTTTGGTTCTCTGTTTTTTACAATCCAAGATGGAGGAAGACACCCATACCACCTTAATAGTTATGAATCGTTATCTACACTATGACTGTTGATATCAGGGTTGCTTTATAGTAATTTTGTTGATGGACATGAAAATCTGGGACTATCTTATCACTGATTAAACTATAATTGGTAGATCTATAATATTCCCTTTTTTATATATACATTTGCAATTAGCAATGCCATTTTAGAAAAGAAAAAAATAGCCGGCAGTCATCTGCTTCATATTTATTTTTTAGCCAAAATCTACTGATTTAGAAACAATTTCCGTTAATAGATCTGAAATACTTGTTTTTTCTCTGTTTTGAATTGATACGATGTAGTGCGTTGTTGTTGAAAAGTTATGGTGGGTTTTTAATGAGAGCTAAACTGATTCTTAAAGAAAACAATCTTGCAAGATATATATTTACTGATTATTTCCCCTGGCATGGAAAAGTAAATGTCTACAAACTGTCAAACGGTGTACATGTAAGAATCAGTTGTAATACTAATACAAAGTATATTCTAGTACAACTACAAATTAAAAAAATAAACAAACAAAAACCAACAAGAATTTATAGCATGCACCACCCGCAATAACTCTGCAATACAAAAGTTTGTTCACAAACAAAACATGTATAAAAACGTTGTCCAAAAGTGATAAAATAGTAGCTGCTAAGTTAAGGTTCATCATAACAAACGGACAAATATGGCTGTATTTACATGCCAAAAATTACTCTGAGTACAGACTTACCTGTAAAGTTGGAAAAGTTTTAATGTCCAGCATCCACTAGATATAAAAAAGTTAAATCCGTTTTGTGTTTCAGAAAGATAAAATCTATTGGATTTTGATGGGCATTTTTTTTCCTTCATGCTAAAGGTGTGAAAATTGACTTCAGTTGTGGAACAACTATGAGATGCTCCCTCAGGTAAAAACCGGTTTGTATTGTTTTCATTGTCCTTAATTGACATGGACACCAGGTATCTTCACAACTATAGGTGAGTTAAAGAGTTTATCTGAGTCAGTGAGTGGACAGTATCAAAGTAATGCAGGTGTTTGTTTATTTTTGCACCTTCTGAAGAAAGGAAAAAAAATGCCCAGCAAAAACCAAGAAAGATTTTATCTTTCTTAAACACAAAATACTTTTATATCCCTGAGGAACCAGTAATGATGCACCTAACGTTGTGTTTGTCTCTACATTTAATCTACCATTTAAAAGAATTAGAAAAACGGAACAGAATGAAAGATTGATCACTTGTTAAAATATTTCAATCATTAAACAGTTTATTTTTGAAACAGTAAAAGCAATAAAAATCCTGTTTGCTAACATTACAAACGGACTGTCAACCTTATGATGGGTACCAGTAATGACGCACTGTAAACAAACCAGTAAAAACCACTTGCACGTACCTGATGTTCGAAAAAATGCTTCAATCCGGATAACTTAAAGTTAACACTTTTTTCAAAAAATTCAATTTTATTAACAAATTTTGACATTTACAGTCACTTTTATGATCATGTTGATAGCAACACAATTTTTTTACATTAATTTAATTGTAAGTTGTATCCTATTTCAAATTTTATATTAAATTGTTCAAAATTTATCAAAGTGACATATATATTCCAAATACTTGTAAATATGAAGTAATTGCATTCATAAAACAACATTGAAAATAATACATTTATCAATGTATATTTCATACAATGAATGAAAAAAATCGATAAACCATAGAAAATTATATAAGCGATGACCATTTGTTCTACAGTGATTCCCGCTTAAATGTAAAACCATGTCACATGACAGTCACATGATTTGAAAAACACAACCTGGGGAAGCATGCGCTTACATACTTTTGCCGATCAAAGTGGATTAGGACTGATAATCATTTGGGGAAGGGTAGACTGTTTTTGACCTTAATAAAATGGCGGAAATTGCACTATCTTTAATAATTCAAGCAATAATAACATTTCTGGACAGAGTTTTAGGCATCTATGTTGTAGTCATATGACCTTCACCATCATGTTATGAATAGTAATAATCAATGACGTAACAGCTTTTGTTTAGAAATATAAAACCCAAAACTAAATTGGTGCATCATTTCTGGTCCGCGTCAAAACAGGTACCAAGACGATATATCTAGTGGATGCTAGGCATTAAAACTTTTCAAACAGCACAGGTAAGTCTGTACTCAGAGTAGTTTTTGAGGTAAAAATACGGCCATATTTGTCCATTTGTTATGATGAACCTTAAATAGTTTATTAAATTGTTGACAGTGATTTCTAGATCAAAAATGATTTATGGTACTGTACGTAAGCCTTTGAAAAATTGTTGGCTTAAACTCACACACCATGACATCGTTTACAGTGAAATTGATATAGCACTCGCTCACTCATTCGCAGCATCAAAAATTATAAACATCAGGGTCACAAAATATTACACTACAAAATGGCAAATTGGGTCCAAAAAGAAAAAAGAAACATACAAACATCTAAAACCAGATCAAAATAAAATGAGTCTCGATGAATGGAGAGCTTCAGTATCCAAAAGTCTTCTGAAAAGAATATTCCTTAAAAAAAAACTTAGTTACAAATCAAAACCAACTAAAAAAGCTGTTTAACAAGAAAAGCAAACTTTACAAAAAGAAAAAAGGAAATCTTAAGTACAAAAAACAATATACATGTACCAAGAAATTAAAACCAAGCTCTAAAAAGAAATGAGCATGATGAGAAACTCTTATATATGGACCATAATTTGGTATTCAGCCTTTGGTTTCTTTTTGTATCCTTTTTTATAAGTTCTAAGATTTTAACTTTTATTTTGTGGGTTGTGTTGGTGTTAGAATAGTATGAATGAAACAATTGAGTTTTTCGAGAGAAAAATGATACATTTTGAATCGACGTTTACGTGACAGGAAACCAAAGAGGAAACCAATCTTTATTTTCTTTATTTTGCACAATATAATTGAAAAGGCATAAATAAACACCATTACTAGTGTTACTTGCTTCATCTTAATATTTAAAATCTATTTTCGGTGTTATATTAAAGTTTTTTTTAAACGTGACAGGAAACCATAAGAAACCGAAAGCATTTTTTTAGTTTTATTTTATTGCAAAATCTGCTTAAAATAATCTGAACAGTATACTTTTTCTTAAAATTCATCTTAAATGTAACAGTATTAAAAAACTCCTAAATATGTGCTTGTTTTGAAATCAATTAGTACAATTTATTCAGAATTTTCCATATTTTCTTCATTGATACAGGATACCATAATCGTTGTATCTTGATGTTTTGGCCAAAAAAATATATTTATATTTGGTTTTGAAATTCCAGTTATATAAAATTTATTCCAAATCATTGGCAATGTAAAATTCTTTAAATCCAGTAAAGAAAAAAACTTTTAACGTGGAATAAAAATCTTAAAAATAGGCACCATGTGATATTTGTGACCTGTACACCATCTACATGGTTTCCACATTTTAACCTACTTTAGTGGGCTACAATCAATAAAGTACTTCCTTTCAAGTCATGCCTAGTAAAAGTTTACTTTTCCTTTGACAAGTTTATCATTGTTTATTGCGTTTCTGAAAAGTGTTTGCAGAACATGAATAAAAAAATTAATTAAAAATTGTGACAAAGTTACCAACTTTGTACATTCCAAGTGTAACGGTATATTAACATGCATTTTTCATTTAATTATCTTTATTCACCTAAAATATCCAGTAATATTTACTGCTGAAGCAAAATCAATCCAATGAACATTGGCACCATGATAAGAGACGTAATTTCGATTTAATTTTCCAAGGACCCTTTACATCGTTATTGGGAAACGTAGTGTGTTTAAACATCGGTCAAATCTGAAATCGATTTTGTCAAGTCATTGGGCATTTATTTTCACACAAGATCGTATGTAACATTATGCACATAGGAAAAATAATAGACCCCCGGCGCAATCTCTTTGAAAATTGTATTTTCCTTTTTTAAACAAGTCGAAACAAGTCTACAGATTATGTTTGCTAACATCCCGTTGGAAACAAAAACAATGTTTGGAACTAGTATATCGTATGTCCGGCTGTAAGGGCGTGATCACATGGTAGTCACATGTTTCACGTATGACCGGAAATGATTAGAACTTAAGGACAAAAACAATTTTAATAAATAACTGGACTTCTGTTTCGTGTGAAATGTAACGCATAACGATAACGTCATTTTCTTACTTAATTATTACGAAGATCAAAACAAGAATGTAAATCATCTCTGATTTACCTGTTTACGAGAGAGTTCATATTTGCATATTGTTTTTAAGAATTCTATTACAACAAAGCAGATTACATCATCTAAAATTTGCGTTACGAAATCGGACACAAAAGTCACGCCACTGTTCTTACATCTGCTACTTAAATACTTATAGTTCTCAGCATTTTCTTCTCACTATTCTTATTGGTCAATGTTCTTTGTTATTTGAAAGCAAAAGTTACGAATTTGCCAGTGACGATTATCTATAAATCAGTCAGCGTTATGCTCTTCGGAAGCTAAAAGTAATGCGAGAAACGACACAAAAATACGGTTGTAGAATCTTTGAAATTCGTATACATGTATTTCAATTTTTTTTCTAGGGAAGAGTAGCATACACCATTGTACACTTGTATGTTGATAAAAATAATGGCATCTTTAGATGTAGTTACAACTTTTCTTACAGTAATTCACATTTTATCACTTTTCTATAGTTATAGGAAACAGAGCCCAATAGCAAATTATGGTCCATTTAGAAAATACATGTACAATGTATGATCTTCAATATTGAAATAAAGGAACCAGCTGACCAACCTTGCTTCAAAAAAGCTATAGTCCTATATTAAAAGCCAGAAAAATTAAAATACTGCCATACAAATGTAGCTCCTCTAAGAAGTGTAGGTACATTGCACTCCAATCCAAACAAACAATTTAAATGTAAGTCAGCTTTTACAATGTACATCTGAAGCAAATACTGACATTCCAGTTAAAGGTCCTAGTATTCATCCAAAAAATGGCAACAATAACAATATCTAGGGATGGTGTTTATAAATTTATCAAAAACATAAACTCTAATAAATCTGCTGGTTCTGACACCATCTCAGGCAAAGTACTCATGCAAACAAAACATTGAGATATGTAAAGACATCCTTGCATTAATAATCAATACAAAGTACAATCTGACTGGAACCACACAAATGTTATACCTGTATTTAAAACGGGGATAAACTTAACATGCTTAAGACAGCTGGTACCTACAGAACTATACAACTGCTATATCCTTAACAGTTCCATGCATAGCTTGCTAATAACTTGAACACAACTTTGCAAGAAGCATGATGCAACATCTCGAAAGCATTAACATACTATGAATTATAACATGGATTTAGGGCAAAGTGATCGTATGGGTTACAAGTCATCTCTATGATCATGATTATCACAAAATAATGATAAGATCATACAAACACATCTTATAATCATTGATTTTGCCAAAGCATTCGACAATTAATTAAGGTACATTTTTGTACCATACAAAAGATTACTTTATATTAAAATGAAATACTTTGGCATATCAGATCAAATCATAAACTAGGTCCAATCCCTTCTTTCAAACAGAACTCAATCAGTACTTTTAGAAAATATGTCATCTTCCAAAATACCAGTCACATCAGGTGTGCCACTGGGTACAGTGCTAGAACCTAGAATTTTCCTTTTTACATAAATATGACCTTCCAGAATACATTGAACATAGTTAAATCAGACTCTTCACAGACGACAGTATAATTTACAGACAAATCAAATCTTAAAATGACTACCTCAAGCTTCAAGAAGATCCAGAAGCCACAATACAATGAGAGCAAGACCACCTAGACAAATGCAACATCATCATTATCATGAACATAACTACCAAAAGAAATCCCATCCACTTCTACTACAAAATGTACATGTATGGATACATCTCAGAATCAGTAAACATGCAAAATATTTAGGTATCACAATCTCTTCATAAACAAATACTTTGCCAAAAAAATTTCCATGGATCAAGCTTTTCTTGATTTATATGTTTTGTGGTTTATCATTAATACATTTGTAATAAGAAGCAGTCCATCACTGAAGATTTACATACCATACATAAGTACACAAGGTCAAAATAATTTGGAATACCAGGCATTTTACTTAGAGAAAAAAAGAAGGAACCAGAAACAAAATGAACCACATAAACCACATAATTTTTATGAACGAATCTACCAAGATTTACAATTCCCAAAATTGCAGCAATCATACACTTCACCCTTTGCCCAAAGTTATTGGAAGCAGTACCTCCCTCTGAATGAAGCCAGTTGAATTGGTATGGGATGGCAGGTGGGGTGTTGTCCAATTTTGAAATGAACTGACATTTTATGATCTACTTTCATCATTTCTACAATATTACCACTAGAAACCTCCATGAGACCAACTTCACACACATGTAAGAATAGCAGCATACCACATCGTAAATAACTTTATTGACTTACTTTCACTTTTAACTATGCTATATATTCTTATTTTACTTTCACTTTCCATTTACATCTACACTAACCTCTATTGATCGGCGAACCACACAACTGCAAAATCTGTACTTCACTGTTTGATTTTATGTGTAATATTGTCCTGAAGACATCACACTTGTTGGCAAAACATGTCGACCAGAATAAACTCTTACAAATGTACCATGTGGTAATTGATGGGTGTTGTTGTCTTTATTGTTTTTTTTACTTATCTATAGTGAAAGACAACTGTGAATACCGTATTTACCCACTATTACCCAACCACATGATAACCACTTCTGGCATTGGTTCACCTTGTTCAAATTCAATTAAAAATAAAAATAAAAAGTAAAATATTAAAAAAACTAAAAAAAATCGAAAAATCGAAAAAAACAAAGAAAAAATTGTAAAAACTAATAGTTTAACCATGATGACACATATACAAAAATATGAAATACAAAAATTTGACAATCTATCTGTTAACAAATATATATGTAACTGAATTTTATAATAAATTTAAGCATGGTAAGGTGTCAAAAAAAAAAAAATAAGCTTTTCAACATGTTCAAGATGTCATAAATATTTGGACCAGTTTAACCATGATCATACATGTGCCCAAAGTTTTGGGTTGTGTTTGTAATAATCTATAGATATATATCATTATATGTTGCCATGGTTGTTTTATACAAGTGTTGCAGTTAGGAGTATTATGTAATTGCTATGTCCCTTGTTTAAAACTATAAATTTCATATTTAATGATTTACATGATTCTTATTCAGTACATATTTATTAAATTGAATAGATATACATGATATAGGAATTGATAAAATATGGTATAAAGAGAAGTAAACATAAATCTGATGAAATTGCTCATCGACTTTCTGAAACAACTTAATCAATGGGAAATGAAATATATCTTTTATTGTTCTTAATAATTCAATCAATGTTATGTGTTTTATGTTTTTTGGAAAGATTAGAACTTGTTCTAAATCTTTACTTAGGCACCACCCTCCCTAACAACAGGACAGGTTAGCTACTGTTACTAAATGTATTCACACTAAAATATAGTTCCCTTTGGTTTTCATGTATGTGCACATAATACACATATAAACTGAAAAAATGGGTATATTATTGGAGCAGTTCATTCAAGAATGTATGTCATTAAGGTGTGTTGATGTGCAGGCTTTTAAAAAAAAACATTTTGATTAGGTAAGTGGGTATTGATTCAACTAGTATGATTGACAACTGTCATTATCACTAAACAATCAGAGACAAGGTGGACCTTTAATTACAATGCCCCACCTCTTAAACTGCTAATCAAAATGACCACATTACCTATCAACCTCAGTCTTACATAATTATACAGACCACTTTTATATGCATCTAATTCTTAATACACAATTATTTGACCTCATAATTGCGGCGTTTTACGTTTCCGCAAATTGGCATTACTTTTCCGCGAAAAAAAGATGACGTTTCCGGAAAAAAAAGTTTACGTTTCCGCAAAAAAATATCTTTCTTTTCCGGAAAAAAAGTAACTATTCCGGAAAAAATAAATTATTACTTTTCCGCAAATAATTAAGGAATACCTATTGATCGAAAGCAAAGCTATAATAAAAAATAAATAAGTATTAAGTTAAAGGTCATCATAACATGTAAGTAAAATACATCATTAAAATGTATGAAAACGTATGTTCAAACATATCTTGATATGAGTTCATAAGTCAGTTCTGGCAGAATATTTGTAGCCAACACGTCGTGCAAAGACCATAGGAGCACATTCACCGTTTACAAGTTCTGTATTTTGTTTAGGAAGGAAGTCCATCTTCTCCTTTTCATACCATCGAATGGGTGCTTTTACAGTTAGAGTTCTCATCTTTATGTAAGATGTTGTCTTCAGTTTCAATAACACATCGACAAAGACAAATATGGTAGGATGGCTAGCTTAAAACTGCTCGCACAGGTAGACACTAAAAGACTCGACACAATTCGTTGTTCTCTTTTCCTCGGGGTCAGGGGTGATGCCCAAATGCTTGGTGGAAATCTCAATTGCCACCCATATGAAATTCCAATATATAATCGGTAGACCTCATGCATTTATCTTCAGATGGAGCATCTGCAATTAATTCAACAAAGCATTCTTTAATCATGTCAGTTGGCAAGTAAGCCAAACCAAAGATTTCTCAATGAAGTTTAACTCATCCTTACTCGAGTCAACTAGTTATATCTAGTAAATTGTAGCTATACTGAGATCAGAACATTTGTTTTATTAAAAATTAAAAAAAAATAAAATATCACATATGTACATTCAAATCTTTATAATTTACCAGGTAAATTTGCGGAAAAGTAATAAATGCAAATTGCGGAAACGTATACTTTGAATTTGCGGAAACGTAGTATTGGGACTTTGACTAATTAGCGGAAATGCAATACGCCCCATAATTGAATACACAAATGTGTATATTAGATGTTTGATATTTATAAGGATGATAGATTTATGTATTGCCAATTACTTTTGATCTACATTACATAAAGTGATACTGTAAATTGTATCTGAAAGATAAATGATTAATGGATAAACAAGATCTTAAAAAATGAAATATGAATATATAAAAGGTATTCAAGTATGGCCTATAATTTACTTGATAAATTTCCAATAATCATCTGTAATTAACTAACAATTTAGATTAGTTCACTTTTTTATCAGGAATTTCCTTGAAACAGTTTTAAAATTTTAAAACTTAATTATAACAAACCATTGTTTATTAGTTTATTTCCCACCAATCATTATGTCTATTTTAGTCATTTGATTTTTTTTTAGAAGTAAATATATATTTTTACAATCAAGAAAGAATCCACATTTCAATAAAATAAGTTTTTTAATTAGTTTACGTTGAAAAATAAATTTGAAAATGACGTGTGTTAAAAAAAACTTTACAATTTTATCAAATGCACTCTAAAACTTTTAATCTTCAATGCCATATAACCTCTGTTTCAACTGACAAAATGCCCTAAAACAACATTTTTAGATTATTTTTGTTGGCACTTTAAAGCTTTTAGCTGTTGGTCTAAATTTATGTCTTACAAGGATAGTTGGTAGCATTTACTAGAAGAATTTTTGCATTTTTCTTTTTTTTTAAAACATGTTCAGAACCGGCAACATAATTTCGATTAGATATAAACTGCAGTTTAAATGAAATTGTGCAAATTTAAAGACCCATATTATTTGATTTGAGCTCATTTTATCCTCACACTGGAAAAGCAAGTTTCCTTCTAAAGACCTGCTGTTTAAATGCAATAGTGCTTTATAAATGTTCATTTTCCCCACCATACCTAAATATGAAATAATTCAAACTACTGTTCTAATCTTTCCTTGAGTGATATCCATCACTTTGATTATAATCCTTTTTACATGTTTTAGACAGCTTGGTTAAATAATGTATACATGTATTACATGTATTAAATGTTTTACCCTATAATTAATACAGTAGCTGTTTTTGTAAATGTAGTCCATCCTTTTGTAGCCACCATCATCTAGACTTAGATAATATCCAATAATAGTCATGATAGTATTTAGAAAATAGAATTACAAGCCAAATTAGAAAACAAAGAAAATGTATAATTTCATTGATACATCTATATAAGAAATGTTAGCCAACCATTGTTTATCAGGCACATTTTGTACCTGACTTAGCGCAGTGTATGAGTTACTGAGGTTTTGTCTTATAATATATTTGTTTGGTATATACATGATTTAAATATTAATTATTGACTTGATTAATTAAATTATTTATATTTTTTTCAGAAGCTGAAGAGGCACTTAACCATGAAACATGTGACTTAAAGGAATAGTGATAAAAACTAGTAAAATGAGGCTGTTACGATATCGCTATAAGTCAGCATGGATAGCTTTCCTGATATTATTCTCCATTGCTGGTGTTATGCTGACTTACAAACGTCTAAGTGACAGTCGCAGCGATGGAAGTAAGAAAAATTATCTGAATGATCTCGTTCAAGGAGGAGATATGAACTTTGCCCCTGTGAATCATGGGATGGACAAACCACGATATCCAGAGGTTGATATAATGGAAGTTCAGGCATTACAACATAATATAGAAAGACAAAAAGATAAATTACAAGCTTTACCAAAAATAGAACTTCCAGCTCTTGATTCAAACAAATATCGTAGAATCAAATCTTTATTAAAAAATTTATATCCTGCAGATTGGGGTCGAGCCCAGGATGCAGATGATATGATAATGGAAGTCAGTCAAGAACTTTATGACCTTGGATTTGAAAGTCCAATGTCATGTAAAGACATTGATGGACTAAGAATCTCATCTTCATTCCGTGTGGGAAAGAAAAAGTTCATTGATAGAGCTTTTGTTCCAGACAAAGGGGTGGAGGTTATTATGAAATCTCAGGCAAATGACCTTGACATCAAAGTGAAATGTTTACAGAGTGTTTATGATGCTGATAAATGTTCTATGATGGGAAATTATGGTTTATTGAGAGAGGTTTTATGGTTTTCTGTTTTAAAACATGATGGTATTGCCGATTTATTAGGTTATTGTATACGAGGAGACCAGATTGATCATCTCATTCATAAAAAGGGAGTTATTCTATTAACAGAACCAGGAATACCTGTCATGCCCTCTACTTTCAGTATTATCAAATTTCAGGATAGACTTAAGGTACATGTATGCTAGACTTCAGTCATTTAGTCTCTATTACTTTCAGTATACAAGTCTAACATTTGTCTAATGAAGGCTAAGGTCCAATATAAATTTTTGGGGTATAATTTGACATCCGATCAATGTAAACACATTAATATGTTCAAATTTTTTAAATGTGTACATAATGTACAGCAGAATCAAAAATCATACATTTCTTTACTAAAAAAAACACAATTTAGTTGAATATTTTCAGCTCATGCAAAGCAGTTTAGGGAATTAATACATGTAATATGTGCATTTTATGTATGACCTTGGTTTGTAGTACATGTATTGCAATACAAAATTTAAACATCAGATAAATAAGTTGTGTAAATTGTGTTTGTTTTTTGTTGTTTTAATTGTGGAGTTCCTTATTTATATTTAATATGTCATTTGTATGTAAGAAATTTAAACCAATTTATATATAAGATAATAAAGAAGAGGTATTATTTTTCTAATGTGAAAACTATCCACCAATACATTGTACATGTACATGTTGTACCAAAAGGTTAAAAAAGTAAAACCTTTAAATCTACATACAGGTCAGATTAGGACTTTCAAATGTGAGTTTGCCTAGATATGTTCTGTAGGATAAGTCACAAAAAAGAACATGTAAACCAAAAGGGGAATATTTGAAGAGACAAGTCATCTAAATTTTAAAGAAATTAGACATGTTAGATATGCATAACCATGATAACAGAAAAAAAGAGATTTTCTGATATACTAATAACTTTATGATCAATACATGTAGTAACCACAATTTATATTTGCAGTATGCTGTACAGCTATCGGAACTGCTCCACTTTTTGGAGCACCACCCACTTGGTAGCCTTGCCTTAACAAATACATATAACTCAGATTTTGTGATAGTGAATAATAAACTAAAGTTAGTAGATCTGGATGATGTGGCAATAGAAGAGAAAGCTTGTAGATTTAATGCAGATTGTAAAATTCCTGGTGCTAGTCAAGTCAGTAAGTTATTTGTGTAGTGTATATAGGCTAAATAAAATAACCAAACATTATTGTCTCAAAGTACAAATTTTATTTTACTTGTAAAAGGCATAGAAAAATGGGAAGGATATGAGGCTGTGTCAAACACACTTATCCGGCTTTTAGTCGGATGCAACTGCGTTTTTTATGGCAATGTATGGTTGGTTTTTTTTCAGTATTAATGAATTTGAAGCAAAGGACACAAAAATTCTGTAAATTGCATTGGAACTTAATTTATTCTAAAGTGAAAGATTGGCTGTATATATAGAGCTAAAGTTTATATGATCAATGCATTTTGACTGCTCAAATTTCCAGTTTATGAAATTAAAGTTGCTTGACCATTACCAAAGAAAATGATGAACAACAGTACTATTCCACACAAACATGACAAATTGACACAAGAGAATACTAAAACTAGTTTTGGATATACGATTACCATGATTACCAAATGATTTCAGTATACATACTTATCAATTATAGACTTTTGACGAGGTCAATACATTGTATATGGACCTGTTCAGATTATATTGATGAAGGACGAAGTTCGAGTGTTAATATAATCTAACCGGTTCATATATAACGTATTGACTGAGTGAAAGTCCTTATTTTCTATATGTATTTGATATATTAGAAAAAGAAGTTCAATAGATATAGGAAGATGAGGTGTGAGTGCCAATGAGACAACTCTCCATCCAAACAACAATTCAAAAATTAAACCATTATAGGTTAAAGTACGGCCTTCAACACGGAGCCTTGGCTCACACCGAACAACAAGCTATAAAGGGCCCCAAAATAACTAGTGTAAAACCATTCAAACTGGAAAACCAACGGTCTAATCTATATAAACAAAACGAGAAACGAGAAACACGTATATATTACATAATTATATAAACAAACGACAACTACTGTTCTTTCTGTGTAGTTTTAATTTGTTTTTTGCAAGAATTCATGTTATTAAAAATATAAAAAAAATTTAACAACTGCATAGCTTGTTGCATTAATTTCTTGTATTCTAATTAGCGTATGCATTTAATATAAAATTCTTGAAATATCCAGTGAAAAACTTTTATTTTTGTCTGTTGTGGTCGCTTCCTCTGTGGTTTTGTTATCATGGCGTCATAAATCTAAATTAAGTATCATTTTCATATTGACCACCAATATACATGAGATACGTATAAATAGAAACATTATAAAGCGTCAATATAAGTAAAAATAGAAACAAGGCGTCAAATACGGTAAAATAATTTTTGAAACATGTGATCGTCATATCCAATGAAAACAGTAGAATGCTACCCCATATGTTATATTATTTCATATGTTCCTTAATTACCTTACCTTTATACATGCTTGAAGTATATTTATCATGTTTATACATACTGCACAGATAAGAAGACAACTCTTTAATAGTCATGACAGAGGTCTTCAACTGCCAAACGGGAGACATCTAGGTCACCATATATCTCAACACTCTAGACAAACCACAGATTTATTCATTTAGAAAGAATCTTAGCATTAAGAAAATTGGAATGAAAACAATAAACATGTTATAGAAGGCGACATGCAGTTTGACTGAGTGATGTTTAAACATTGCTTTTATTTCAGAGGTAACATGTAGTGAGGCTGGGAAATGTGTCAACAGGAATGCCAAACTTAACTTGAAGAAGATGGGTCCTTTAATGTTTGAACAGATGTTAAACAATGCACCACCAGGCTATACTAGTGAAGTGAACAAACTAAGAAATGGCATTATAAGTATGACTATCACTAATGATGAAGTATTACAGAAACTGAGAGATATAGAGAAAAGATATGGTATGTATCAGTGCTTGCTTGCTAGCTAAGACAGATATTTCATACTATCAGTCAGGGGTACTACTTCATTTTGTACTTGTACAAGTAATTTTTATATACTTGAGGAAGTAAATATTAATATACTTGTATATTAAGTAAATTTGTAGGATACTTAAACAGGTGTATTTGATTACTTGTTTAGGTTAAAAAAAAAATGGGCTTAGTTGTGTCCCTTAGACATTGAGTTTTTTTACTTATACAAGTAAAAAAGTTATCTTATCTACTTTTCTTGAATTCTTAGGACTTCTTTTCTCTAATAGAATTTTTGATTGCCTGTCTTTTGCAGATGTCTTTACTAATCATTTAAGTGTTATTTCATGGACAATGAAAATCTTGTTTGCCTGTTATCTTCAGAACACTGCTCATTTACAAGCCCCAAGGGGCAATTTTTTAAGACTTTGTACAAATATTTAAGATCTTTGCGCATTAACCCTTTCATCCCTGACGTGGCTTTGATGCATCGCCTGATGTTGACACAATGCTGCTTCAACCCATCGCCTGACGTTGGCCCAACGATGCTTTGAGGCATAGTTTTTCGGTATTTTTAAAATCAGTTTTATGACAAAACGACGGTGCAAATGAAAGGAAAATGGACGTAGTCATTGAGCGTATTTTGAAATTTGTTTTCATGCTTCGTTTAGTGTAATCGTACTGTTTAAAATAAGAAAAAAATACTGTTGAAACGTCATTCACTAAGGGAGAAATTAATGGCGTCCTCCGTGGAGCAACTTGTGGTCAACATGTTCAACGGCCGTTTATTTCCATGTTATACGTCTTAGAAAAGGCCTTCTCTGGTGAAAAATTGGAAATGTTTATTCCGTGACCTCGTTTGTGATCATTTGCATATCATTGTGGATATTCCAGGGGGGCATTTAGTACAACATTTCTTGATTTCAGATTCGGATGTGCTAACCTTATTGTTCCTTTGTTATTTCTTCATTTGTGGCTGTAAATGGCCATGTCAAACATTTACTTAGTCCAAAAATGAGACAGCATGCAAGACTCCTTTTGAGTTTGGTTTTTCGATTCTAATTCATAAATATATTAATTTATTTAATTTTTTTTAATTGTATCACTTCAGACATTTGATAATGTGCAAGTCTTTGAACCTACACTCCAAGTATGCAGACCACAATTTTTAAAAGTCAAGTCACACTAACAGAAGCCCGGATAAAAATAAATTATGAAATACAAAAGCTAATAATACATGTGTATGTCCAGTCTTTTTTTACTTTGATATAAATTAGATATAATGGAAAAAGAGTTGATATTTTAACAGATTAAATTGTAAAGATTGTCGTTAGCTGGTATTGCAAAGTACATGTGGACATGTAGCAATAGAAAAGAACCATATTTTAATTATCTTTAATGTGAATGGAAAAGAACTTGTTCACCTCCAGATTAATTTGACCATGAAATGCACTAAAATTGGTATCCAACAAATTATAATGAATCCACAGTAGTCACATGCAATAATGAATGCAAATTTCCAAGAGTGACTTAAATCCCTTGCTATAGTAGGGTGTCTCTTTGGCTGTGTGGGATAAATAAATATGCTGCCATGTCCTGGTAGAATGGGAATGAAAATCTGAGGCCTTGTGTAGAAGGAATGTCATGCTCTGTGCACAATAACAACCCTTGAGGGATCAGTAGGTGACCAGTTGCAAGGCAAAATTTATGTCCATATCCAATATACCTTCATTTTCAAATGGCAGCCCAAATTTACTGACGGGTCATACTAAACAGGTTATACATGACCTACCTGTTGTATTTATTGTTAATTTGTTTTTTTAGTGACCATGCATGAACTATATATATAGCTATTTGCCACCAGACATTTAGCAACCATCAATCAATCAAATCTCCAAGACAATGATACACAATACAGTGAATATAAAAATAAGATGTGGTGTGATTGCCATTGAGACGACTATTCAACAGATACCAAATACCCAATTCTCTTTATGTCTTCCTGCAAAATTAAACTTGGTTATTGGAATAGCTTTATATATGTATTTGGTATGGGATTTGCTCATTGTTGAAGGCTGTACAGTGACCTATAGTTGTTTATTTCTGTGTCATTTGGTCTTTTGTGGAGAGTTGTCTCATTGTCAATCATATCCACATCTTCTTTTTTATAATATCTCCCTTTGTTTGTTTATAAGTTGAAATTTTGTTCTAAAAAATGAAAACTAATTTCTTTAGTAAAAACTGAGAAAAAAAATGAGAATAATGTATTATGTTTGTGATCATTAATAACAGTTCCAGAAAAAGAACCACAACAAGAGGAGAGACCTAGAGTTCAAGAATATGTTGTACAGAACAGAGACCAGCCAAGAGACTCAGTCAGACAACAAGAAATACGACAACAGGAGATACAGCAAAACAGGATCATACAAGATCAGGTATATCTTTACAGCAACAACTACAGGATAAGGTATTTAAAAAACAACATTGAAATGAACTCTCCATAGAAACAAGACCATCAGTTTGGAATTTGATGCAGCATGAGATAAAGGGCATACGATTCAGTTTTCATCCCATTATTTTTTTTATGAAAATTTCATGTAGGCTATTTTTACCAGATTTAATCCAATATATGTAAAAAAAAAATTATACCTTCATGACAGTCAGGGGTACTACTTATTCAAGTGATTTTTATTTACTTGACAAAGTAAAAACAAATATACACATATAAGTAAATTTGTAGGATACTTAAACAAGTGAATTTTATTTACTTGTATAGGTAAAAAAAAATATTGGCTGAGTTATGTCCCTTAGACATTCAGATTTTTTTACTTGTAGAAGTAAAAAAGTCATATTATCTTCTTTGATTGAATTCTTAGGATTTCTTTGCTCCAACAGAATTTTAAATGCTCTGCTCTTTGCAGATGTCTTTACCTATCATTTCAGTGCAATTTCATGGACAATGAAAATCCCATTTGTCTGTTATCTTCAGAACACTGCTCATTTACAAGCCCCCAAGGAGCAATTTTTGAAGGCCTTGCGCAAATACTTAAGATCTTTGCGCAATCAGTTTCATTGTTGAATTAATGAAATGGAACATTGAACTTTGATAAAAAAAAAATGAGCAAACCTGGGAAAAAACATTAAGGGCGTGATTTTACATAAAAAAACTTGAGGATTTTTGTGGGATTGTAAGAAAAATTTACTTATACTAGTAATTTTTTGAGAAAATTAAGGGGAGATTATTCATACATTATTTATTTACTTATATATGTATATTTTTTTTTACTTCTTCAAGTAAATAAAATAAACTTGTACAAGAAGTACCCTGACTGCATGATGATCATGTGTTACTTTTTGAGTAAAATGAGGTAGAAAGTTCAGATATTTGTCCAAAATTCATATTCCTGGACGTATCTTTCCTTTCGACAAAATTGCATACCTTTTTTGTTTTAAAAGATAAACACAAGCTTTTTTTGTTAAAATTATTTGTTATTACTGTTTTATTTAAAAGTTTTATAACTTAATGCATTTTGTTTCTACAAATAACTCATATGTATCAAATGTTCTTGAATATAGATTTTTTGCTGTGATAATTCAGATATACTATTAATTTAGAAATAATTCGGTGCATTTTTATCGCAATTTTATAATTTTAGACTAAAATGCAATTTTTGATTAATGAGATTATAACCCTAGCCTGTTGCATTTTACAATAAAAAAAAACTTCACAATAATTTCTGAATTTACAGTAAAATTTATTTTAGCAGCAACCATTGGAGATTAAGGACGGTGATTATGAGAAGGTAACACAGTCTAACTTCCCTGGAAAATATGATTTCCCTTGTCCCCTGTCTCGTGTAGCCTGGGGCTGTGTGGTAACAGTCAGAAGTCTGAAGGAGGCCAAACAGACATGTAACTCAGAACCTAAATGTCAAGCTTTTGTTCTCTTCACTTCTCAACCAGACGCAGAAGGTACAGTGTTTTATTGAAATAATTTCCGTGTCGCTTTGCCTTTTGATGTGTAAACAGTATACAACTGTGGGATATATGCATGACATAGGGAGGCAAAAGATACCAAAAAAATTAAAAAATAATTTGAAGAAAGACAATTTAATTTTTCTGATTATTCATGTAAGGAATTTATATTTGTGATTTCTTCTGAACTATCTTTCAACATTTCTGTATGATCAAGAGAAGAAAAGAAAAATGTGCACTCTTCTCACTAAAGATCTAGATACTGGAGTCTTTTCTTATCTGCCTAATGAAGACCTTATTTTTCAGTCTTGATGACAATGGTATTGAAGAACTCTCGTTTAGGTTCACCAGAAAAGAATGTGGGTGCAACTTTATTTCTGTATACACCAAGAGGTGAGATAGGACAAAGTAATCAGAATCTACAAGTAAGTTTACCTAATAAAGCTGTGGAGCAGAGGGCAGAAAGAAATGTAGCCAATGGAGAATCCAGTGATCTGAAACCTGCACCTGCTGATTTCCCAGAATGCAAAGCTCGTATTGATGACTCTGCAAAAGATGCTAGAAAAAGTAGAGAAAGACGACTGATGGCACATCTTGGATTGAAATGTGAGATTTTTTGCTATATCTTTTATGATATTTTGACATTGTGCTTTTAATTTAATACTGAAATAGAACAACAGGTTTAAACAGCTTTATAGCTTACTTGTAACACAATTCAATACTATTGATGTGTATAAAACTGCAAAATCTCCAGGAATTGATACATCTAGATTTTTATGCTTTACCTGTACCAAGTGTTTAAGTAGAATCTCCTAATTATGTTCTTGGTACAGTAGAAAGTTTAAAGAAGACTTGTGTTTGTATGATCTTTGATATTAATTATACAACACAAGCATTAACTTAATTTTAATTATTAGTTTTTGGGTTCAGTTGAAGGTTTAAAGTAGACTGCATGATCTTTAATATGAATTATTCTACACAAGAAATAAAATTAAGGTGTTACCTTAATTTAATAATTATTATTAACAGGTTTTCTCATTAAAAATGTCAATGAATTACATATGATATATCGATTGTAACATGTATATCCATAAGTAAATATTAAACATGTCATACATAAATTAGCTCTCTTGCTGTTGTTGGTAGATTTCATGAAACTTTGTAGTTAATGAAGATTTAATATGTAGTATCAATTAACATTTTGTGTAAAGATTTCATGAAATGTAGGCCAAACTGTATGAATATTTAAATCTTCCAAGATTTATCACTACCTTTTAAATGTACAAAATATAGTATAAAGTTGAGAAAGAAAATGGAGAATATGTCAAAGCGACAACAACCCAACCATAGAGCAGACAACAGCCGAAGGCCATCAATGGGTCTTCAATGTAGCAAGAAACTCCCGGACCCATAGGCGTCCTTTAAAGTGCATTGATCTAAATATTCTACACATTATATCAATGAACATTCAAGAAATTTGTCAATGAAATATATGCTCAGATATTCAAGTCACAAAATGATGGTGAACTCTTGTAAGGTGCAGGAACTTAATATCTATTCTAAAAATATCAATGATATCATTGTTAAAGTTTAGGAGTTATCTTCCTTCACATAAAAATGAAGTGGAATCAACAAAAACCAATGCTTTATACAATGCAATATTTAATTTTACTTCCTACTGATAAATTAAAGCAACCTTTACCCTTCAGTGCTTACAAGCACTTTGATTTGAGTCTTGAACTTAAGAATCTGGTGAGATTTTGGTTGCCCATTGTTATTTGGGAGGGAGTAGTGTTTCACTTAATAACACAATGTTGTACCCCTAATATTGACATTTTTACCTTTCATGTCTGTTTGATTTGTTCACACATTGTTGTCAATAGATGGAGTTTTATACGACTGATATAAGTGAGAGGTTTAGCTAGCTATAAAACCAGGTTTAATCCACCACTTTTAACACAAGAAAATGCCTGTACCAATTAAGGAATATGACAGTTGTTGTCCATTCGTTTGATATGTTTGAGCTTTTGATTTTTCCAGTGACTTTCTGTTTTAATTTTTTTTGTCAATGTTTAGTATTTTTGTGATTTTACTATCCACTAAGGTTCTTTATTTATGAATTGATTTTTAGCTTACACAGAAGCAGATTGGATCCAGAAAATGAAGTGGCAGAAGATAGTTAGCCACGAGGGACTGAACGATTTTACATCTCCTAGCACTGTTGGTGGCAGGTTTAACGTAACAATGATTGGATCTGACACAGACAGTAAACTTAAGAATGCCTTGTACTTGGCAGAAATTGGACCTTCTCAGTTTCATATTGCTCATTATATTGTTTATAAACTGGATAGACTTTTAGGGGTAAGTATTAAATAATTCAGAACATGAAAACGTATTCAGTTAAAACTACTTCTGTGTACTATGTACTTTGTCCTTGTCATTTTATTTTTATGCCCCACCTACGATAGTAGAGTGGCATTATGTTTTCTGGTCTGTGCGTCCGTTCGTCTGTCCGTCTGTCTGTCTGTCTGTTCATTCGTCCGTTCGTTCATCTGTCCGTCTGTCCCGCTTCAGGTTAAACTTTTTGGTCAAGGTAGTTTTTGATGAAGCTGAAGTCCAATCAACTTGAAACTTAGTACATATGTTCCTTATGATATGATCTTTCTAATTTTAATGCCTATCTATATTTTTTACCCATTTTCACAGTCCATTGCGAGTGGGGCATCCATGTACTTTGAACACATTCTTGTTTGATCTCTGAGTTTGGCTGTCCTTTTTGGTATCTTTTGCCCCTCTTTTGTGAAATTGGACCATCTCAGTCTCAAACTGCTCATCATATTGTGTACCAAATAGTACTTACCAGTTTGGGTAAGTAATGATTAGTTTGGGGAAGGTACTAATTAGTTATGAATTGGTACTTATATTTTTGGATATATATACGAACACATTACTATAAAAATAAGTTCATTTGAAACTTCTTCTGTGTACTTTCCAAAATTAGACCATGCTAGTTTCATGTTCCTCATTATATTGTTTATAAACAGCAAAGACTGTAATGGGAAGAAACTAAATAGTTTGAAGCAAATTACACAAAATACTATTCAATTAAAACCACTTACTTGCTGTTTAAAAAGAGTAATTTTCCAGTTTTTGGACAATAACTTGTAAATGCTTTCAGCAGTTTTCAAGAAACTAAGTGACTGGTTTTTATCTATCAATATAAGCTCCTGTAAGCATGTTAAGTGTCTGATATGTGATTGAGGATTTATAAAATTTCACTCGTTGAAAAAGCGACTGGTTCATCATGCACTTATGGCTCAGCTCTTTATTTAGAATAGTTAACATTCAATTGTATGAATGTATAACACCAAACTAACAGATCTTGCATCAGAAAATGATGTTTCTGATCATATGTATTCTGAAATAACTTGGACAATTTAAAAGACTATAATTACTGCATATGAAGCAAAGTTCACTTGAAAAATGCCTTAGCCAAAGGGTTAATGTTCCTGAGACCATAACAAATAAATCAAAATCCACAAAAGAAATATAGAGGAAAAAATTAATACTTTTCACTGATGGTTTTAATATTTATTTCATGAATATACGTTATATACAGACATACAAAGATGTGGTATGAGTGCCAATGAGACAACTTTCCATCCAAGTCTCAATTTATAAAAGTAATTCATTAAAGATCAAAGTAAGGTCTTCAACAAGGAGCCTTGGCCCACACCAAACAACAAGCCATAAATGGCTCCAAAAATTACTTTTCAAACCGGAAAACCAACAGTCTACTCTATATATAAAAACCAAGAAATGAGAAACAATTATGAACCACATCAACAAATGACAACTACTGAACAATGGATTGCTGAAATGTATAGTTTTGCATTCAAGGAATACAAACTAATAGTTTAGTTAGAACTAGAACGCAACCGTGATAACGCATGACCATGGCTGAACTCAATTATATAACTGTGCGTATGCCTTATTTTAGTATTGGTATTGTCATCTGATAAAAAACATGCCGATTATAAGATGCACAGTTTTCTCTGCTTTCAAAATCTTTCTGTTTGAACCTGTCAACCTGGAACCTATCAATTATTGGTAATATTAATGATTTGGAAAACAAAAGGGCCTGGAATGGAGTAGTTTTTATTTAACAATATACAGCAAAATTCTGAATACACCGTTTGGTGGTGCGCCTGTCTGATGCGGGACGTACAGATTAGGTAATAGGCAACAGGTGAATATATTATTGGTATTGGTGTGGGACTCGATCCAGAACTTCTTAATTATTGGCAATATTAATTTCGTGGAAAACAAATGGGCCTGGAGTGGTGTCATTTTAATCAACACCATTGTACTATATAAGTTATATATAAAGTCGAATTCTTTGATTCATCGATTGTACCCGATGACGGCTTACAAATTGGACCTTGTTATTTTAGTATTATAGATACTTGTAATGTTTGTATTTATTTATATTCTTTGACTTGTAGATATACCACACTCCTCCCAGTATAGTTTGGTATATGACTAGGAATGAGGTTGATATTGTTAGAGGTGATGATATTTGGAAAAATAGATTGGACCTTGTAGCTCCTCATACAGAAATTAAAGGTAAGGTCTCATACAAACATAGATTGGACCTTGTAGCTCCTCATACAGAAATGAAAGGTAAGGTATCATACAAACATAGATGGACCTTGTAGCTCCTCATACAGAAATTAAGGGTAAGGTATCATACAAACATAGATGGACCTTGTAGCTCCTCATACAGAATTTAAAGGTAGGTCTCATACAAACAAACATTGGACCTTGTGCAAAAAAATGTAGCTCCTCATACAGAAATTAAAAGTAGGTCTCATACAAACAAACATTGGACCTTATCGAACCACAGATAAAATATCACGTTGTGATTGGTTTAACGTCGTCACGTGGTGACCCCCTATGAGACCGTATGGGGTTAGTAAGTTTCATATGGGGTTCATAACGCGTTAATGGCGACGTCATCTATTAATGTTGTTGTGTTTCATTGTTTATTTTTTAACAAAACGCTGCAAAAAAACGTCCGATAAATTCGTTATACGGTTAACTACTGACCCCCTACGGCCTCACCCCCTATGGGGGTTCTCTTTATTCAGAAATTAAAGGTAAGGTTTCATAAACACATAGATTTGACCTTGTAGCTCCTCACACAAAAAGTAAGGTCTCTAACAAATCAACCATAGATTACACAAACAGATTTAGAAGCTCCTCATACAGAAATTAAAGTTAAGGTTTTATATACATACATAGATTAGACCTTGTAGCTTCTCGTACAGAAATTAAAGGTTAGGCCTCATACAAACATAGATTAGACCTTGTAGCTCCTCATACAGAAATTAAAGGTTAGGCCTCATACAAACATAGATTAGACCTTGTAGCTCCTCATACAGAAATTAAAGGTTAGGCCTCATACAAACATAGATTAGACCTTGTATCTCCTCATACAGAAATTAAAGGTTAGGCCTCATACAAACATAGATTAGACCTTGTAGCTCCTCATACAGAAATTAAAGGTAAGGTTTAATATACATACATAGATTAGACCTTGTTGCTCCTCACACTTAAATCAAAGGTAAGGTCCTACATACACACATACATTAGCCGTTGTGTTAAGCAATAAAAAAGGATGTGACAAGATGTTTCTTGAAATGATGGCATGGTTATATAAACATAATTTGTTCCAATTTCATGCAAATTTAAAAAAAAAATGATACCTACATTTTAGATCAAATTTAGGTTGTAGCCTTCTCCTTTGAAACAGTAAAGGTGGTACCTAACACTACAGGGAGATAACTCTGTAAAATCAGCTTAATGTTTTAATCACGTTGTATTGTTAAGGAAATATGAAGCTTCTCGATGATCCAAATTAGTGTTTGTCAAACTGCTATATTTCCAATATTTTTTTTCCAAGAAAGTGATAGGTTCAAGTTTTTTAAAATTTTTATATTTTTTTCAACAGGTCCAAATAAATATTTTGTCAAAATTTTATGAAAATTAAACGAGCCAAATAAATTTTTGTCAATATGTTGGGTACCACCTTAATGGAATGGTATGTTACAGGTATATTGACATGCCCTATCCCTGCAGTGCTGAAACAAGAAAACCTTCTGATAAATGAACAGCCATCAGTTGTCCAGGAAATAAAGGAATTTACTCGACAGGAGAAGATGCAGGTGGAATATGTCCTGTTATGGTACCTAACGAAGATTTATCATGTCAAAGAAACTCCATATGCTTACAAAGGTAATTTACATTCATATGTTTGTACTTATTTTGTATTGTTTGACACTCTACAAATCTTTTTTATAGGCAATATGTATTATGAAATAATTTTAACTTACGATTTCTACCATTTAACTAATTAGGAGTCTTGTCATGCTTATCTCATTGACTTGTTTTCAATTTTCAAAGAAAAACATTTTTAATTCGATAAAATTTGTCATTTCAAGGCATTAACTCCAATAACAAATTGCATCAGTTTTGTTATTGATTGACAGTAGGTAGATTTCAACATTTCTGCCATATAGTTATCAGATTTTCTCTAATGTTGTTTTCAAGACAAGACTTTTATCCCTATGATCTATTTTTATCTATGTTGACCATGTTAGTTGGCACACAGGGTCTTCAGAGATTTTTTAACTATATACGTATACCTCAATGACTAGATGACAATTATGGATTGGTTAAATTTGCCAAGTTTCTTTTGAGAAATTTTTGTAAAAGTTAACTAGATATAGGAAGATTAACAATGAGACAACTCTTCATCCAAATAACAATTTAAAAAGTAAACCATTTTAGGTCAATGTACGGCCTTCAACACGGAGCCTTGGCTCACACCGAACAACAAGCTCTAATGGGTCCCAAAATTACTAGTGTAAAACCATTCAAACGGGAAAACCAACAGTCTAAACTATATAAACAAAACGAGAAACGAGAAACACGTATATATTACATAAACAAACGACAACTGCTGTACATCAGATTCCTGAATTAGGACAGGTGCAAACATTTGCAGCAGGATTAAACGTTTTAATGGATCCAAACCTTCTCCCTTTTTCTGAAACAATAGCATAACATCACAACATAGAAAACCATACGATAAAATATCAATTGGCAGACTTAACTCAATCAAAAAACGTATGATTACATAATGAACGAATAAATTTGATCTGCGATATCTGAATACAAATACAACTGACCACAACTGATGACAATAATGAGTAAAGCATTTAACTAACACATTTCCTTTTAATTCATACAAATCTTTTACACCTTAGAATTGCACTATACATGTAAACTATATGACTTCTATCATGTATAAAAAAACAATTTACAAGATTGTTTAATAGTTATCAAAGGTACCAGGCTTATGATTTAATACGCCAGACACAGATTTTTCTACATAAGACTCATCAATATGCACATGAAAATTAAATCGTTTCAACATTTTCAGAAGATGAATTGTACTGTATATTATCTCTATTTATAGGACATATGATCCAGTTTGGTGCTGATGGTAGCTTCCAAGATTTAAGTGTTAAATTAATTCCATACATGTACAACTGCCAGTTTCCTAACATTGTATATAAAATGATGTCCTGTTTCAAATGTCATTATCCAGGAAAAAGTAAATGGTCAATATGTGGTCTTGGAGAAGAGGTATAGTAACACTTTTTATTTTAGGAGAGACACTATTTGTATGCTTTATATTTCCTAGAAAATCTTAGATGATTCATTCCTTGTATAATGATATATATAACATATATTTCTCTAATTATTCATCAATTTATCCCTTTCTGCACCCATTGTATAAAAAAAATTTAATCAACTTGTGGTTCGTTTGATCTCAGTACTTCATTGGTTAAAATCTGATTGTGACATCAATTTTTACTTGCTTTCCTCTGAAATTCCTATTGCGACAGCATGAAAAAAACGACCATGCCTGATGACGTCACATAGAAAGAACACATCTTTTTGCAGATCATTCAAAAAGAAGGAATAAGGTTGCCTGCATAATGTTATAAATTCATTAGAGAAACAGCTTCCACCACCAAATCTTGTGTAATACGATATTTATCCATTATCGGCAGTTAAATTATCAATTTTAAAGTCTTCGCCGATGAGGCTGGGACTTTAAATTTGAAAATTTAACTGTCTCGAGTGGATATATATCGTATTACACGAGATTTGGTGGTGGAAGCTGTTTCTCTGGGGGCATGGTTTCCAGTTTGGGTGCTGTATTTTACATCCTTGTTTTAGTTCAAAACATTCACTATTTAAACAAAGTGGTCCAAGACCACACTTATTTCGTAGCGCATTTCTATTATAACATAAATGAAAATTAAAAACGTAACCTGCGCTTTCTCAATAAAATGTTGTACTACTTTTGGGACAAATTATATAAAACTTCATCAGCTCTTACTCAAAATATGGACAATTTTATGTTTAGGGGGTCTTTGAATCTTTTGACAGCTTCCAGGTGCTAATTTTTAACCTTTTTCAGTTGGACCAAAACACAACTTTCCTTTAGAATTCTGGACCCAAATTTTTTTTTAGTTTAATTTCACCCACCTACTTTCAATTTGAGGCATAAAACATGGAAAATTTAATTTTGAAGGGGTATAAAAAATGATTGGCAAGTAACCCACTGTCAACTGTAGGGACTATATTCATGGACAATGAAAATCAAGGGAGGACAATTGTGGTCTTGGACTTGTTGTTGAAACAAGCTTGTGAAAAAACAAAACCAATAAACTGACCTACCTACAAAAACTGAGCTACCTTCTGTAATTATTTGTCAAGAAAACCTTAAACAAAATATTGTTTTAGACCCTATGACACACTGAATTCAGAAACAAAGAACACATGTGTTATTCTGTCTGCTATGTAAAAAACAGAATCATAAAAATACTGAACTCAAAGGAAAGTTAAAAAAAGAACCCTGTAATCAAATGGCAAAATCAAAAGTTCAAACACTCTGCACAAATTGAAAACAAATGTCATATTTATTACTTGGTACAGACATAATTCCTTATGTAGAAAATGACAGATTTAACCTGGTTTTATAGCTAGCTTAACCTCTTACCAGTATGATAATCACATGAAACAAACAGACATGATGGTTCAAAATGTCAAAAAATATTGCAGTCAACATCGTGTTCTAATCTTAATGACTACAAAATCAAACTCATATCATGAATATGTGAGAAAAAAAATGACATATAAAGACAAAGCACATAAGCAAAAAAGAAAGTCAAGAATACAAATAAATGATCACAACATAGCAACATTTGTCCACAATCATACCACTTCTTTTTACATGTGAGTATAAGTGCAGCCCATGATTTATTTGTTGTCTTTATAAGCTCACAATATATTTTAATTTGTAAATTACTTACCTCCTAATTTTGCTGCAGTCATATGCATTTTTAGCTCACCTGGCCCGTCCATCTGTGCGTCCGTTCCCTTCAGGTTAAAGTTTTTGGTCACGGTAGTTTTTGAAGAGGTTGAAGTCTAATCAACTTAACTTAGTACACATGTTCCCTATGATATGATCTTTCTAATTATAATTCCGAATTATAGTTTTGACCTCAATTGCATGGTCCACTGAATATAGAACATAATAGTGCTAATGGGGCATCTGTGTACTATGGACACATTCTTGTTGGCTTATAACTCAACAAGAATGTGTCCACAGTACATGGATGCCCCACTGGCACTATCGAGGCGGCTGGGACTTTAAATTAAAATATTTAACTGTCTCGAGTGGATATATATCGTATTACACGAGATTTGGTGGTGGAAGCTGTTTCTCTGGGGGCATGGTTTCCAATTTGGGTGCTGTATTTTACATCCTTGTTTTAGTTCAAAACATTTACTATTTAAACAAAGTGGTCCAAGACCACACTTATTTCGTAGTGCATTTCTATTATAACATAAATGAAAATTAAAAACATGTAACCTGCGCTTTCTCAATAAAATGTTGTACTACTTTTGGGACAAATTATATAAAACTTCATCAGCTCTTACTCAAAATATGGACATTTTTATGTTTAGGGGGTCTTTGAATCTTTTGACAGCTTCCAGGTGCTAATTTTTAACCTTTTTCAGTTGGACCAAAACACTACTTTCCTTTGAAATTCTGGTCCCAATTTTTTTTAGTTTAATTTCACCCACCTACTTGCAATTTGAGGCATAAAACCTGGAAAATTTGATTTGGAAGGGGTATAAAAAATGATTGGCAAGTAACCCACTGTCAACTCTAGGGACTATATTCATGGACAATGAAAATCAAGGGACGACCATTGTGGTCTCGGACCTGTTGTTGAAATAAGCTTGTGAAAAAACAAAACCAATAAACTGACCTACCTACAAAAACTGAGCTACCTTCTGTAATTATTTGTCAAGAAAACCTAAAACATAATATTGTTTAAGGCCCTATGACACACTGAATTCAGAAACAAAGAACACATGATTAAGGAAGCTGGCTTGTCATCTTGTCATGTTCTAGATTTTTTGTCAGATTTTCGGAATCCTCTGGTTTGATCCATTTGAATGACTTAAATAAATTTGCCTGGTGACCCCCATTTTTTTGGTAAATCTTTTACATGTATAATGATAAGCCATTTGTAAAAGTCTCATTAAATTTTAATTACTTTTTTTACAGTTTTCCAGAATTTCAACTTGTCAATGAGAAAGCTATGAAAAGTGAAGAGAGAACATTTTTCCGCCAAAATTACATTGGCTTATATATAGTGAAAAAAAACAATGTGACCTATATATTTTTTTTGCTCTTTGGATTTCTTTATTAATCCCCTATTTATATAAACTAGTGTTTTGAAAAGTTAATTACTTTGAAACTGGGAAGGGAACTCCCTTAATTGCGTTATTCTCTCTGCTTTGTAAAAAGCAGAATCACAAAAATACTGAACTCCAAGGAAAATTTAAAAAGGAAAGTCTGTAATCAAATGGCAAAATTAAAAGCTCAAACACTTTGCACAAATGGAAAAAAATTGTCATATTTATTACTTGGTACAGACATTTCCTTATGTTGAAAATGACAGATTAAACCTAGTTTTGTAGCTAACTTCTCTACAGTATGATAATCACACGAAACAAACAGACATCATAGTCCAAAATGTCAAAAGATATTGTAGTCAAAATTGTGTTCAAATCTTGATGACTACAAAATCTTTGTTGAACAAATTTTGCAAGACCTGGACATTTTGGCTCTTTCAAAAAATAGGGAAGGCTCATTAATCTAAATAACTGTTTATATTTTACAGGTCATGAAGCAGGTAGAAGAGGATGGATTTAACTTGTCAGATTTCAAAATTCATCAGATGACAACAAAGATTTTATCTCAAGTTATAAACGAAGCAGCAGCAGAAGTATTAGAAGCAGTAGATCAGTGTATACGATCACACAGTCGAGAAAAAGTCCTGTATTGATAGTTATTGTTATTGTTTTACATTGTGTAATACTATGGTTTGAAATAGTGCTTAAATTGAAAGAGCATCAAAAGTATTTTTCCAAATTTTCTTGAGCAAATGTTATATAAGAAATGGATAAAAAAAATGAAGAACAGTAAATGTTTGCCAGATTCATAGCAGCACATCACCAGGTTACTCAAAATTGTATCATTTGGCTGGATTTTTAAATTTTGAATGATGATTACTCATTTTTATTTTTAATAAATCATTTGAAAGCATGTAAAGAAATATCTTCCTCAAAGAATTTTACTTGTTTAATTTAAATGCTAGAATTTAACTTGTTTATATTGTTAATTGAACAATACTTTGAAAACTAGAATGGAACTTACTGATTATGTTAAGATAGCCTAGTTTACTCGTCAATATAAGAAAAAAATAACAACTGAAATTGATTACAGAATATGCTTAGATTAACAATATTTTAATGCACTCATTGGCAGATGTATATGTATTGTGTAATCTTGAAATTGCAATGGCTACCCGATTGCTCAAATGGTATCTGGTAACTGCAAATAGAAAAAGTTTATTTTTAACCTTGAATTTAATGACTCTCCTTTGTTGCTCACAAACTGTATCCAATATAGTTTATATGTTGTGATGTATAAACCCTGTAAATATGTATACTGTTTATTGATCTCATTGAAAATGAAGAAACCAAGAATAAGTATTTATTATTATGAAAAAAGAATATTTTTCTATGACTACTTTTATATATAAAAAGAAGGAATAAACATGAGGTGTAGTTTAGTTGTTATATTGTTTTGTAGATATGTATACTCTCTTTATCAAACTTGAAATGTTAGATATGAATTTGCATTTTTATAAAGTGTTATGAATGTTGTTGTATTGTATTGTTTGCATGTTTAATGTTGTTTTTGTAAAGAGTGGATGAATGAAATTATTTTCTTCTATAGCTTTAAGTTTTGTATATTATGTGTTATATATATTTTATGTGGATTAATTGACCAAAACTTAGAATAGAGATGGAGTGTTGATTATTTTTTTTTATATATGTCATTGTGTAAGTGGTCAAAGCTCAGATTGGAGACTTAATGGAGATTTTAAGTGAAACATTATATCATAGATTTTGAAAATACTGAACAAATGTTAGTCAATGCTTATAGTACCATTTATTGGTTTATTGTTTGTACTTTTTTATTTGTTTTTGAGCAGATATTATATCTAATGAGATTCATTTCCCCTGCAGAAACAAAAGGTCTGATTTTTTGTGTAAAGCTTCATTGTTAAATAATTGAATTGCATGAACTTTATGTTCAAACCTTAAAAACCATTGTGCTTCAGTGACTAAACTGTTGTTCTAAAACCAATGGGTGGGAGGATGAGAGGCACTCAAATTCATCTGATATGTTTGTTTGCATTGTCCTCTATATTTTCTATATTACAATGTATGTTTAGTTTTGTGAGCGCAGGTCAACAGACAATAAAAAAGCTTAATAAGGAGGGAAGTTAACTGTCCAACAATGTCTCATTTTGGAGTCTATCAATGTATCAGTGACACTTTGCCTTATACAATTATTTTTGAACTATTATTAAAAGATTGTTTAAGTTGGATTATTTCACTTAATTGAAATGGCCAATAAAATCTTCTTTGATTTATAAAGTTGAGGGCAATATGTGTGCACTTAAGTATGCAACCTTCATTATTCGGATCATTAAACAATCAATTAAGAATTACATTAAGGATTGTAGAATAATTTTATATGTTGAAAGATGAAAAATATGCTTTTATTAAACTCTATTCTTTACATTTATTTTCATTATTCATTATTCATTTGAATTTATCTATTGAATTTGTTTATTTTTGCACTCCTGGTTTCTATTGTGAATGCATTGGTAGAAATGAATGATAGAATAACAGTCTAAATAAAGATACCATATTGCAAAAGAGAGTGGGCAATGTTTATCAACCTTTAAATGATTTCATTAAATATGCATATACATTAATTGACCTGACAACATGTTATTGATTTAACAAGTTATACAATTGATCAAATACTTTTGATAGGTATATTAAGCATTAAATTCAAGCATTTTTTTACATATAAAATATGTAACTGTTGTTAAATTTACTTAATGAACTTTTGAAAGCATTATTATTTTCATTGCCTGCAAGATATTTAATCATTATTGACTTATTAAGAGGATTTTTTATTGATGAGAAAACGCAGAAGATAATTGTTTTGGTGAGAATTGATTATCTCTGTATTCATGATTTTTTTTTATCATTGACACTTTTATTATTTGATAATGTATGAAAAAATTACAAGGATTTTATAAGATTTTTAAATAACTTTTTCTAAACAATATTTGATTAAATAAAAAAAAGGATGGGGTTAAAGGTGTACATAATAATTATGTTATAGGCAGTACACTAAATAAATATAACTTCTGAATTCCAAATATCCGACAATAAAAATTAATTAAAAGAGTAGCTGCTATCTTTCATTGAACAATAGTTTTACTCAATGTCTTATTACCAAGTATTTAATTTTAAACAATGCCTTTATAAAGCTTGCACTATAAAAATGCAGGTAATGAACCACTTATGTTCCAAAGACTTTACAGACTGAGTTTACAGAAGAGGAAAGTAGTACAGTAGTAAAATATATATATTGTGCATTTTCTGTGTTATTTGAAGACATAATTTAGAAACAATCATTTTCGAAATGTTTTTACTGTTTCCTCTTTCTTACATTTAATCAAGAAATCCTTGTTCACAAATTCAGATGGTTGATTTAGAAATTAATGTTTCAAACACTCTATCTGGTGTCGAAATTGTCCATACTGATGATAGCAGAATGATGATATTATCCTTATTTTACATAGTTACTTGATTCAGAGAAATGTATCAAGTACAAAATGAATGTATATAACAATGTAAATGTCTTGCAGATATCATAGTTATTATCTAAATAATATACTATGGTTTTCATGATCTAGTTTTCTTATGAACTTATTATTTATTTGTAAATTTAAAATGAGTTATTTTCTCTAGACTTAAAGTCTCTGTTGTGTATTCTTACAAGTAGCATTTATTCCTGTTTATATCAGAATATTACTAATGATTGTTTTGTTAAATGTAATACATATATTTATGCAAATGTTAAAAATAAATGCTTTATAAGTATATTTGAAATTTATTTATGTGTGTCCCTGTCCAGAGTGTTCTTGTATTTATTTCACTGAATTCCTGTCATGTAATGATGTCATTTTAGCGCTATTTTTAAAGTCGTGATTGAGCACAATATTTAGATAGCCACAAAACCAGGTTCAACTCATAATTTGTTCTTAAAATGTCCTCTCCCAAGTCAGGACTATGGCAGTTGTTATTGTAAAATAGATCGTCTCTATGATTGTGCATTGGCATTTGTTTTTGCTAAACTTCAGTATTTCTATTGATCTGTTTTCCCCTCTTATAATGGATGTTTTTCCCTTGGTTTAAGTTTGTAACCCGAATTTGTTTTCTATTAATCAATTTATGAATTTTACACAGCGGTATACTTTGGTTGTCTTTATTCAGAAGTATGTCTCAAGTCAGGAGCCTGTAATTCAGTGGTTGTCTTTTGTTCATGTGTTACATATTTGTTTTTCGTTATCTTTTTAATTCACATGGCCAGGAGGGCCAAGTGAGCATTTCCCATCACTTTGCGTCCGTCATCCGGCGTCGTTAACTTTTACAAAAATCTTCTCTGAAACTACTGGGCCAAATTTAACCAAACTTGGCCACAACCATCATTGGTTATCTAGTTTTAAAAATGTGTCCAGTGACCCAGCCAACCATCCAAGATGGCCGTCATGGCTAAAAATAGAACATAGGGGTAAAATGCAGTTTTTGGCTAATAACCAAAGCAATTAGAGCAAATCTGACGGGGTAAAATTGTTAAACAGGTCAAGATCTATCTGCCCTGAAATTTTCAGATGAATCTGATAACCCGTTGTTGGGTTGCTACCCCTGAATTAGTAATTTTAAGGAAATTTTGCTGTTTTTGGTTATTATCTTGAATATTATTATAGATAGAGGTAAACTGTAAACATCAATAATGTTCAGCAAAGTAAGATTTACAAATAAGTCAACATGACCGTAATGGTCAGTTGACCCCTTTAGGAGTTATTGTCCTTTATATTCAATTTTTAACTATTCTTCGTAAATTTTAGTATTTTTTACAAAAATCTTCTCCTCTGAAATAACTGGGAGAAATTAATCCAAACTTGGCCACAATCATCTTCGTGGTATGTAGTTTGAAAAATGTGTCCAATGACCCGGTCATCCAACCAAGATGGCTGCCATGGCTAAAAATAATACATTGGGGTAAAATGCAGTTTTTGGCTTATAACTCAAAATCAAAGCATTTAGAGCAAACCTGACAGGGTTAAATTGTTTAACAGGTCAAGATCATTCTGCCCTGAAATTTTCAGATGAGTTGAATAACCAGTTGTTGGGTTGCTGCCCCTGAATTAGTAATTTTAAGGAAATTTTGCTGTGTTTGGTTATTATCTTTAATATTATAATAGATAGAGATAAACTGTAAACAGCAAAAATGTTCAGCAAAGTTAGATTTACAAATAAGTCAACATGACTGAAATGGTAAATAGATCCCCTAAGAGTTATTGTCCTTACATTTTCCACTGAAACTACTGGGCCAAGTTCATTATAGATAGAGATAATTTTGAGCAGCAAGAATGTTCAGTAAATTGAGATGTACAAACACATCACCATCACCAAAGTATAATTTTGTCATGAATCCATCTGCTTCCTTAAATTGTTTAATATTCACATAGACCAAAGTGAGGGACACAGGCTCTTTAGATCCTCTAGTTTACTTAAATAAGGCCGTTAGTTTTCTCGTTTGAATTGTTTTACATTGTCTTATCGGGGCCTCTTATAGCTGACGATGCGGTATGGGCTTTGGTCATTGTTGAAGGTCGTACGGTGACCTATAGTTGTTAATGTTTGTGTCATTTTGGTCTTTTGTGGATAGTTGTCTCATTGGCAATCATACCACATCTTTTTTATATACAAGTATCTGATTCAAGGCGGTAATAGAACAACAGAAAATATCAGATGGCTATAATTATAAGATACCCAATAATAACAATAGCAGCAATGGTTAATTCCAGGCCACCACGTGCACAACTATTTAATGATTATGCAAATTATGACATACTGCCTTATATAAAATCTTGCACCACTTAGTATCCAAGAGTAGACATTGTATTTGGTGTTTACTAAATGAAAAATTAACGACTTGGTGGAGAAAAGGGCAAGGGGCTGGTGCTAGACGGAAAGTTGTTGGTTCTGTTAGAACACCATGGGTTTAGAGTAGTTTTCTCTGTGGAGAGGACAACAAAACAGAATAGTTCAAATTTCTTACTGACAGAATTGAAATTTAAGAGACTGATGAAAATGCTCATGTTACTCAAAATCAAAATATTTTTTACAATTTCAATATGGATTCTTTCCAGGTATACCGTTAGCTTGTTATCATGAAGAAACAGATATACAAATGTGTGTTCATAATTGATAAACCTGCACGTAAAAATGGTTGACAAGATTAATTTAATAAATACGTGCACAAATGCACATGATTTTTTGGGATACGATTGCTGTCAAGCAATCTGTAGACTTTTATCATTGCCCCTTTGACACACTCCCTCACGTCCTTCGTTTTATTCTAAACATTCGGCAACATCTCAGATTCTTATGATTGTCTTGCTTTAAAAGGTAAAAACAAGCAAAACAATTGAACATAAACAACTTTCCTGTAATGTTTTACTCATAATCTTCATGTGTGATATTTTCCTTGACTTATATGCGTGTTTTTAACAATACGGAAAATCAGAATTAAACAGTATTTATATTTAGTGTTTTTATAAATTTAGAAACACGTCAGAGGGAATTCCCAAATTTTGATAACTTGCGAGAGTTCTCTGAAAGCCGATCGATAATTCTATTTCTGTCACAAGAACTGAAGTGGAGTATTTCTATATTTTACCGTTATGAAACTGATATTTGATACTGTACTCTCATAAAGAAATGGAGAACCATTCATCATATCATTTAATAAACGTTCTTGTTCCAAATCGCAAGTCGCGGATTGTTTATGTATTAATGCCCATGAGTGGTCTCACTAATTAGAGACAAAAAGAATTGTAGAGACAAAAAGCGTCAAGAAGCGACAAGAATAATAATATTAGCAACAAGAAACTATTTAGCGACAAGAAAACATTTTTTTATTTATATTACTTATTTGAAATAAATATTAAAAAAATATGCAAAAGAAAACAATTTCAACGACAGGAAAGTTAATTTTGATAGGGGGGAAAATGAAACTTGTAAATCTAATTCAGTTGCTACATTTATTTACATGATATTTTATAAGGTATCACAGGAAGTATATTTTGTCTTTTTATTTGTTTTTAAAACCATTTTTGTACAATATATAATTAACTTGCAAAATGCATTATTTGTGCATAATTGTCCAGAAAATTCATACAAAATTGTGAAATACAAATTAAGAACTGAAATCAAACAAGAGGAAAACATATTTAAAATGTGAATATTTTTCATCATTTTATTTAGTGTATTGTCTCATTTAACGATATTTATCATGTTTATGCATATAGATTGAAGATTAAAGGAAACTGATGACAATCTTGAGTTTTCAACAGGTGTTCACTATTCGGTACAATAATTTTATATTCTGGTGCGTGTAATTGTTGAAGGTGTTAATGGATGTTATTGTTGCAATAAAACAATTATTTAAAGGACACTCACCTAGTTAATCTCATTTGTTGCTCTTAATTGTGTATTACCTTAGAGTGAAGCCACAGCTAATGTTGGTCCTATCAGGAAAAATTAATTGTACAGTTAGAAAGGAAATAATATTTCATGTTTTTGTTTTATCAAATCCTTCAAAAGGAAGGTGACAAATCTTTGTTTTTATTTTCATTTTATAGCGTTTACATTTCCTTTGCTCTTACACATGTTTAATTTCTACATCTATCAATATGATAATAAAAAGTACACAATCTCTTCATCGATTTTTTTTTTATTTCTTCATCTTTCAATATAATCCTAAAAAATATTTTAATGTATGTGATAACAAAATGCATTCTTGTCGCTAAATAGCTTCTTGTTGCTTTTTGTCGCTTATTATTTTTCTTCTTGTCGCTTCTTGACGCTTTTTGTCGCTAATTAGTGAGACCCCACATGCGTGTAGTTTTCCTGATTTCAAGGGGTATCAGATTGAGTGATTCCCCGCTTCATTGATTAATTTGAAACTCATGGGATTCTTTCTATGTCTGTCTGCATATGGAGGGCTATTGTTGTTGCATAATTTTAAATCACATGCATAATTTAAATTAAAATAAATGTTTCATCGTAAAAATTACCTATAACACCCCTTCAGCAGAAATGGAATCTTCCATGTTATCGTTTCGAGTTGTCTCCCTTTTCGAAGTATTCGTCAAGAAGAATTAACTCGTTAATGCCGGTAAACGTCGTATTATATTAAGAACGATCTCAATGTAAACAGAGGAGTGTGTACGGAAAGGAGTCATGCCCTCTGACCCAAAGGAACTTCAATAATTAAAGAGTAAGAAATGGGTTTCCTCCTAAACTGGTCCGCCGTTCTATATATAGCTTCGCACCGAAGGTCAGTGTAGCGATAAGTGAACACAATATGATAGGGGTCCAGTTTAGGGTTCCTCCTAGAATTACGGTGATAAGATACGGAAGCAAGTTAACTCGTACCACGGCATTGGAACCAAAAAAGTTAACTTGTACTACTGGGAAGTCGTAACATTCAGAAAAATATATAAAAAATATGATGTTTTATGGGTTTCTGTTTGTAAACTTAATAGAAATAAAGTTGAATTACTTGAATTTTACACAGGAGTTAAATGAAAACTTAGACAAAAATAAAGAATGTTTTGAAGCATTAATGTTTTAACTGATCTTTCAAACTAGAACGTAGGCGGATCCAGCCCCCCCCCCCTTTTTTTGGAAAAAATTTGGTTGATAATAAAGGGAATCATTGAAGCATGACTGGAGCGGGCCCCCTCTTAGGTCAGTCAGCGGGCTCCCCCTTAGGAAAAGTTCTGGATCCGCCACTGTAGAACTTAATCCAGAGGAAAGTTAAAACATTGCTTTAACTGTACCTTATTAAAATTGATCATGTTGAATATGTATATATCCAATTTAAGTTAATTAAAGCTGTAATCCATGATCACAAATTGAATGCTATGTTTACAATTGTTGAAAGCCATGTGCTTTTTTTGCAGGGAAAATGCGGACCCCCTTAACAGGAATCAGTTAAATTTCATTGTTACATTTATTTATAGACAGTAAAAATAATTTTGGCAATCATTTTGACTAACTGCTAAGATTTTATTATTCATGAAAAATTTTCTTTGGGTGAAACTGTATATACCTTAATTATCTACATCTGCCACAGTATTTTCTATCCAATATACAAGGAACATAAGCTACACATTGGTCATTGTACTTTCAAATTATATACATTTTACAGACTTAAGAGGTATTGGGTGAAAGTAAGGTATATCATGTATATTCATCATTTAACACCATTTGAATGCATTTAAATAAGTTGGTACGAGTTAGCAATGGTTCGATTTTTTTTTTTAATGGTACGAGTTTACAATGGTACAGGATAACTATAATTCGATAAAACACACTAAGTACATGGCGCATACACTTGTAACGGGGATTGGCTATTCTTTAAGTTGAGTGACTATTCAGATTGTTACATTTTGCATGTGCAGTTGAATTAGTTTAGAGAATAATACTATCCAGCTGTACCAGGGTTACCGGCCAAAAATGCTTGAGACTCGCGCATGTTCATGCTTTTTTTGCAACAGTATTCTTGGATCTATTTCTTTCCTCTTTGATCTTTTGAATTTTGGCCAAATCTCATGCATTTGTTTAATGAAAATTTGGCAGAACTGCTATACATGTGTCAATGAAAACTATGGCAATCGTATCCCTCAGAGCATTCTGCTCTTTGATTTTACCTCTTGATAGATAAGATAAATGTCTATGGTTTCAGATAAGGTATCACTCTCATCAAGTGAACTTTTCCTTGTCCTTTGAACCAAACTTTTGTTACATTTTCACCTTCTCCTTGCAATATTTTGTATCATTGTTGCACCAAAAAAAAGTTATATTTCACCATGTTTACTATTGGAAATGAAATCTATGGAAATTTCAAATGCATAAGCTAAGTTTTTAAGCCTTGTTTGTGAAAAAGGTAGGGAAACAGGTAGTTTAAAAATTATGAGTGTCACTTTTTTGGATTTTTCCCTAACGGTGTATCGCTACCTTAAGTAAAATCTACACCAAAGTCAAGTACATATAAGTATTGAACTAAATAAAAATATCATTTACAGCAACAAAAGACAACAGAATAACGGGATCCTAGATTAGGACAGGTACATGAAGACTGTGGCGGGATTTAACTTTTTCGTGTGTGCCAACCCATTAACTTATCTGAGATAATGTTGAAACAGTTCAACATGTGAACAAATTATGAAAATCTGCAGAAATGGGCTTTACAAGTCAGACCAGTAGAAGTAACAAAAAATAATAAACACATAGACAGGACATGACAGAGTATTTATCCATCTCTACAACAAAAAAGACACTAATTACAGATCTTTCGAATATTCGCAGGGACTGATTTTTTTTTAAAGTCCAATTACATCTTTTTAAAAATCATTTGTCTAAGATTTCGGTATCAATCATTACAATGCCAACATTTTGTGGATCTAGTGTAAAGGCGACATTTACAACCGACAAAACATAGATATCAACACATCGTTGTGATTGTACATGAAGGCAGTAAAATACCGATGTTCGAAAGTCACAAATCGATTGAAATTGAATTTGTACATAACATTAAAATTAGTTGGGTATTAAATTACGGATAACAAAACAATAATTATACCAATAAAACAATGTTTTTAACGAACAAATATCATCAAGATAACGATTAGTGTTACTAAAACTATCAAGAAAATGCAGTTGTGACGGGTCCTCACTAGAAAGTGTGATTATATCAACATGAACAAAAAAGAGCAATTCTGTCATATAAGAGGCGCAGTGATGTCAGCTTGGATTAACTCTTAATATGTTAAATAAAAGTCATACCAGTGTAAGGTTCAAATAGGTTTATGCCACCACTTTCTTTGTAAAAGTCTGGAATATGTCACTCGTGTCCCATTTGTTTCGTTATTTGATATTGCCTTAAATGTTGTTATTTTTTTAATGGATTTCTCCATTTTGTTTTAATTTACCTTGGGTTTCTGACAGTTTTTAACGACAAGTAGATCTCTCTTTAAGAAAAGTCACCGGCATTTCACGGGTTACATGAAGGACTGCTATCTTAAAATATAAGTTGTTCAATCCCGCCATTCATTCATGTGACGGTCTTGAATTAAGGAATATAGTCAGTTGTTTTAATAATATGAAATATTTAGTAACTCTGGATTCGGTGTACATTACAGATCCTTTATAGTCAGTGCAGAGTTAAAAAGTAATTTTAGGAGAAGAGTCGATGTTCAGCTTGTTTTGAACAATGTCTAGTGATGCATTTATCCACTAGATTTGTTCTATTTTTTATTGTGAGGTATTTCCTCTTCTTCTCTCTTTCCCTTTTTGCTTCATTATTCATATATATGTGTAGTACAATGGTACTATAAAGCATGATGGTCAAGCTTAAATCCGATTCGTCTACGCTAAAGGTCGATGGTGTCCGTCGCTGGAGTGCGATATGACGATCATACCAAAATATTTATAAAGCCAAACAAGTACAAAGTTGAAGAGCATTGAGGATCCAAAATTCCAAAAAGTTGTGAAAAATACGACTACGGTTATCTATGCCTGGGATAAGAAAATCCTTAGTTTTTCGAAAAATTCAAAGTTTTGTAACAGGAAATACATTATTCTTGTTATTGTTTAGCGTACGATCTGATAGTTGTCCAAAAAGTGTAATAGTTACATTGCAGTAGTTAGTTTATACGGAATTAAGAGGTAGTTGTTTTTTGTTCGTTTATTGTTGTTTATTTAAATTACGATGCTATTTTTCTCATTTGAATTGCTTCACACTAGTTGTATTGAGGCCCTTTGGTCGTAATAAAATACTATGCGGTGTACATGCTGTAAGACAAATCGAATGTTCCACGTTAAAGGTCATACTGTAATAAAGGTTGCATTAATTACATCAAGTCATATTGGCAATCATATGATGATACTATGCATCTAGGTTGCTGTAATTTTAAGATAAAAAAAAATGTATACTTATATAGAATTATCTAATTAGAAAGTAAAAAGGTATTGTTTTTACTACCCTAGCTGTTTTTAATTAAATTTTATTTTACAATTTTACAAATTAAGTTAACCTCGAGCTCCTCCGCAATGTTCAAGATTGATATTATTTGTTTCTTTCGTCCTTTATGTCTTGTGTTATAAAACAAACCCTTAATCTCGACAAACCCTTAATCTCGACAAACCTTCTCCTCATGACACTGTTAAACGTTGCCAACGTTGATAATTTGTGGGAAAATACACTGTAGTGTTTTAAAATGAAAAACGCAGATCATCGCACTTTATTAGTGGATAACATTGTCGCACTTAAGGAGTAGGACATCACACTTTATCGTGACAATAACGGGTAAAACATTACGAATTAAAACAAACATGACAAATGCGTTGCACATATTTAACCTTGTAATTTTATATCTTTTGACCTATCTTTAAGTGAGGGTAAATAGATATAAATCAATAAGATTATTCGACATTATTCGAGTAGATAAAAAAGAAATACTATTAAGTATGTGCACTTTGAATAGTCACATGTTATTATTTAGTACTGCCTTCACAACCATGGATTTCATTTATAGAAGTTGACCGAATTTTTCACAACTCATTCATTTCATTTAATAAGTGATTGTTAACTCACTTCTTAACCGTAGATTCATATCTCGTCATAGCTCGTCGAATTGAAAATCAACATAGTTGATGTAAATTGGTTACTACAAATGGAGACGGGAGTTGGCCTTCAAACGTTTAGAACAACGACGAAAGGCAAGTTTGAAAGATTTATTTTTACTTACGGAATGCTTTATTATTTTATTGCTTCACCATGTTTCATTTGTGTTATAACATCAGGAATGAGGATTGAATATACAACACAATTCTGATAACAACTAGAGAAGAACAAATGTTCAACGGAAAGATAAACAGTACTTGAAAAGCTGAGGGCTACGTCGCTCATGGTGAAATATAATCCGATGATAACGATGATTGTCCACAAAGATTCTGTAGTTGTACTCAAGTGTCAATATAGCATAGGCCGAAATATTACGCGTTTAGTGATTCATTTGAAATGTACATAGGAAATTCATCTGTAAATCAAATAGACAGACTCGTTTTAACAACTAACGAAGGTTATATGCGAAAGATATCTTAGTGACATACAAATTAATATTAAAGTCAAAACTTCATGGCAGAAAACTAAAAAGACCGACAGATAATTACAGTATACACTTGTGAATTGCTGGGTCCTGTGAAATCACAAAAACACTAAACTCCGAGGAAAATTCAAAACAGAAAGTCCCTAATTAAATGGCAAAATCAAATGATAGAACACGCCAAAGGAATGGACAACAACTGTCATTTCTGACTTGGAACAGGAATTTTCAAATGTAGAAAATGATGGATTGAACCTTGTTTTATAGCGCTAAATCCCTCACTTGTATGACAGTCACATATTAATAAAGATGATTTTTGATGGGTGTCAATTTGAGTCATTTGTTTTGATTCTCGTTTGGTCATAATATTTCCCATTTTCCATATCAATGTGCGTATGCATCTTTTACTTTCATGGTTTGAGGTTGAAGTATTCCTGACGAAAGGCAAATTTAATAAAATGTCATTTCATTTTCAACCTTAGTTTTGATGTTGTTTTTTTTTTTTATTTTTAAATGCTTCTTCTTTGTTGTGATATGTTTTTACAATGAAAACCTTAAGAAGGATAAAAGAAAAGTATATGAAAAATTACTTATACGTTGTATTTTTGATGTTTATGTAACTTGTACCAGTATATTCATTACCTATTTATTTAATTTCAGCCAGTATTTGACAAATTGATGTACCTATGTTGTAAATGTATTATGTGGTGAAAGATAAACTGGATTTGATATGATGGCAGAGTCTAGTTATTTATATGTTGCAGCAATAGATTTTGGAACAACCTATTCTGGTTATGCGTTTTCATCTTATGCCGATTTCAAACGAGATCCACTAGAGATCCATGCAAACCAATCATGGAATGCTGAGAGTAGAGAACTTGCGTCGTTAAAAACACCTACAAGTCTGCTTCTTGATAGTGACAAAAAGTTTGTTGCATTTGGATACGAAGCAGAAAATGAATATGCCGATTTAATTGGTGACCAACTTCATGGAGATTACTTTTTCTTTTCAAGAATTAAAATGATATTGTATCAAAACAAGGTACATATATGAAGTTAAATCAAAATTACATATTACAATGTTTGCAATTTATAACTTAAAATGTGCATAACAAGTAATTTGACAAAACAGGCTATGGTATTAAGTTTTCTAAAAGGGGCACTAGCTGTCAAATTTTTGTTCAGTGATTTGCCGAAAATTATCATAATTGATTTATAACAATGTTAAACATTTATCCAAACTATTAAAAGTCGAAAATAAACAGTTAACATGGCATTGGTTCGATATTATGCAGCTTCTTTTCGTGTGTACTTTGGTTTAGACGCCATCTAATTAATGATTGGGTAGATTAAAAATATATGTTAAATTTTATGATCTTTATAAGAATGATTTTTGTGGATCGAATCAGTTAATTACATGAATAACCTTTGTTTCGCTTTCAAAATTGACATTATTTTCCTTTAAATAACTTTACATGCACACTGTATGTGTTATCCGTCTCTAGCTAAGGCTTTGAATTGAAGTTCACATGAATACGGATTCAATGAGGTCGAATTATTCACTTACAAGGGAATAATTTATCATCAATGTTTCTTAGCTTATTTGACAAAATTGAACCATATTGGCTGCTAAAGAGAATGATTATTTCACTATTTCATTTTCATTATTGATTGAACAAACAAACAATCATATATTAGATTTTATATATATCTCGTATTAAGTGCCCATTCTAGCACGTATTTTTCAAAATATAGTTTATGAGCTTTGATGGAAATACGTTACTGAATACAATTGATAACAACACGTTGGATAATTAAATGAGTCCGAAACGCTTGTCTGGATAAAAGAGGGAGGTTTTGGCATGCCACAAAACCAGGTTCAACTCACCATTTTTTCTTTAAAAATGTCCTGTACCAAGTCAGGAATATGGCCATTGTTATATTATAGTTTGTTTCTGTGTGTGTTACATTTTAACGTTTTGTTTTCGTTGTGTCGTTTGTTTTCTCTTATTTTTGAGTGTGAATTCAGATTACTTTAAGACGTGTCACGGTACTTATCTTTCCCAGATTCATATATTTCGTTTTGATGTTATATTTGTTATTCTTATAGGATTTTGGCTAATACTTAGTCCGTTTCTGTGTGTGTTACATTTTAATGTTGTGTCGTTTTTCTCCTCTTATATTTGATGCGTTTCCATCAGTTTTAGTTTGTTACCCCGAGTTTGTTTTGTCCATGGATTTATGAGTTTTAAATAGCGATATACTACTGTTGCCTTTATTTACCTTCATCAGAAAAGCTCAAACAAAACAACTGAAATCCGAGGATGTATAAGTACCGTGCCCGTTGAAGAGTTATATGAAACAAAATACTTACAATAAATAGATTATTCATCTTCAGTCGTTTTTCCTTGAGGGAATGCAAATCTTAACATATAACTTTCAAGTGACATTTAAAATTTTTGGGAAAAAACGAATTAGAACAAAAATAGTATAACTAATCACGACCGTCAATCAGTTAATCGGGAAGATTATATCAAACACTAAATTGCTGTTAAATCGTGAAAGCAACAGAATCGGGAGAAACATGCAACGTCAAATAATATTATAAGTTAAAGAATTATAATGACGATTTAAAACCTACTGTTAGGAGAACAAGCGAAGAATATTCTATCCATTACATTTTAAAATCGTCACTTCCCGTTTACTCAAATTTACTACTAGCTTTTATTAAATCATAGGTTTCTCATACAAATTCCAAACATTTATGATTTTTATGTACTTCTGCCTTATGTAAGTGAGACAAATGTCTACCTTTGGTCAAGAAAGGCAACATTAGTGTATCTCTGTTCAAAACTCATAAACCCATGGACAAAAACTAAATCGGGGTAAGAAACTAAAACTGAGGGAAACGCATTTAATATAAGAAGACAACAACGACACAACATTAAATTTTAACACACACAGAAACAAAATCCTATGAGAATAACAAATCTAACATCAAAACCAAATACATGATTTTGGGATAGATAAGTACTGTGACACTTCTTATAGTTATGTGAATTCACACTCAAAAATAAGAGAAAACAAACGACACAACTGAAAAACAACGTTAAAATGTAACATACACAGAAACGAACTATAATATAACAATGGCCATAATCCTGACTTGGTACATGACATTTTTAAAGGAAAAAATGGTGGGTTGAACCTGATTTTGTGGCATGACAAACCTCCCTTTTTTATTGACATGTGAAATATAACATCGAAATGACAATACAACATTACAAGACTACAATATAAATAAATAGGAGAACATTATTGACAAAGAAACACACAAATAATAGCTAACAAAAGGCAACAAGTTTAAAATTTTAATACGCCAAGAGTGCATTTTGTCCACACAAGACATACTAGTGACGCCCAGATACAAAAGTTTGAAAGCCGAAACAAGTTCAAAGTTGAACAGCATCGAGGACCAAAAGTTAACAAAATTGTGCCAAAAACGGCCAGGGTTTTCTGTTAGGTACCAGAAAATCCCTATAATAATTTATACTTTTGCAAACAGTATTTTTTATAAAATGACTATACAAAAGATATGCATGATAAAACTGAAGTATTAACTAATTACAGGAAACAACCGATGTACATTGCATAACCCGCCAAAATGCAACACAAAAAATAAACACATCCGAACAAATTAAAACCTTAACGCCAAGTGACGTCATATTTTAAATTCTAAGAAATGACAAAAAAATGACATCACATTTGAATATGTAAAACAGATCATCAAAAAATTAAAAATGACGTCACATTTGAATGAATAAGATAGAATTAGGATTGGTTCAAGGTTATAATGAACTAAATACTGATATTACATAGAGTAACAATGCACATTTCAATACTTATGAATAGCAAACTCAGGTAGCAATTAACTATATTATATAACTATGTCCGGTTTGTTTTGAATCTAACTTCAAACGTAAAACATCGTACAGATTACGTTGAACAAAATCAAATCTAATAAATGAAGGCGGTGATTAATTTTCTTTACCATTACACATCAATATAATAAAAAAAGACGTCAACACATTTGACAAAATCCGATGAGAATTACAAATATAACATTAAATATTAAACTGGATACATGAATTTGGGATAGATAAGCACCTTAACACGTAAAGACCATGTCACTTCTTGTCTCATAAGATAGCTTTTTCACACTGATGATACATGAAAAAATACCATTAATTTCGAGTTTTGTTTTCATAATTATTATTAGATATTTTCTCTGTAAAATGTCAAAATATATATCTGAAACTCCGATAATAAATATTTTGAAGTTAAATGACCTTATTTTTTGTCGATATCTAATATTGTACATGTTTTCTAGAATTTATCGAAAGATTTAATGATTGAAGATATTAGTGGCAAATCAGTTCTGGCTCTAGATGTATTTTCCTTATCAATAAAAGCACTGAAAGATCATTTCGTTGAAAGAGTTAAAAAACTGGTGAAAAATATCAGAGTAGATGATATTTTGTGGGTACTAACAGTGCCAGCCATATGGAATGATAATGCAAAACTGTTTATGAGGACAAGTGCTGAACAGGTAGTTTTTGTTTTACATATGTATTTAAGCATCTTTTGTAGCCAAGTGTTACGATCCACTCTGAAAAAAGGGGAGTGGATCGAAACTATTGGTTAGCTAAGATAGTATTGAAGGGGATATTTATGCATTGGTATTACTAAAACTTTCAATTTTAGATAAATCATTGTCATTGAGAATGGAGAGTCGAGAGTCTACATATAAGACATTTTAATAAAGAATCATCGCAAAATTATTTCATTATTGCATGATTGCATTAAAACATTGTTACTTATAATGCCAATTTAAACTGTTCAGCAAACAATTGAATATGATAGTTTATCCACTCAATCATTCAAACCAAATCAGTGTACCTTCTTACAAATTAAACTTTTAATGAGCGGAGGAAACATTGTTCATACTTCTGACTGCGCAAATATTCTATTCTTAAAATACGTTTACAACTATCAGATTTTTAACAGAGGATTATTTGTAAAACGACAAATAGAGTATAAACACATAATTTCGGAACCAATATAAAAAAAATGTTCAACATTAAACAAGTTATATAAAAAAAACATGTCGTTTAATTGATTTAAGGCGACGACATATAACAATAGTCCCCCAATTGCACATTTTGCCTGATTAGTCGAACATGTTTATTACTATGGTGGTATTTTACTATCTTCAAATGAATGACCTCGTAGCATTTGACCAATGTAAACATTCGTATACAATGTGAATGTAAAATGTAAAAAAGATAGTGCTTTTTCATATGTTCATGGCGTCTTTCCACTTATTCATTAGTTTGTGTTCATATAGATATTATAGACTGGAAAAGCGTTATTTCATATGGATTCGATGCCTAAATATTTATTTTCATTAGTAGTTTGTTATATGTTATACAATAGTTCAAAGATTGATATTATCACAGGCAGGCATACTTTCACACAAACTTCGTATAGCCCTTGAACCAGAAGCAGCTTCAATTTACTGCCAAACGCAGCCCATTCAAAAAAGTGCTGATGCTGGCCCTGAAATAGTTGTTGCTCCGGTAGGAACGAAATATATAGTAGCTGACTTGGGAGGTAAGGTATAAAATTATAAGTTAATCATAATTTAAAAAAGCGTCTTACTTCCCGAACTATATACGTATCAAATATATTCAAGCAAGACAGTCCGTTACATAGATATAGGAAGATGTGGAATGAGTGCCAATGAGACATCTCTTCATCAAAATAACAATTTATAAAAGTACACAACTATACATCTTATACATCGAAAATATATTTTTATGTTCATTCAATATATATCTACAGCCAGTCGGTATTCCAATGTTTTTTATACCCCCGCTTTAAAAAAAAAGGGGGGGGTATACTGTTTTACCTCTGACTGTCAGTCCGTCCGTCATTCAGTCCTTCCCATGAAAATTTCGTCACATTTTTCTCAGGAACTACAATACAAGGATTTCTGAAATTTGGTTTCAGGATTTATCTAAGTCAGCTATACTGTGTGATGCGTTTTCAGACCGATCACTTGACAACTTCCTGTTTACCGAACACTTGTATAATTTTACACATGATAGCCAAGTTGAAAATTTTCGTCACATTTTTCTCAGGAACTACAACACAAGGATTTCTGAAATTTGATTTCAGGATTTATATAAGTCAGCTATACCGTGTGATGCGTTTTCAGATTGATCACTTAGCATCTTCCTGTTTACCGAACACTTGTATAATTTTACACATGATAGCCAAGTTGAAAATTTTTGTCACATTTTTCTCAGGAACTACAATACAAGGATTTCTGAAATTTGGTTTCAGGATTTATATAAGTCAGCTATACCGTGTGATGCCTTTTCAGATTCATCACTTGACAACTTCCTGTTTACTGAACACTTGCATATTTTTACACTATTAATATTATCCACTTGCGGCGGGGGTATCACCAGTGAGCAGTAGCTCGCAGTTTCACTTGTTTCTGTTTGTAGTAACTTACTGACGTTTTTGTTTGTAACTCTTATGATGCAGCGTTAGTGCAAAACCTTCTCAAAGAAAAGAAAAGAAAGGCATCTACCCATTTTTTTCTTATTTGCGTTGGATATATTGATTATAATCAAATTACCAAAATAAGTGCTCGTATCACATATACCTATGTAAACTGTGTATTCAAGGTATTACCGAAACTAGAAGGCTACTTCAAAGATAGATTTTCACATCGAAATTGACACCGAAAGGAGATTCAAACTAAAATATTTGACAAACATTATGATGTCAGCTTTACAAATGTCCACTACACATTTCCTACTATACCATACATCTTTCACCATCGTATGGCATGTATATATATCAGTCCAGTCGTAGATAATCCCATACATACTTTATTTTTATAATTGATATTAAAAGAACATTGGTATTAAAGAGGTGAATTCTTCAAGTTTAATTGAAATAAACATGTAACAGTGTGCAAAGTGATATTTAAGAAAAAAAACGGACAAAATTCAGTGGAAATCAGCTCTGATTATTTCTACCCTAGAAAAGCATCAACAATTGTGTTTAATAATATATCATAGTATCTTTGAGGTATAGTGATAAAAGCTACTGACAGCCAATGACGATTATTGAAATCAAACAATATATTTCTTTGCTTTTGTTGAAATTCAAATGATTATATAGCATGGAGTAGAGCTTTGTCAAATGATGTTATGGAGAATATTTTTTGTTCAACTAAAAACTACCTTAAAATACTTAAAACATTAGCTCTTGTACGCAATGTGTTTTCCTACTTCTAAATGTTCAGCATTACAACGCCATTGTTTAGTTTATGACAGAGTAAACTTTGCAGTAAATCTGGGGAAAAAAAACCCATTTGTTCGCATTTTTTACAGGTGAAAAAGAAAGATAAAATTGTGCTTAATGAAATGTCTTTCCAATTCATATGCTTGATTAAGTGTTGATGCGTAAAATGAAGCTGTGAAAAATATCATTTTGATTGGATAATAATTTCAAATCTGTGTGTCCATCGATAATGTCGTAGACACTCATCTACAATATATATGCTTCTTTGAAACAATGTTAAAAAACTGAAATGCAGATTCAAACTAAAATATTATACAAACATGATGATGTACGCTTTACAAATGTCCACTACACATTTCCTACTATACCATACATGTATCTCCATCGTATGGCATGTATATATCTCATTCAAGTCGTAGATAGTCCCATACAGACTTTTTTTTTATAGTTATGATTAAAAGAAACCATAGTAAGAGGTGAATTCTTCAAGTTTTATTCAAATAAACATGTAACAGTATGCAAAGTGATATTGTAAGTAAAAACGGACAAAATTCAACGGAAATGAGCTCTGAATATTTTTACCTTAGATTAGCATCAACAATTGTGTTTAATAGTATATCATAGTTTTCCCTTTCTTTGAAAAATAAGGATCAAAGCTACTGACACCCAATGACATTTATTGAAATCAAACAATATATTTCTATTGCCTTTGTCGAAATTCAAATGATTTCAGGGCATGGAGTAGAGCTTTGTCAAATGATGTTATGGAGAATATGTCTTGTTGAATTAAAAACTACGTTAAAATACTTTAAACATTTGCTCTTGTATTCAGTATTACAACGCCATTGTTTAGTTTATGACAGAGCAAACTTTGCAGTAAATCTGAGAAAGGTGAAAAAGAAACATAAAATTGTGCTTAATTAACTGTCTTTCGAATTTATATGCTTGATTAAGTGTTGTTGCGTAAAATGAAACTGTTAAAATATCATTTTGGTTGGATAATAATTTCAGATCTGTGTGTCTTTCGATAATGTCGTAAACACTCATCTACAGTATATTTGCTTCTTTGAAACAATGTTAAAAAGCTGAAATCAAGTTCTTGTAAAATGATATCAATGTGTACATATATTCAAGTGAGATTCTTAACCTCAAACATTTCAGGCGGCACAGCTGACATAACAGTCCATGAAAAAATCAATAATGGAAGACTTAAAGAGATATATTTTGCATCCGGTGGTAGTTGTGGGGGAACGTCAGTTGATGCTGAGTTTTTCAATTTGATGGAGAAAATCACCAATCCAGCAATAATGAATGCATTAAAAGGAGAACATCTTGCAAGTTACCTTGATCTAGCAAGAGAGTTTGAAAATAAAAAGAGATCAGTTAAACCTAATACCACTGGGCGAATAAATATGAAAATACCAATTGCATTGAATCTTGTTTGTAAGGAATATGTGGGCCAAACTTTAAAATCCGTAATAGATTCTTCAGAATTTTCATCAAAAGTGTCACTGAAAGGAGACAAAATAAGATTTGAATTTAGTCTTTTTAAATCTTTATTTCAGTCAAGAATTGATTCTCTGATTAAACTTATGTTAGACATTCTTTCCGAGAAATGTTGCGATGGAATAACTCAAATCATTTTGGTCGGAGGTTTTTCACAATGCATGCTTGTTCAAAAGGCAGTAAAAGATACCTTTCCCAAACTTCCAGTTATCGTGCCAAAGAACTGTGATTTAGCCGTTATGCAAGGCGCAGTAATGTTTGGTCACCAACCAAGTATCATAGCTCACAGAATATCTAGGTGCACATATGGGTTTAGGAAGAAAAAACCATTTGACCCTGCAATTCATGATCAGAGTCACCTTGAAATAGTAAATGGCGAAGCCAAGTGTATCCGTCTATTCGATGCATTTCTTAAGCGTAAGGAACCCATTCAACCAGGCAAAATTTTTAAGACAACGGCTATAAGTCGACCAAGCGAAGGCGGAGAATTCAAATTGTATATTTTCAAAACAGAAAAAGAAAACCCCATGTATACGGACGAAGAAGGGTGTTCCGAATTAGGAGTAATCAAAGTTAAAAAACCAAATCCAACGATTACTGAAAAAATAAAAGTACATGTGGTTTTAGGGGAAACAGAAATACAAGTAAACATTTCCGGAACTGAACTGGGCAAGAAACACAGAGTTACGATTGAAATGATATAACACATAGAATCAGTCGTTTGAATTAAATCTTCTTTCATTTGATTACTTTTTAACTTAATTATTTGTGTTTTTGACGAAAATATTTATATTCTGGTTTATTTTAGATTCGACAGAATTTCATTGAAATCTTTATTCATACGTATACATACTTGTGATTAGCTTAAATCAATCATATTTATATCACTATTAAAACTGGTCATTTCAAAACAAGAAGAGTCTCAAATATCAATACAATAATCATAAATTGATAACGGAAAGTGTGAACTATTTCCGGAAACGTTGTCTTCCCAAACAAGGTAGATAATACATTTAGATAAATAAGAATTTCATTTTTACTTATTTTTTTACGATAAAAATGAAATATTTATGATACAGTTTAGATGAATTGTAATTCATTTAATGACTGGCTATCATCTATTTTGAATTTTTTGAACCATAAAACTAATTTTTGACTCTTCACATTGAATAATCCGCGAAGCGGGTTATGTAAAATGTGAAGAGTCAAAAATTAGTTTTATGGTTCAATAAAATCAAAATATATTATTGCCATTCATTATGAATAAATTTCTAAAAAAAAAAGGCTCAAAGAACTGTTTATATAATTTGAATTAACAAAAACAACGTACAAACATGTTGGCGTATGAATACTCAATGTAATAGTGGGCGTGTCGCCATCAAAATTGAAAATAAAACTAATAATTTTAACCAACCAGAAGACAGTAAATACACCAAATTTATTTATTATTGATTAACAGAGAGAAACCCTGTATTTCTTGTAAAGACAATTTGACCCCTCTCTAGAATGCTTGACTAATGCAGTAAATTGTTAACAGCATGCAATAGATTGAGTTTTTGAGCAAATAATTTTATAAAAGAGGCGAAAGATACTAAAGGAATGTTCAAACTCATAATTCATAAACATACTGTCAATGTTATGGCCTAGTGCGAAATAAACCAACACACAATCAATAGTACACAAAACACAGCAAAGAATACTGAGCCACATGAACCCCACCAAAATCTTTGGGTGATCTCAAGTGCTCCGTAAGAGTACGCTAAATGTGGCATCCGTTGTGTTGCTTGCTATTAAAATTCACGTCATTTGAGAATGTAAACAAACTATTTCATTCGAGTAAGTTAAGTATAAGACCGAATTGACACAATATTATAAAACCTCAGTTCTTTTGAAAAATATTTTATTTCAACAATATTTAGATAAAACGTATTGAATGTCTTTTTAATCAGAATAAAATCATCAAAGAAACTAGTCTTAAAAATAAATACGCCATAGGAAGACGTGCGTAACGTCTAAAAACGATCCATGATTAATTGAATAGAATTTAAAAAATCAAAGTAAAGAAAGAACGAAACAAGCTTACTCGATCTTCAATACGTTAGTACTAAAAAGGTAAAAATCATCATCATTATAGTAAGCTTTGAATTTTTTGAATCGGAAACATAAATCAAGGTAAATTAAGATATCACAGAACATAAATCAACTAGGAAAAGACATGTACTTTGTAAATAAACCAGAAAAAACAAATAAAGAGAAATATTCCATAATACAGTCCTCAGAAAAAAATACTTCAAGTATTGTATATCCTCCGTTGGACTGATGACATAAGGAGAGACATAAAATACAAAAATACATAAGAGCCACTCTCTTACACCGTAGATGAATTATTACAGAGAAAAAAAAAATAAAGAAACATTTTTAAAGAGTTATGAAAAACGAAATGTGGACGGAATGATATTTGACACAAATGAACAGGTCGGTTTTCACAATAAATCTCGCCCTTCCAATGCGCTATTCTGGTATTAGTTTTTTATAAGCACTCAAACCAGCCCGAACATTTGAAAGCTAAGAATTTGAAGGCTCGGAAAAGCTGAACATCTCAAAGAGACATTGTAAAACAGCATAAGTTTACCGTTGCTAAATTGTATTTGAATCTTAGTTGTTGTTTTTTTTTAAATATTTCAGGATATTTGAATATCATATGTAAAGAGGGATATGAGTTCTTTTTGTTATTGAAACCATAAAGGCCAGTAACTGTATTATTTTTATTCGTCATAATTTCCAGTGACATTTCTACTATTTTAATCTGGAATGTATGTGTCTTTCATCTGTATTAGATACTCAGCATTGTTTGTCTATAAAAGTACGTTTTCATTTCCAACGTACATGTTCGGTATAGTATTCTGGTTTGAATGATATAAATTTTACAATGAGTATGTACTTTTTCATTAGAAATTTTAAATGAAGGCAACAGTAGTATACCGCTGTTCGAAATTCATAAATCGATTGAGAGAAAACAAAATCGGGTCACAAACGAAAACTCAGGGAAACACGTCATTAATTAGAGGAAAATAACGAAACCACAGAAAAACAAACGACAATGTATAACACGCAGAAACAAATTATAAGATAACCATTGCCAGTTTCCTGACATTTTAAGAACAAGAAGGTAGTTGAACTTAGTTTTGTAGCTAGCCAAACCTCCCGCTTTTATGTTAAATATAACACTAAAATAACAACATTACATGACAGAACTGAAATACAAATAAATGGAAAAACCTTCAGGACAGAGAAAGACATAAACAAACAATACAGTAGAACATTACGTCAACCTACATACACTATGCCGGATGCAGTTTAATCCCAAGCTTCTTAATAATTTGTATATTTATAAACAAGTAATTTGAGAAAGATTTGTATAAATCATGTCTAAACCAATGTACCGCCTACTGAGCTGATACTAACTTCAGATGCTGATAGACCACCTGCAATGTCGACCTAATGATTAAAAAAAAAAAAGAATTAAGTAGTCAATATAAGCATAAATACAGTAGAACATGTTTGTATATTCATCTTGAATTTTATATATAAGCAGTGAACGTAATTGTTTATAACTCATTGGTCGATATGTTATGTAGCAAAATGTGGTATATCAGAATGCAATAGCAATTAAGTAGTTCTTTATTTGGTGATAATATCTAAACACTACTGATCGTCACAAATTTTCAAAAGTAAACTGACCAAAAAATAGTAGAAATCCGTTCTGGCGTTAGCACTAGTGTGTCTTCCTTCAATAAATCTTTAAAACCAAAGATCCCTATTTCATATGAGCGTCACTGATGATCTTAATTAGACGAAGCACGCGTCTGGCGTACTAAATTATAATCCTGGTACATTTGATAACTATTTGCACAACTGGATCAATGCCACAGCTGGTGGACGTTTCGTCTCCAAGGTTAACGCCAGCCCAGAAGTCAATACTTCGGTGTTGACATGAATATCAATAATGTGGTCATTTTATAAATTTTGTTTTTACAAAACTTTGAATTTTTCTAGATACTAAGGATTTTCTTATTTTGCCGTATTTGGCACAACTTCTTGGAATTTGGATTATAAATGCTTTTCAACTTTGTACTTGTTTGGATTTATAAATTTTTTGATATGAGCGTCACTGATGAGTCTTATGTAGACGAAACGCGCGTCTTGCGTACTAAATTATAATCCTGGTTCCTTTGATAACTATTAAGTTGCACTTATCCTCTTTGGAATTTTATTGAAACCATTATAATTTGGTTGGCATTGTGTAAGACATTCGTCATTATTAAAACCAATGTCATTTCAACTGATCGGACGGAGCTTGCGTTTCATTTACATAAAGACAGCCTATTGAAAGTTGTGTGTGATAAGGATGATGGCCTCTATAATTATAATTGATTTTTAATCACCTATCAGTGTCACAAAACGGATAATCACATACTGAGTGTATGATATTGGATGAATAACTGGATATTTCATTGACGAGTTTATCACGACACACCTGTCTGTGGTTGGGCAGGTATTAAATAAGCGATCCAGTTAACCTCGACCAGTTAAGTGAAATAAATCAAATAATACAACAGATAATTTGAGTAAAGTAATAGGTAGATAAAATAATGATTTCATTTATTTGATGGAACAATATTGCCAATCAGATTTTGGTTTAACGTGCCAGACTTTTTAAAAATTATCAGTCAATTTGGAGAAAAAAAGTGAAACATGACCGAAACAAAACACCCACCTAACTTTCCTTTTTTAGTTAGAAATTTGAAATGATTTGTTCGTATGTGTCTGATAATTCAAGAAATCTCTGGATAACATTTGGTTAGAATGATAGCAAATTACATAGTACTATATCTTGAAAAACAACAACAGGAAAACGAAACGGACATATATTTGCGCATTATTATACAGTTTGATGTACTCTTGGTGTACTCTGATGTTCTTCCTAACTTATGTTTACTGTCCAAGGGGCAGTAACTCTACATCTTAATAATAGATTGTGGAATACATAGTATATTATACTTCTTCAAAGGTTTTTTGTATATTCTCTTTAAAGAACATAATTATTTTGTAAATGATTATAACTTAAGAAATTTTCGCCCAAAATTGTATTTTCGTTCTTCTGAATCATTTTGTAACTAGTGATTATTTCTAAACAGTTTATGAAAACACAACAAAGATATTTTGCACGAGGTTCAAAATATGATTCTTTTTACTGCATCATTTTTTTCTTAAATATAGCAATGGACGAATTTGAACAAAAGTGCCGCATCGAAGGTGAGTCTCACCAATGGGCCAGTTATAGAAAACAAACGTTCATTCACAAATATATCATTTAAAGAAGGACCCAAATGCATCATCTTTGTTTTATTAATCATCTCAATACTGAAACGTTTACTTTCCTAGCCTTTGTTCTGATTTAAGCAAACATCTTCACATATATACAATCATTTTGGTTTTTGTTTATAAACTTGCAGTCTTGGTTTTTTTTTAAATTTGGAAATAAAATAAGGACAGCAACACTGAAGTAGTTGTCTTTAATTTATTTCAACTAATTATAAGCATCTTTGTTTTTTTCATATCCATTCAATTTTAAATATCTGAACATTTTATATATGTACGTGAAATTCCACCGTTCTTCTGAATATGCGAAGCAAATTTTCAAATTATTTAAACTGATCAATTGATATTGCATGTAACGCTAAGTATCTATAATATCTTAATACCGAATTAAATTAAGATCTAGTTTATAGTCTGATTCATTAGAATGATGACAATGTCTATCCCGTTTTAGTGTTTTAATTGTCCTGGGCTTTGTTGGTATTAAACAAATGTTAACTTCTATTCCCACGTTACCGTTGTACATTGGAAAGCAATAAAGAATGGCTTATCGCTGTCATGACATTTACTACGATTCGCCGTTTACATTGACTTAAATATATTATTGACACTCCATCCTGTAGCATACTGTTGCAAATCTCTTCCTGGAAGTTTTCTCAAGACAAGTATCTTATGTACCTTTAATCGGTTAAATGAATTGATTTGCTAGTTTGAAAGTTAGATTGATTTTTGTACGTTTTAATGTTTAACGGAGGTTTGCTACTCAGTTTACAAAACATACAAGTTTTCCATAACACTAGTATATATTGATATAAGATTAATAAAGGAACAAAACAAAACAAAATATATAGGTCAATGTGCTTGTTTTCGAGATAATAGCCATTGAAATTTTGGCATGAAATTGTACTCTCTTGATTTTTCATAGCTTTATCATTGACAAGTTCTCAAAAACTATAAAAAAAAAATTACAAGGATTTTATAAAACTGTTACAGATGACTTATAAGTATACATGTAAAAGAATTATAAAAAGAAAAATGGGGGTCAATGTGCAAATGTTTTAAGGCATTCAAATGGGTAAACCAGAGGATTCTGAATATCTAACAAAAATTCAAAACAATGACACGCGAACATCCTTAATGCTTGAAATGCTCATTAACATGTTTTATTTCTTCTAACTTATCGTATGTACTATCTTACTTAAGAAGCATGTAACTTTGATTTTCATCAGTGCTCATTTTTTGTATTTGAAATAAATAAACGTTCGTTGTTTTTGCGTATAATTTGATAACTATTTATCATTCAGGACCTTATTTAATTCCTCAACGGTATGTGTGAATTATTGAAGCCATATGATGAGCTATATTAGAAAATTATAATATAGTTTTTGTTAAGGTGGAAAGTTTCTTTGATTGACATCCTTATTTCTAAACTCAAATGTTCTCAATCGTTAAATTCATAATAAAGTTCAGTTTCCTTTCAGTCTTATGATTTTGTTTTTTAAATTACATGGCGAGGCACGATGTATACCATAAAATACTTACTGCACATTTGTTGATGATTCATTCTTAAAACAATTTAAGTTATTTTCTCAATGAAACATACATTTCTTGTTGTACTTGAAATATATAATTATTTATATCGTGCATTCCAATTATATCATACATCATACAAAAGATATAAAAGATCCACATATACATTTGTATAATTTGTTTTTCTCATCAGTTCTACATTATAACGTATTAGTTCTTTCGGTCAGTTATATTTGTCAGTACACTCTGTCGTTTATTCTTTATTTCCAGATTAACATTGGTACTTAATTACAAACACCCTTTAATTCATGTGACATTTACATATGTTGGTCGATCGTGTAAATAAAATCATGACAGCCGATTATGCATCTATTGAAAATCTATGTAAGTATTTTGAAAACTGATGTCACATTTTCATTAAAAAAATAAAAATAATCAATTATACGCTAGAGTTTACTTTCATAACGGTTATGTGCTAACGGGAACCAGTTTCGAGTCGCCTTAGTCTGTATACAACTTTCCAATAGAAATATATTCAAAAGGTGCGTTCTGTAAAAGTGTCATAGATACAGCATTTGTAAAAGATGAACTTAACATCAGGTACAGAAATATCGAGTCAATTAAGGTCTCGACGGCAGTCAATTATACTTTCCTAATTCATTGAAATGAACATAGATGTCAGTTTACAATACCAATTCATTATTTACGCATTGCACTAAGCTGTATTTGCAATTGCCGTCAATACATGATGTGAGTATAATCTTACATCGGTTGGTTTATTCTTTTAAAATCAATATTACGACGAACTTTAAGATTGTAGTTTAAACTAATGTTTTTGTTTCTAGTGTGTAAAGAATGAAAGTGAATATATCTCAACAGTACTACAAACATCAAGCAATAAACGACATCTTCATATCAAATAATATAGATATAGGAAGATGTGGTGTGAGTGCCAATGAGTCAACTCTCCATCCAAATAACAATTTAAAAAAAAAACATTATAGGTCAATGTACGGTCTTCAACACGGAGCCTCGGCTGCACTTTTGTACCTTGCCGTTGTCCTGTCGAGTGTTAGACCTGAGCAAAGATAGATGCGGTTTCGACCAGTTTAAATTTCTTTCACAAATAACAAAACATTTCAATCTAATTCTACTCAAACTAATGTGTTGTTAATAAAGACAAAACTGAAATGATCACTCCTGGCATAAGCTGAAATAGAAGTCACTTGCATCAAAACTGGTTCCTACTGGTTTCGTCAATATGTACACTAGGAACACTAGAAATAATGCTGGAAAGACAACAAAAATTCACAAACCGTAAAATGAGGTCCTCTGTTTTGTCATAAAAAAATTGTTCTCCACCGATTCCATTGTCATTTTTAAAATATGAAGCAGTGCACAAGACCGTGTAAACAAAAAGTTTCCAATCAATGTGAAACCCAAATGGTGTATAGCATTGAATCTTGGTGCAAAATGAAACATTTTAGCATGAATTTAAAACACAAAAGAAGAAATTTTAGAAGAAATTGATATATCTATGTAACAAATGCTGTAAGTACCAATAGATTGCTTATTTTACTGTTTTTCAACTGTGAAGGTTTTGACATTCAATTATCGACATTTTAATAGACAAATTTATGTAGATAAGAAATATCATGATGCCAATACGTTTACCAATAGTGTTAACATTTCATCTCCTCATCATAATAGAACATTGCGATAGGGTTTCGGTTTTGTCTACATTTGTTTATTGAAGTGTCATCAGGAAGTTTTGTCAATATGTTTGCATTGATGCAGTCGAGAAGAATGCTAACTTTTAAGACTTCTTTAATTTTCTTGAAGTAATATAAAGTGAGTTTTTCACAGATTCGTTTGTATACGCCCAGATCGTGTGTATGTAATTGAGATAAAACAATCAGGTACTAAAAAAATCTTGAATGAGGTTCATTCTGTTTCAAGCACATTATGCTAACACATAAATAGTTGCCTATCTACGATCTAATCCAAAAACCAGTGAGTGTTCAAAGTTAATGTTCGTTATTTGAAATAGAACATTGGTTATGTGATGAGCTGTTGGTAAGATGTCAAGTAAAAAAGAACTCAAGCGGTCTAAGTAGGACTTCATCAATAAAAAGGGTGCCAGATGGGATCACACTCTTCCAGTAAACTCCCATTTTTGTATTGTTTGTTTTTTGGCCCTGTATAAAACTCTGTTCAGCTAGATTTTAGCTACCCAGTTTAAACAGCTCTATAACAAACTTATTTTACAAACACATAGTGTAATCCATTAGGATCTTCTTTTTCGTCAACAAGATAACTACAACACATCCTTCTTCAATCGAATCATCGGATAACAAATTCAATATTTTTGCTTTATAATCAGTTTTTTGAGATAGTTATTAATTTTGTTCATTTACCGATCTTTATTACAAACAGCAAAATTCATTGCTCAATTAATTCAAGTATGATGTCGAAAAAGAATATTAATATTATTTATTTCAATCAGTAAGATGTAACAGTTGACGGTAGACATGTTTGCTAAAAATTAAATATGTGAGCATATTTTAATTTGCTGTTCTGTAAATTCAAAATAGGTATACAGATGAAGTCATATTGACATGAAAGAATCTTTCAAACCGTTAAATATTAGTTAAGGGTTTGAATAAACAATAAAAAAAAATAATAATATCGAAATCCAAGGGATATTTGAATTGGAAAGTCGATTATCAAATGCCAAAATGAAAAGCTTGCTTTTATACACATCAATTGAATGGTACGCAAGTATAATAATCCTTACCGAAGTTCAGTACTTTTGCTATTTTACTTTTCAGTATATATTTCTAGACTTCAAACATGTATTCTCCATCCCAAATTAAAAGACAAATATAAAAAGTTGGTATTGCTTTTTTCATATAAAAAAAAAGTACGGCAAACGTAGATACAAGTATCTTGTCTTAGGGAGGGATAAATACTGCTTTGTAAAGAATCACTCTGATTCAAAATATCAAAATCTCTGAAACTGACATTATCAAGATGCTTGAATTCTTGATCGACAACATGTTTGTTACGTTTAAGGACGTGCTTTGCATCAAAGTGTCGGCATTCCAATGGGAACCAATTGTGCATCTCTTCTTGCCGACTTGTTTCTTCATTATTACGAACATTCAGTAACTTCTGAGGAAGAGAGATAAAAAAAAAAGTTAGCAATATACTTTAACTTTACGTTCCGCTATTTGAACTCATGAACTTTTCATGTCTATGTAGCAACATTCCAACAGCACCTGCATACAGAGTATATATCTACAAACTGATACAATATGCTTGTAATTCCTATCATTTTTATTTGTCTGTTTGTGTTTTTCTTTTTTAGCCATGGCGTTGTCAGTTTAATTTTTTGGATCTATGAGTTTATTCGCCACTCTTTCGCGATGTTAGTGTATTTGTTCTATAAGTGTAATCCATATCCATAAAACCTGTTGAACTTTTATATCTTAATGAAATAGTAAAACGACATTTGGCTTGAATCTCGCATAACCCAATACACTTGAAATCAATGATACTACAAAGGATATTAGGTAAGCTTTTTATTTTTGTTATTTAGACATTTTCCTTAATAAAGATACACACTAATTGACAGCAATAAAATTGAGAATGGAAATGGGGAATGTGTCAAAGAGACATATCAATCCCATATTGACTACGTCGTATTCTTGGGCAGTAGTATACTATCTTCATCTGCATAGATGTTTAAGTTTCTCAATATACTGAATTTGAAGTCCTCGATGCCCTTCAATTTCATATTTTATGGTCTATAAAAAGTTATTTCGAACCTCAACGATGAATCTTTTGTAGCATGCACTTTCACTACCTTTTGTTTATAAGATTTGTCAGCGATGGTTCTCGTTATAACAATTTCTTATTTTTTTAGCAAACGTATTCCACATGATAAAATGTCTCCCGACACTCATACATTGTCATATGAGTTTAATGTATGCGGAAATTATCATGTCCTAAGTTCCCTCGCCCTTTATGGTCAAATTAGTATTTTTTTCACCTCTTATCAAGAGTTTAAAGTTTCGTTTTAAATTCCCTTTTAAATTTTATGAACGCCATTACGAGTTGTCAGACTGTTTTGCATATCTGTTTCACGAATAACGACATATTTATTATAGGTATAATAGTCATAAATGTCACCTTCTTTGTGCTTTTATTACCAATGATATGACCATGGGTTCCACATGTGGAGCAGGACCTGCTTACCCTTTGGCACACCTGGAATTACCTCCATCTTTTAATCGCTAAGTGTTTATTTGTGTATGATTTGTGTACTGTTATCCGTCTTTTCGTATTTTAATTTTGTATATTGTTAGTAGAATAACGAGATTTGAACAATGGTAAGCTACATTTGTCCCTAAATTAATGGTATTTATAAGTGGATGCCTCCTTCGTTAGATTTTCAATGTTCTGTGTTTGACAATGATGTGTTTGTACAAAGGTGCATGACGGATGTGGAGCAGAATCTGCTTATTCTTTCGGAGATCATCCCAAGTTTTTGTTGCTGTTCGTGTTGCTTAGTCTTTAGTTTTCTATGGTGTGTCGTCTGTACTACTATTTGTCTGTTTGTCTGTTTGTCCTTTTATTTTTAGCCATGGCGTTGTCATTATATCTATGATTTTGACTGTCCCTCTTTTGAATATAATTCATTACTAACATAAAAATAAAGTGTTTCCAAGAAGGAATGTCATAAAATCCGACAAAATCAAACCTCAATAACCAAAGGTTAAGTGGGGAACAACTGTCATATTACCTACCAAAGTTTATTTCATATCAATTGAATAAAAGTAAGCTCATTTTTGTTTAAACAGAGAACAGTACACAACGACGGAAAAAAATATAAATTTAAAAAACATCATTGTCAAACCAAAATGGACAAGATGCAAAATTACAAAGAAAACTTAAGAAAGAATAAATGCAAAACCAAACAATACTCAGAATCTAGGGAGCGGTAAACAGTTCTCTCATATAATGACAACATCGTCTCATAAAAAAATCGAGTGCCGATTTGCGAAATAGCAGGTTCTGTGGGTTTTTTTTCTGTTTTCTAAAAATTAGCGTTTAACTTTTGTTTTCTTTGCTTTAATTCTTTTAAGTTCCTTTAGATATCCCTGCAATGAGATCTTGTTTGATTGTTATCAAATCAGTAAATTAACGCATGTATTCTATTCCATTAATTTGTGCATATATTAAATAGTCCGTGTCTTTTGTTTTTGTTCAGTGATGGATAAAATACGCAATGTGCCGAATATACCTCTATTGTTAAAAAAATAAATTTTAATTTGAAGCGCAGTATTTTTCTTTGAGAGTTAAAAGTATTACCAAATATGATGTACTAGATATAGGAAGATGTGGTGTGAGTGCCAATGAGACAACTCTCCATCCAAATAACAATTTAAAAATTAAACCATTATAGGTTAAAGTACGGCCTTCAACACGGAGCCTTGGCTGACACCGAACAACAAGATAGTCATTCTTTCAAATGTTGTAATCATGATAGTATTTGTATATAGCCTTGTACATTTAAGTTCTTATTTCAACTTTTTGAAAGAGAAAAATTTAAAACGGTGGTTTTGTTTCATCGACAGTTTTCAACCCTTTTTAGGCAATATTAACTAAAAAAAGAAGAGTTTGCTGTCGACAGTGCAAAATATGCGTATGGACAGTTGTCTCATTGGAATTCATACCACATCTTCTTTTTTATATTATGTTCTCACTAAAAAGTATCTTTATGTGGTTGGTTTTTTTTTTGTCATTCTTCTTCTTACAATATATATAATAAAATACACAACATACATTTTATTCAACAAATAATATTAAACTATAATAACGTTTTTAATCATTGTTAAAGTTCACAACCATTATCATGATACATACATACACTTCATCAGAAACATGCTGTGTCCATTTCACTGGTAAATACAATGTTATACAATTCGTATTTCATGTTTTTGAAACAAATCATTCGTTGTATAGTTTACAGTAGTTTTATCTTTCGATAAAATAGACACCCTAGATTTGTGCTTGCTGTCATTTTGTCTTTAACCTCGACAACACTCAATAATGATAATTGTTTAACACAAAGAGTTGAAACTGTCAATCATCGACACAATATAGTTGGTTTTTTTCTGAGCGTATTGTGCTTTTAAATCCACAAATATTAAAGATACAAATAAACTCATGTTAGACCAAAATCCTTTACATACGCATTGCAACATGGGTTTGTAATTACAACTATTGTTTTCAATAAGACTGTTTCAGTTCTTGAAATTAAAAAAAAAACGATTTAATAATTATATTTTTTTAATCATTAAAACAACTTATTAAAATAACGGTTTATTATTTTTTCCATTTGCAATGTGTGTTTATCCATGTGGAAAATGAAATGAAAACGTGTTTAAATAATTCCTGACTAAGTAGGAAAAAATGGTCATTTAGGCCTTGTGTAAAAAATGTTCAGTAACAAATAATAAGCTAATGGAGTGAATGAATTGACCAAAGAGCAACTGGTCAATTAATTATTTTTTTAGAAAACAATATTTTTCTATGAAAGGAAATTATCTGTGTCAACGATATTTCGTTCAAATTTGAGTGTATTGTATGGATAATGCCAAATGACTGTTTTTTGTTGATAATTGGTTTTTTTTTCCTTTGTTGGATTGTTAAATACGTATTTACTGTAAATACCTAACAGGAAACGGCTTTATTCATTTCGAATTAAGTCTAGAATAACTGTCTATAGTAAGGATAAAAATATTCTGCTAACACTAACGCATATGAAATTGGTCTTCAAACATTCGATTATTTCAAGATTTATTATGGGCTTGTAATTGCAAGATACATAGAATACAGTTTTAAACGTTACTATCATCAACATAGAATTATTTAAACTTTGAAAGTAGCCGCAGATCTGAAAAAAGTCGTCTGAATTATTATTTTCAAAACATTGATAGGGTTAAAATTAGATGTAAGTAGCTACTTAACGTTATGTCATTGAATTATTTCATACACACTCTGAGAATGTTTTTTTTTTTATACCCTAAATTGATTTACTTTTCCCCTGGACTTAGTCTTTCTCATAGAAGAAAATGATATTACTATACATATTCCTTAAATTGGAACTCATTCCATTTCATTTCCTTAAAGCACCAAAGAACTGGACAGAAAATTGACAGTGATACAGACATGATTGCCAGCATATAACTCCATCCCATGGAACAGTTAGCTGAATAAAACACCGATGCAGAATCTCCACAATAATACCGGAAGTAGTGCGAGCTGAGTCCAACCGGAAATGTAACTAATGCCGAGATCATCAACAAAACTGAAAATATATATAGAACATTGTAGTAACTTTATGGGAAATGTAAAGTCAAACATATTTTGTTATCCAAATTACGATCGCTATTTATCCGACTTATTGTTTACACACTGGTCAATAGGAGAAAACATATTCTCAAGTATAGTTTTCTGTTTTGTGGGCTTTTTCGTTGATCTTTCAACCCCAAAGCCAAATATTTTACCAACAAAATGAAGTCTAGCAACAAGTATAAAGGTAAAACAGAGAATCTACAAAAGAAAATTCTACATGTCTATCGACAGAGCTGAAATTCTGCCTCAAGTATATTTTTGATAGATTTTTATCTTAAGTCTTTCAGCAGTCATCTTCTTTTTTATATATTCGAATATTTGTTTGCCAACTCATCTTACATTTTGTAAAGATGGTAAGCCTAAATTCAACAATGTATAAGACTACGTTACCCTTGCAGTGATGATTATTTTATGGTGTTTATTGCATAAATGTTGACAGAAACTCCGATCTTTTTGGTTGACCGCAAATTCACTTATAAAAATGATTAAAGAATAACATTGTATGTTAATACATTAAAAAGCAAAGGTACCATTAGGGCATAGCACTTGTTTATATAAACCAATTTTTCATTTATAGTGATATTCATCATGCCGCTTTGTTTGTTAAACCTGCAAATCATATTACAGGACTTACCTGCCGATGTTTGTAGATATAACACAAGTGAACTAATGCTGTAGACGTATCTCTCTCTGATACAATTTATCAATATTCCCAATATCACAGTGACTCCAAAAGAAAATGCTCCTGTAGAAATTAACAGAAACGAAGCTTGCCACGCTCCAGATGGTATGTTTGCTAGACCAAATGTTCCGCCGTATGTTTGGCACCGACTTTGAATTTGTTGATCCTCGGTTGATAATCCCTCACAGAATACTGTCAATCCAAATGAATGTATATGGTTATTGTGTATATACCATGCAGGGTTAAATATACAAAATATTGTTAAAATTGTTATAGCAATTGTCAACAATATCCATATGGAATACACAAGTTTGTTCATTTTATATAGATCGCATGTTTATTATATCTTCACCATTTATATTGTGCTAAATTAATTACTTATTGTTAAAAAATAAACATAGCAATTGTTTTCCTCATGGCGATGTTGAGCCATCATTTTTCCAAGTTTGAATGAAAATAATGATTTATCAACTGAGATATATAAGAAATTACGCGTTTAAATTCTCGACAATATTCTCGGAACGAAATCTAATAATTAAATAAAACTTTCACATTTTCCCAGATTGTAAGTTTAAATAAATGTGATTAACGTAACATTTCACGTGGGTGATATCGGATATATAGTTGTCTTTAATTCCATTTCCCGACAACGTGTTGTCCATACTAAGCCATTCCAACAAGTGAATTCTCCTACTGTTGCTTTTCTATTAAAGTCAGACCCAGGAATCAATATGACCGGATTAGTGAATAAACATTATAATTCTATCGGATAACACGGTTACTGTCAATCAAACCGTATAACGTCTGATCTATTGAGTCGCTTAGGAATATTGTATTGCATTGGAAAGGTTTTTAGATGTTTACGATTGCTGCAATTTAAGAGAAGTTGGTAGAAAGATAAAGGGAATCTACTAATGGAATTGACTTGAACTGACTATAAAAGGGAACATGAAACACTTGGCTTTTATATGTCTTTTACAAAATATAAATAGCAACTCATTTGGGACAAGTTTAACTGCTCTGTAGTTTTTCAAATTATTGCTGTTATTGTGTTTACATTTGAAGTTATTTGTACTGTATTGTCAAATGTACTTTTAACAAAACATGTATCCGTAATTCAAACAGATACACCATCCCAATACATGGTTCTTATTACAATTAGATGCATCCACCAAAGAACATAATTTCAAAAGAACAACCGACGTATAAACTTCAATTATTAAAACTAAGGTTTGATTTATTGATGTTTGCTAAATGCTGTATCAGCGCCTTAAGGCTATACCGCGGCGATATAAATAGGTTTAACAAAAGATGATCATGTTTGGTATATGGAAACAGATGTAACTGGTTGTAAATGGTAGGGTGTACGGTACACGATTAAATGATATACTGTGGAAGTCATTTTATTCGTGGGGTACCAATTTTCGTGGTTTTCGTGGATGACTTTATCCACGAATTTAAGTGTCCAACGAAATAAAACAACCATTGTCCAAATCAAGACATGGAAAAATCCACATCGGAAGGTTTGACTATTGATATGATCTAGAGAATATATTGAGTAACGCAAAATCTGAGAATACTTTAATGGCAGTCACAAAACTCTAACCACATTCAGGATTATACCCATTTAGTTATTAATAAGCTTTTGTTTCTAAAGGCTTTAATTTTTCATTTTTATCTTTTTTTTTTAAAACTAAAATCCACGAATTTAAAAACCCACGAACATGTAAAAATTGCTCAAACCACTAAAATTGATACCCACGAATTAAAGTACTTTCACAGTATGCTACACTGTTTAATGATGTGTAGTACACGGTGTAATAATGTATGGTTTATGGTGTAAAAGTGTGTTGTACACGCTGTATTGAAGTAAAACGAAACAATGTTTGATTTTGTCGGCGTGAAAGTATGGTTCACAGTGTAAAAATGTGGTTCGTGTTTAAAAGATGCATTGAACCAGGTTTAGTAATGTATGGTACACGGTGTAATGACTTGTGGTACACAACGTAATAAAGTGTTGTACGTACGGTCCACATACACCTACGGTATGGAATATATTCACTACGTTTTTTCGTATACACATTTTAGAAAAGACTGTCCTTATGAAAATTGAAACATAAGCTCCACCCGATCACTTAAACACACATTGGTTAAACTTGAATTTACAAAACATCAAAGTTGCGCTGGTATTTGAAAATAGTCGAATCAGGATTTTTTTATAGCTTGCATACGAATATTAATTCGTAATAATGCATTATGAATAAACTAATTTAGTATACTAGTATTACTTTTAAGTTGTTTGCAATAGCGTTGTCAGTTTATTTTCGATTTATGAGTTTGATTGTCCCTCTTGTATCTGTCGTCCCTCTTGTATATGTATGATACATTTATAGCGTAATCATACATAGTACACGGTGTAAATATGTATGGTTCACAGAATAATAATATTTGTTTCACTTTTAAATTTAAATAATTCAGGATTGTCGATGGTAGCCCTCATTCATAAAGCAGAATCAAAATAACGTTGAATTGTATAAGGCCGTTAAATGATATTTGTTATGCTTGTTTCACCTTTAAACATTTCAAGACATCTTTTATTGACGAATACTCCATATCTTCTGTTATTTTAAGTTCAACATCTTCCGGAATATGGAGCTTCATCTTTATACAAAAGAATCAAATGTTAGTCTGATTCCGATATCTGTCATACGATAGTCAATTATCTGTACTTTTTATACGTGGAAAGAATCCTTATATATAACAAAGCCTTTTATTTACCTCATTAATGCAGCATCATTCTAATGTATTTCTTCTCAACAATTTCTCCACTGATTTATTGGATTATTTGTGATAAGAAAGCTTTCCATATACATAGCGTGAAACATCGAGACATATCCGCTCCTTCCACCTGATTTGTTTGACATTTGAATAATAACGTTTACATACATCTGAAGTGGAAATATACAATGCTGTCATTACTGTAAATGTGATAAATTAGATCAGAAAGAACGTGCCTGGTAATTAAGTAACATCAGATTATAATTGAAACCCAATATATTCTACATAAAAATCGTATTTCATATATTGATAGAATACATAAAATATAGTTATATACTAAACATCAAAGTTGCGCTAGTATTTGAAAAAAATCGAATCGGGATTCTTGCATACGAATATAAAATCCTAATAATACTTCACGACGAAATTGATAAAGTATTTTACTTTTTTATAGTTTATGTACCAGCGTTTAAATCTCATAAATCCATTGAAGATGATTAAAAAATACAAATCAAAGTAAACCAAAAACATTGAATGAACTTGAATCTGGTTATCCCAGGATGCACGATAAAAGAGGGACGAAGAATACCAGAGGGACATTCAAACTCATAGATCGAAAATAAACTGACAACGCCATGGCTAAAAATGAAATATCGTCAATAGGCGTATCTTGCTATTCATGCACAATACAACATTTTCATTTCAACTTAGTCAAAATGGCAAAATATGGATAAGGGCACATTATTTCTAAATATAAGATTAAAAAAATATTGCACTATAGAGCTAATCGTAAGACAAGTCATTTTAATATGCTGATCTATATAATCAATAAGGTATTAAAACCACGTCGATAAAGCCTTCAGCTTAATAAATGAACAATAAATGCATGCTCTTTGTTCATTTGAAATAATGACCAAATATGAGCGGAATCTTCTTTCAAGGCTTGTCAGTTTTTTTTACTTGAGTTAGAATGTCTCTTTGGTATCTTTCGTCTCTATTTCACTTAAACTAAAATAGATATATACATTATTATATTGCAAAAGTGTCCAAAGTATTTGATCTGCCACGTCCGTCATTTCTTATTTATTTACATCAATTTTATTACCAATCAATTTTGGGATTCAGAGTTATTGTTGAACGTCTTCCTCTAAGGTGAAGTCGTCCATCTGTGTCAATATCGATGAGGAGACGAAAGTATGAAGCAGCCCTTTAGTAGTATCATTAATGTAAAGTTCAAAGGGATATATGAAATGAAAGTACTAGTTGAAATATGGCGTATTCAATGATAGGACATCGTCAATACATCTGAAAGTAATTTCGCAAGGTGCATTTTCTCTCTGTGTTTTAGAAGGTTTTGAATGAACTCTTATTCATACGAGTTCAATAAACAATCGGAGAGTAAAAAGTAAAATCACAAAAATACTGAACTCAGAGGAAAATCAATTTGGAAAGTCCATAATCACATGGCAAAATCAAAAAACAAAACGCATCAAAAACGAATGGACAAGAACTGTCATATTCCTGACTTGGTACAGGCATTTTCAAATGTAGAAAATGGTGGATTAAACCTGGTTCTATAGCGCTAACCCTCTCACTTTAATAACAGTCTCATCAAATTCCGTTACATTTACATGATGCGTTAAATAAACAGTCACAATCAATAAAATAGTCAAAATTTGGGAACATCAGTCATCATCGTATAACAATTTAACAGGACACAACAACATCTACTATCTACGAACACATGGATTGATTTGAGTGTCTGACGTCAGAAAAATTATATACGTCACATAAATTTGTCGTTCAATGTGCATACAATAGTTATCCAAAGTACCTGGATTATAAACAATTTTAAATTTTACATAGGCAATGAGCGCAGACAGGGTTAAAAAATCAAAAGTATGTAAGTAAATGTGCACACAATAAGTACCGATTGGAATACCGATTGTCTGTCAAAAAATCAATCCTAGTAACTCAACAAATTTAGAATCAGAAATACTCTTATCACCCAAAAATTGAAAAATCCCATTTTGACGGAAAGGCTTTCTTATAATGAGACGATATAGTCGATTGAGCATGAAAAATCGTAGTGTAAAGCATGAAAAATCAAAGGTCTTATTCTTGCTGCAAAATTGCAAAGATCGAGACCTAAGATTTAACAGGAGATCTTTAGAATTTGTTAGAATTTACATCTGATTAACACCACTAGTATATCTCATCACAATATTTTCGAGAGCCATATTATATTTAGAAAGAATAGTGGTCAGCACTTAAGAAAAATAGGGGAAAAATATACCAGAGGGACAGTCAAACTTAAAGATCGAAAACTATCAGACTTCGACACGTTTAAAAAATAAAAAGACAAACAGACAATTATTAGTTAACAGTACACAACATAGAAAACTAAAGTCTAAGCAATCCGATCTCAGGTGCTCCGGAAGGGTAAGCAGATCCTGCTCCGCATGTGGCACCCGTCGTGTTGCTCGTGTTATTACAATTCCGGTTAATTGTCTAAAAGAAAGATATTTAGTCGATCATGTTGATGATCCAGAAATGCTATCCAGTATAATGATGATAAATTTTCTTCGTTTTGTTTTATGTTGATGCAAAAAGAAAGGAAGACAGATTTTGTATCATATAATTTGTCTTGCCCTTTATCAAATGTAACATGTATGATTCGAAATATAACACTTGAACAGTTTAAATATCATTTTACAAGGTTATTTCCGATATTTACCTTTCTGGAGTAATGCTCATTTTTAGATTTTAGAATGCGTCACTTGTTTATAAGCAGTTAAATAAAAATAACACTGTATATTTCGTACGTCTAAAGTTTTTGTCTGGATTACCATTCTTTGGAACAGTTGGAGGTCAGGTAGGTATATTATCTTAAACAAATTACGAGTATTTATGACCAAACTGAACTAACAATTAGCCAAAGTCGTCTAAAGGCAACACTACCTTAGGGAGCTAAAAACCTTCTTAGACATGTGTAAATTAGAATTTCAAATACTAGGTATGTTTTACATTTCTGTGGACTCATTAAACTTCTAACGTAAGTCTTCGGTCCATTGTTATCGAACATTGTTATCCTGGTATCTACGAGTTTATTTATACCTTTGCAACCAATACTCTTTTCGTTGTGCTGAAACTGTTTTGACATTTCAACTCATTTGATATAATTTTACATTTTCCCAGTAAAATGTATATGAATGGTTTTGTTAACTGCATTTTCTTATTACAATGACAGAAAATTAAAAAGCAAAAATAAATGCATAAGTTAATAAATGCTCAATCTTATTTTCTGCTATAACTTGATCTAATAAGAAAACAGTGTCCATAAGAATTTGCTTGAAATAAAAAAAAACATCCATAATCAAACATCGTAGATTTAAGATTCATCAAAAAAAAGAACGGAACATTTTGCTGATTAATCGGCTATTTCTTATATCCTTGGGAACAGCGTACAAAATGTCAAAAAGAAAAATTCAGACAGCAAATAAATGTTGTCATCATATTTAGTTTTAAGCTAAAAGTATTGCTAAATATGACAACTCTCACTGTCAAATGCAATTTAATTAATTTCTATATGTAAAGAGAAAGTGTTTTCGATTCCCTGTAGCTTTGTGAAACAATCAGCGGTACTTTGATATGTCTACATAGATTAACATCTGAACGGCGTTAAATATTGTTTTCAACAAATGTTTTTTAATGACATCTCACTTCATTATACAACGAAATCCATAATAAAATTGAGAATGGAAATGGGGAATATGTCAAAGAGACAACAACCCGACAAAAGAAAAAAAAACAGCAGAAGGTCACCAACAATAAGACATCATGTGTACGTTTTTTTTTCAAATACAAAATTGAATTGAAAGCTTCAATTTTTATCTCACAAATATTTATCGCGTTATGTGACCAGCCCATTTAAATAAGGATTCCAACAAAACCAATGTACACGTCTTATAGCTTAATATATTCTGTTTTTGATAAAATATGGCTCAGAAGGAAGATTTCAGAAAAGAAAATTTGACAAGTTGATGATTTGTACTTTCAAGTTATCTATTTCTCATTAGAAAACATACATGATGAACTATCGTTTAGTTTACAAATATTTCAATGAATAAAATATACTCATGCATGTACAAACTATATTGACTTTTCAAGAAATGTGTGCGTCTGACATAAATTATGCCGCAACAGGGTTAAACAGCTTTTTAAACGAAAATTACAAAATCTAGCAGAAATACGTCTTGGTAAGTGTACAGTGGCGTGGTTTTTTTTTCATTTTGTGGTACAAACAATGAAATTACACAGAATGCATTAGATTTTAAAAAGGGGAATTACAAGGCATCATTGCAGCTACACTTTTACAGGTATAATCATAGAAACACACTTAAGAGTGTGATCGTTTGTAATTTTTTTTACATCAATTGAATAAACTCTAATTACAATATTGTTGAAATTGCTATCTTATTCAAAAGAGACGATATTGACGAGGTGTATGACCGCCCAAGGACGACATGAAAAATATGCTTCTTTTAGGTCCTTTTATGAAAAAAAATACTTGATCAATTATATTCTATTTTGAAGCTAACAAGAACTCATATGATTGAATCGAATTATGCTTGGAGTTTCTTCTTTGTCTGGTGATACAAAAACAAATTTACACTTAACAATCAGTTGAAATTCTTTCATCAGCAATTAAGAAACAAACTGATTTAAAATTTTATGATTAAATTATACAGTATGTCTACAGTTTCCTAAAATCATTGAATTACCGATAAAATCAGATGAAAAAACAATTTGCTTTTCTGCCTAATAAAAAATGACGGTTATAAAGCTAAAATGAAATAATTGATTTTTAAATCAAATATTGTTAACATACTAATTGTGAACTTGTATTGATCAAGTGCTTTCTGATTTTACAAGTATATTCATTTTTCTTTTTTTAGTAAAAAAATACCTTGCTCAGTATGACACAAATGCTTTCCAACACGATTGATCAATTGTAGCATAAAAGTAGTCAAATGGATGTCTGATTTGAAGCTATTTCTATTCGGTTGATCAACTTAAAGGAATATTTTGAATGGGCGTGCATTCTTTATCTTTATTTGATTACTATTTATGAGATTTTCACCCATATTCTACAAAATATTATGAACTGTCTGTTATACTTTGCTTCATTAGTTTTTCGGTGTATGAATGGCATTCTCCGTACACTCATGTGGAAACTCGCCTCGCTATTGTGTGATTTAAAGTAATACATTATATCGGATGAAAGAGATTAGTAATTAACTTCTATTCCGTTTGGATTATAACTGATGTTGTCGATGAGATAGAGGCAATTTAAACAGCCAACATATTCGTCAGTAACCTATTGTATCAACAGAGTTTGAAAAGAATTCGCAAGAAAAACATCCGTGGCAAATATTCACTGATTAGTTTTGTTTAAAATAGAATGTATGCTGCAATTACTTATTAAACGGCCAAAAGGCAAGGCAAAGCTCAACAGTGTTGTATGAAAGAGGTGCGCGTCAGAAGCGCTGTTGTTTTTTTTGCCGGTATCTTTCTAAAATCATACCACCTCCTTTGTTCTATCAGAAGTAATATGTGCAAAACCGGATCTCCCTAGCTTGAGTTGTTTTTATTCTAAATTCTTTGTTCTGTTCTGTAACGGTTTTGCGGGTATGTAAAATTCATAATAAAAACTAAGAAATATTTATACGGAAATAACTAACTATCAAAAATTATTTTGAAAACAAATCAGTGCATTTGCTTGGAATAGAACATGTTATATAGTAATATATAAAAGAGGGACCAAAGATACCAAAGGGACAGTCAAACTCGTAAATCTAAAACAAACTGACAACGCCATGGCTAAAAATGAAAAAGACAAACAGAAAAACAATAGTACACATGACACAACATAGAAAACTAAAGAATAAACAACACGAACCCCACCAAAAACCAGGGGTGATCTGAGGTGCTCCGGAAGGGTAACCAGATCCTGCTCTACATGCGGCACCCGTCGTGTTGCTTTTGTGATTACAAATCCGGTAAAATTCTAATTCAGTAGGTCAAATTCATGAAAGGGAAGGGGATTGTAGCTACGACGTAAGGAACATATCCGATATCATTTGTGAAAAGGTTATTCCATAACGGTCAACCAACTCGTGATGGCGTCCGTAAAATTTACGAAGGGATGATTTCAACTTCACTATTTGGAACTCTTGGTTTAATAGCTTCCTTGTGAGCAGTAACCCTCTATCAAGAAAATCATGATAGGAAATGCAAGCACGGAAATATCGTATCAATTGGGACATATATACCCCGTATGCAGGTGCTGCTGGAATGTTGCTACTTAAAAATGGAAAGTTCACAATTGGAAAGCTGAAATCATCTCTTTTGTCGTAAAGTTTTGTCTTCAACCGACCCTCATTGTCAATTTCTAGATGTAAGTCAAGATATGAAGCCGACTTAACTGTATCTGTAGTATCCTTTATCTCCAATTCGATGGGATAGATGCGATCAACATAGTCACCGAATTTTGAATTGTTTAGTGAAAGAACGTCATCTATATAGCGGAAAGTAGAGTTAAAGGATATTGCTAACTTCTTATCTTTCTTCCTAAGAAGTTCCTGCATGAAGTCAGCCTCATAATAATAAAGAAACAAGTCAGCAAGTAGAGGGGCACAGTTTGTTCCCATTGGGATGCCGACAGTCTGTTGAAAAACACGTCCTCCGAACGTAACAAATATGTTGTCAATCAAGAAATCAAACATCTTGATAATATCGGTATCAGAGAATTTTTTATTTGAATCAGAATGATTCTTTACAAGGTAGGAATATATAAAGTATATTATAATGATTTGTGTCGCGTTCTAAACTAGTTTTTCTGAAGCTAAAATGTTATTTATCTATTCTAAGTAGTTATCTATTCGGACTTTGTAAGTCAGTGTGAGATCACCCTCTGGCCTCTGGCCATTGGGATGATCTTACACTGACACACTGCATCCTCATGAGATAACTATCACAGAACAAAATCACTTACTTGAAACCTCATATCTTCAGTACAGATGGTATAACCAAGAAAAAATGTTGTTTAAATAACTGGAAATAATGAAATTAATTTCACCGGAAAAAACTCGTCAATGATACGCGCCTTTATGACCTCATTTACCAGATAGAGGGGATCGCCTGTATCCCTGCATTATTAACGTTCATCAATCGTTTTATATTAGTGATCATCATTGTAAGATAAACTCGAAATAATGGTTGTTCTGTAGGTACTCAATGACAATTCTCTAATGCCAGCAGTGCTGATTATTTATATTGAGAATTCAATTTGACGAAAAATTCGTACAATATAGAATTTTAGTTTTCCAACCACTCGCTCAAGATTGGAATGGGAGGACGCCCCTTAACGCACAAATGACGTTCACTAACACCAGAGTTTTTGACGGAGATGAAGCTAACTCGAAAGTTGTCTATTCAATTATTTATAGTCCTCTTACTAGTTTGTGCGCCTATTTGTGTATACAATAGTTATTGTAAATATATAATAAGACATATTCCGCTATTAAGCTGATATTTGTCTTAAAAACGCAGAAGAGATGATAAGAATGGTCAAATAGAAGCAAAACAAATACCTAACTCCATAAAAAATAACTAAAACAGACATGAAAATTTAATATTATATACACCAACGGAACTAATGGATAACAACATAAAATTCCTGACTTGGTACTGACAATTTGTTAATAGAACAATGCGTATAAAATCAGGTTTTATAGCAAGGTACAATTCCTGCTTATAAGACGTATGTTTATAGTTCCATTATTTAGAGAATATAGTTTAGTATCAAAGAAATGAATATTTTGGTAAAATGTTAATTTCTCTCCTTTTCCTTTGCCCAGTCAAATAATTCAAGCAAAATTGGATTTCTTTTGCAATACAATATTTCCAGGAATTTAGTTGTCAAGAGTTTTGTGGACAGCTTTTTGTCTTTCTTTTTTTTTAACAATGGCCTAACGCTGATATCAACTTCGCCTTTATGTCAAGTAATTAGAAATACCACTAGATAGAAAAGGCCATGGTTCTAGGAATCATTACGAATGACATTGAAATATAATTCAAAATCTTAAATATAAAGGGTTTTATAAGTTTGATTTATTATAGAATCAAGAAAGCTATTTTCAAAATGTCATTCACATGTATTAATAAGTATTTACGCGTTTTTCCATATTTATGGCATATTCTAGTGTGTTGCAAAAAAAAAAATATATATAAAGTAAGATTGAATGCGATTACAATGAATCATCTCGGGTTAACTGATTTTCTTAGCTTCGGTGTTATTTATTCTAAAAATTCTTATTTGTTAAGCACATTAGAAAGGTTCTTAGAAAAATATGCAATCGCAATATAAATATGATTATAAAATAATACCTTTCATTTATTTACAAAGTGAGTCTTTAATCACCTTAAGCATTTTCAAAGCCGTAATGTAGACAAAAAGAATTATTCAAAATAGTACATAAAGTTCCATTTTCGTTAAAACTATGTCGGTCCACTCACAACTCCTTTATTCTAACAATGAATGTGTATTCAATGTGACATAGATACATTGGGACTATTGTATATGTCTTAAAAGTTTTTGCCCGTGATATGTATTACAGGATACTGTCGTTATAAACCTCGGATAATCATTCTTTTTTTTCGAATACAAAACAATTACTTAAATGTCTTCAGATTTAGCTTACTTAGTTTCTGTAAATTTGAGTAAATTTTAAATACATGTATTCTAAATGATTAATATCAAACTCTACGAAAATACAGAGCTAAACATTGTACATATTGTACACTGTGGGTAGAGAGCCACCCACCTAGAGTCCAAAGTAAAGTTAATTTGCCTGTCAACACCTTTCGGTTGATATAAATATATTGACAAAATGATATAGTCGGGACGGGTAATTTATTTTTCAATAGAAATGTAGAAAGAATTCAAGTTTAGGTTGCCATTGGTTTAATCAATTTTGACCTTTTATACACTTATAAAATTGAGAATGGAAATGGGGAATGTGTCAAAGAGACAACAACCCGACCAAATAAAAAAACAACAGCAGAAGGTCACCAACAGGTCTTCAATGTAGCGAGAAATTCCCGCACCCGGAGGCGTCCTTCAGCTGGCCCCTAAACAAATATATACTAGTTCAGTGATAATGAACGCCATACTAATTTCCAAATTGTACACAAGAAACTAAAATTAAAATAATACAAGACTAACAAAGGCCAGAGGCTCCTGACTTGGGACAGGCGCAAAAATGCGGCGGGGTTAAACATGTTTGTGAGATCTCAACCCTCCCCCTATACCTCTAACCAATGTAGAAAGGTAAATGCATAACAATACGCACATTAAAATTCAGTTCAAGAGAAGTCCGAGTCTGATGTCAGAAGAAGTAACCAAAGAAAATAAACAAAATGACAATAATACATAAATGACAACAGACTACTAGCAGTTAACTGACATGCTAGCTCCAGACTTCAATTAAACTGACTGAAAGATTATGATTTCATCATATGAACATCAGGCATAATCCTTCCCGTTAGGGGTTTAGTATCATACCATCATAACATATATGAGAAGAACATAACCCGTGTCATGCCAACAACTATTTTTAGAATAAATGTGTTTAGTTCCGACGCAAAGACCTTATCAGTGACTCAATATTAACGCCAAAATATGCAATCTTTAATGACTTGACAACAGTATCGTAATTATATCCCTTCTTAATAAGTCTATTCAAAGGTTTTGTAAGTTTTTGAAGTGAATACTGACAGCTTTGTGCTTTATACAGAATATTTCCATAAAAAATTGGATGTGAAATACCTGAACGTATAAGAAGTCTGCATGTTGAGCTATATTTACGAATGATGTCTTTATACCGATGATAAAATTTAGTAAATGTTTTGACTAGTTTGTGATATCGAAAACCCTGGTGTAATAATTTTTTAGTAATACATAAATTTCTCTCGTTAAAATCTAAAACATTGTTACATACACGACTGAATCGTACAAGTTGAGATATATAAACACCGTTAGATGGTGACAAGGGAACGTCACCATCTAAAAACGGATAATTAACGATAGGAAATGAAAAATCATCCCTTTGATCATAAATTTTAGTATTTTAGTAACTATTTCTACGTTTCCTTGTGTGTTTTTGTTGCACCTCGGTCGGTGTTCCTGTTGGTCCTTAGATTTCCTCTTACAGTTGATGTGTTTCCCTCGGTTTAGGTTTGTGACCTGGAGTTTTTTACTCTAAATTAATTCATGACTTTCGCACACCGGTATACTACTGGATCATATTTTCCTCTTTTTGATCATTGACGTTGAATCGAATAGACATTCTGCAAAATGGATGACAAAAGTATGTTGTGTTTGTACATAGTAATTGTCTCCACAAAACCACAAAATTAGATATTTACAAAAATTTCAAAGATGGATTGAAATGTCGTTAAATCGTCTTTTGATTCATGTATTTCAATTTCTCTATGTCATCTTTTCAACATTGATGTATTACATACGTCAATACATGGTATAGAAAAAGAAAGATTTGAAATTGATCCTTCATTGTCTACACAAAGAATGCTCGTTTTATACATCCCCATCTGATGTGTCCACACCGTTTTACTTAGCTACCAAGGTATTTATCAAGGTTGGTGATTGATTCGAACAGGTTGGGAACAAACACCCACATGGGTGATAATTAACCCATTTTGTGTTTCAAAGTCTATATGGGATATAAATTTACTGAGCAAACAAGAAGTTGTAGTAATTAAGATATTGAAAATATAATTTGGTCGTTATTGATTTTTCCAGAAAAAGGAACACGTTTCTCTATAGAATCCTTTGAAAACAGAATATTCCAAAGGATCATACTCATAAAGATATTCAAATATGTTGGAAACAAATGTTGCTGCCTTTTTTTAACTATAAATGCATATCCCATTGGTGTATTTAATAATCAACTAGATATGGTAACCATATGAGTTAATGTTCAAAACATGTTGGATGGTAGATAAAAGACGAAACGTGAAATGAGAGTATAAAAAAGTACTGTTGTATTCCAAGGTTAAATTCCAGCTGTAGAATAGTGATTTATTTTACGTACTTTAACTGGTCTAGAATTTTTGAATTATTTTGTCATGAAGAATGATTTGATAGAGGTTTCTTCAATGATCACTCTATCAATTATCACTTACAGAAGAGGAATTCACATATCCAACCATAATTATAAAAACAATCAAGACTATTTCAAAAATGCATTATATGAAATATTTGTTACTAGCTGTTATATCAAACACCACTAAAACAATAATCTTCTATTAAATGAAAGAACAACGATGACCAAGGACATTTAAACTTTTAAGTCGATGCAAACGTTGAAAAAATAGAAGCATTTAATAAAACAAGCGTATAATAGTACAAGCGTATGGTAAAAGAAAGCGTATAATTATTGTGATTATGGACTCTCCGAATTGATTTTTCTCTAAGTTTAGTATTTTTGTGATTTTACTTTTCATTACTGTTGCAAACACAGATAATGGAAATATTCTATTTCAACCGATATTATTTTCCCTTGTTTATGATTATGAGGCAACGTTGATCAACAATTTTGTTTTGTTTTGTTTTTATTTTTCAATATTCTGTCGACTAAATATTATGCACTGTCTATTTTAATTCGCTTCATTACTTTTATATTCCATCGATGACTTTCTCCGTACACTTGTATGGACATTAACAATATTTATGTTTGATTTCGAGTGATAAATCATATCGAATGGATGAGAATGGTAATTAAATCTCCTCTCTTTTTGTATTTTACTAATATTTGTGTTGAATATATAAGTCTTCACCAGTCTAGCATTTTCTATAGATTGATTGATCGGACATGGTTTTAACAATGTTAAAGAATTAATGGAAGAAAGGTCATTACCCAGAAAGAAATTTCAGTAGTATTTTTTCACAGTGTGGTTTGTTTTGATTCATGGCAACATTTTCTCCTTTAATAATGAATTCCATTATGAGACTAACTTACACAATCCTATCCTTTGGACAGAACAATTTTAAAACATATGCATTTGCATATCTACTAACTAATTATCTAACCTACAAAAATAATAAACATTTCTTTAAAAGGAAAGATCTGTCCAAATAAACCTAATTAAAAGCCTGGGAGCATTGAAAAGACAGGCGAAAATTAACAAAATGTAAGGAATGTTTAAACCCATAACAGGCATACTTCGAAAATAGACTGACAACGTCAAGGCTTTAAGGATGTATTCTTCTGACTTTTCAGTCTCGTTCAGTCTCGTTGAAATCTCGTTCTTAAATCATTTCCAAAACATATGATAGAGGTGGAAAATATCAATGAATTTTAAAAAAAATTATAATCAAACATAACTCTGTGAAAAAAATGTGTATTTACCATGAACGGTTTTTGAATAATCCAGTTTTCAAATTTTACGACCATTCAAGTCAGTATTTTTAGTCAAAATTTTGAGAAAGTGGGTGAGGGATATAAAAATGATTTTACAAGAATAATATACATCCCATCTCATTTTGGTCTTTTCAAATTTCTTAGATATGTATTTTTTCAATCATTTATAACAAAAAAGTTGAATTAATATGCATTTTGTTCTTTAAAATGAGAAAAATCATAAAAATACAAAATTGGCAGTATGGTAAATTTTACACAAAAAAGCATCAAAATATGATAAAACTTTCTTATATTAACACCTACCTATAGTTTTTGTAAGTTAAATTTATTCAGATTGGTCCACTTCATCTTTATGGAAAGTATGAAAAAAAGTTTAATTGTGGAACTGTGATTTTTTTCATGATATTAGCCCAAAAATAGGTAAAAATCAATGAAAAGTGAGAAAATCATCAAAATTGGGCATTTTCAAAGGGCCGTAGCAAAAAAAGAAGCACACCACCATATGATTTTTTCTTCACCAATTGTTTTGTTAAAGTCTTATAAACCTAAAAATCAGGTTAAGAAAAAAAGTTTAATTCTAGAAATGTTTGGCTCCTCAGAGGTGTACATCCTTGACATGATTTATGTCATACTGACATGATTTATAACAAACCTCAACATAGTTTCTGAATAAATTTTGAAATTAAAAGAAACTAGAGGTGTAAACTTCCTCCGGCTAAGGTGACCTTGAATTAACCTTACTATTATGTAGGTGTTGTTGTTTGCCCACCTGTTTTGTTTCTTCTGCATCATTAGCTCGGAAATGTTTTGATTTTATCATTCTTGATGAAGGCAAATCAAGAAAGGGGTCCAGACATAAGACATCTATATCGGTTTTTGTTCTAGTATACTTTAGACCGTAGTAAATTTTCATTTGACCAATTCTACTGTTTACCTTTATTATTATTTTATTCTCACAAAATTTTCTTTAGAAATTCTTTATTTAAGATCTCAATTTTGATAATAAAATGATTTCCAAGAAAACATCACAAACCAGTTTTGTTTTAACCTGAAATAGTTTTATTAGTAAGTGGCATTGTGTATATTGTATATCCACGATACATTAAAATACACGACAACGAAATATTGGTAACTATATATTCTCTCTTTCAATTCAAACGAATATTAGAACCTGAATGCATAATTAAGTGTGTCACTGAAATGACTCGAGAGAATTTGTCGTCTGTGATCAACAGCTGAGAGAAATGCCAGGCTCCTATGTTTTGTGGTTTATTTAATGAAAACTAAATACAAAAGACTTGCTTCAATTCCCTGGCTATCATTTCGCCTAAACACAAAATTAAAACAAAATTAGTTTTTGGTTTTGTAATGATTTCAGTTCCCGCTGAATAGAACAATATGATGAATAATGGGAAGACGCAGATAGAAGGAATTTTTGTTTGTAATCGGTATGACTCATATTTTAAATTAAAGAATTTTGTTCCCTTTCTTTTTTCACATTGTTTTGAGACAGAAAATCGCTCTGTCACTTGTCACGTGTTCTGAGGGATGCATGGGAGAATGAATAGTTCTTTTTTTTCAAATACTACTTTCATGCTACGGCTTAACAACAAAAAATCGTCGACCGTTGAAAGAAAAATATAATGCATAATAATTATAGAGTAAAACACATAAAAAATATTTTATAACATAATGTCAGTTGCTGTAAATAGTATATATCAAGATCAACTTTAAATAATCACCAATGCTCTTCAACTTTGTACTTGTTTGGCTTTATAAATATTTTGATATGAGCGTCACTGATGAGTCTTATGTAGACGAAACGCGCGTCTGGCGTACTAAATTATAATTCTGGTACTTTTGATAACTATCTACAATATATATATATGCATTTCACGTACAATCATTTGTTACATTGTAAAACGTTCATCGACACAGGTGTTACAATATATGAAAAACAATGACTATGTGTTATACTCATCGGGTTTTTCAATTATCCAGATAAAAATTAATTAAAGGTAATAAGTGAATAATGTAGATATACTTTTGGTGTAACTTTATACCAAATTCTGTCTGTGAAGTTTAACAAATTTCCAAACTTTTATAACATTGTAATAATTCGTCGACACCGGTGTTCTGAAGCAATAATGACTCCATGTTATATTTCTTCAGGTTTTGCCTTATTATTTAGATAAAGTTGATTAGATATAATGAAGTATTAAATTGTAGATATATTTATATTATATTCGAAATTTCCTTTTTGAAATTAAGAAAATGGAAAAACTTTATTTTTACGTTTGTATTGTTTACATGCTCAATATATTTTTTATTTATATTCAAGGATGTTTAAAGAATCAGAAAATTACCGACGACATATTTTTTTGTGTTTTCTGTCAAGTAATAACAATTTCGTATTTAAATAGGTCTGTTTGTGTGACAATCTTTTGTGATAATCAGCCTTTCTGACAATATCTTTATTTTCTCAACAATGTATTTAACATTTAACATTTTTTTCATTATTTGCACATGAGTCTATGAGGGATTGATCAATACAGAGTAAAATTAGAATTACAGATTATAATGTTGTCAATTCAAGAACCAATAGTTTCTTTTAATTAAGAAACCTCTTTGGTATATATTCTTCTGTCTATGAAAAAAACACCATCAGCAATGTGTTGCACACTGCATAACTCCCTAAGCTGGTTTTTTTAAAGGTGTGTATCACATGTTTTAGATTATTTCGAATAGACAGAAAATGTATTGCAGTCATTCCTTGTAAGATTTTCATTGTTTTCGACTTTTTAAACATGTAGACTATGGAAATGCTTATTTACAATATTTGTCTAATCTGCTCTATAAATAATTTTGTTCTTTTTATTCAATAGATCAACTATTCGCATACAATGTGTTTGATTTTAAATGATTAAGAAATAAGCTTCTTCTATCTATACAACTTGATACATTTATTACCATTTGCACGATCCATTTAAAATTTCTTTTGATTTGTAAGATTAAAGCAAAGATTAAAGTGTAAAAGTCTTTCAATTATTGGAAACATTTTCTAGTTGACATTTGAAAAATAATCTTTTAACTCTAATCTTACTACTTATTTCAAATCAGTTTAATTAAGGTCTTACGAAGGCATCCATCTGCTATCAAAGAACAAAAATAATCAACTCGCTCATTTTAGTAAATAGACATACATGGTAATAGTAAGAGAGATATGAAGCTGATACACACGAAGTAACAATTAAATGAAACATGTTACGATCAAGTGATAAACGAGAAGTGGTTTTATTTTAAATTATATTGTCGTTAATATTACGACTGAAACAATTGTTTAAGAAATAAATGTTGTTTTTATGTATTTCAACAAAGACAGTGCGGAATGCATCACGACAGATTTCACATTTGGAGCAGGATCTGCTTAACCTTCCGGTGCACCTGAAATCATCTTCAGTGTTTTTATGGGGTTCGTGTTGCTTAGTTTTGTGTTTTCTTTGTTTTAAATTTTGTACTAATAGTTGTCGGTTTTTTTTTTAATTTTTAGCCATTCCGTTGTCAGTTTATTTTCGTTCTAAGAGTTGTACTGTCCCTCTGTCCTCTTTCGTCCTTCTTTTCGATGAATCATCAACACAGTTTGAGTTATTTGTTGTTGATACAATTAGCATTAACAGATCTAGAGTAAACAAATCAAGAAAAAATCAAGAAAACCGAACTTTACTATGTTTACTATGATACTATAATAGCATAATCTCTTCATTAGAGATTAACACAAGTTATATGTACACATCCTCACAAGAATATTAAGATTTTATATTTCCACCAGGAGCGCGTTATGATGGCGTTTCCATTACCGAATATCTCATAAAAGAAAACACTTCAATGATTGTCACTGTTTTTTCTATGTTTATAAGACAAGCTTGGTACACATATTAAATCTATAAATATTAAAATATGCTTTCAGTTCACGTCAGTTTTATCTTTTTGCCGCGTGCTTTCAAAAACATTTGTTCTCAAACCAGTTGTTTGCATGATACAGGTTATGTTCTATGATACTAAACCCCTTACAGGAAGGATAGTGTTTGGTATTGATATGGTGAAGACACAATCTTTCAATCAGTTTAATTGAGGTCTGAAGCTGAAATGTCAGAAACTGCTAGTAGTCCTTTATTTATTTATGTATCATTGTCATTTTGCTTAGTTTCTTTTGTAACCTATTCTGAAATCGGACTTGGACTTCTTAAAAACTACGTTTTACTAAAAATTGAGAACTGAAATGGGGAATGAACGTATTGCCGTGTGTTTGATTTTCCTTATTGGATAGCGGTATTGGGGCAAAATTGAGACATCATAAAACATTTTAACCCCGCCGCATGTTTTAGCCTCTGTCCTGTCTTAGGTTCTGTATGATTTTCACTTTTCGTTCTTATACATTTCTTTGAAAATTCACTGATTTTTTAAAAATTTTAGTAAGGTGTCAGCTGAAGACCTCCTTTGGATGCGGGTATGTATCACTGTGTTGTAGACTTATTGGTGACTTTCTCCTGTATTTGTCAATTTTGTCATATTGTTGTCTTTTTGACACATTTCCCAGATCTATTTTATTTCTTGTTTTTACGTTGCTTGAATATAGTTTTATGTGATGGACTGCATGTGATCCTAAAATAAACATTATTTTAATAATGATACACAATATATCTACCTATCTTTGACATTTGTATGTTTTGTTCACACATTGTTTTTTATGCGACTGTCATGCTAGTGGGACGTTTAACTAGCGATTAAAACATTTTCTACATAAGCTTGTTCATTCTTTTGATGTGTTTTGAGCTTTTTATTTGGCGATTTGATTGTGAATGTTTTCTACATAACAATAACCTGTTCATTCTTTGATGTGTTTTGAGCTTTTATTTTGCCATTTGATTTGGGATGTTTTTGAAATTTTCTCGAAGTTCAGTATAAAGAAGAAGAAGAACAACAACAACAACATATTCCAAATAAAAACAGAAGAGAAACCAATCATTTCATCATTGATACCAGGATTGAAATTTAGCCAGACGCAAGACAATAAGACGCATCAGTGACGCTAGAAAATAAAAAAAGTTAAAAAAGTTAAAAATGCCAAATAAAGTACGAAGTGAAAGAGTATGAAGGACCAAAAATTCCTTAAATTTTTGCAAAATACTGCTTAGGTTATCAATGTATTCAATATTATATCACTAGCATGATTGAATCATTAGACATCAAGACATTTGTTTAAACTAATCCGAAGAAATACATCAAGTTTCACTAAACAAGAAAACTCATTTGCATAATCCACTTAAGGAATATTTGTTTTTCCAATATTTAAACAGAGTGGTTATAATAAATCAGACTGATTGACACTTTACATAATGTTTCGCAAATCTGATGCCATCAACTTGGAAAGTTTTTTAATCAAATTGATGCGAGACAACACACAGTGACTGACAGTTTAGATTTCCGTCTGTCGGATTCTCAAATGCATGTACGCTTTAATTCATTTAACGAATCATCAATGTCACTATTCATTTTACAAATTCAACGTTGACTAACATTTTTACAACATTGCTTTATTATAATTTTACAGACCGACGATTCTACATTTATAATATTTAAAATTTTAAGATCCAGTTATACATGTATACATATATACAATTCTTCATAGCTATATGAAAAAAAGCATATTTCATTATCATTGTTTGATTCACGTTCAATAGCATATTAATATATATATGTAATGAAATGGTATGAACAGTAAAATTGGCGTCAAAAATCATTCAGAAAGAACGCCGAACAAAGCGGTATTTTTGTGATTTTCTCATATTTCATGAAACAACATAATAAAGATCGATAACAAAAAATGGCATTTTCGAAAACAAAATTAAAAACAGAAAAATATAAATTTCAAGCATTTAAAGACGAATAATTGAAAGCCAGAGATATATAAGAGAAAAAAAAAGCTGTTTGGCCAAAAAAAAATAGCCAATCAATATGAAGTCAAATTTATCAGAGGAAGTTGATACCTTATTTTCTTAATAATTTAACACAAAAAATGCTCAAACAGATCTTTCCGGGACAACGACAGAAATCGACAGCTCATTTAAAGTTCACTATCATGACGATGTTTATGTGTCCCAACTCACGAGAGACATCTTTTCTATCTCGTAGATGTTTAGATACCAGATAGATAGGTGGTTTGATGAGTAATTTTACAGATTGGTACTATTTCCAATTGTGATATATCGGTAAACATATGTTGCCTTTGTCTTACAGAACTGTTACATAAATATCAAATTAACTTGTTTTTCGACTGATTGGAATGAGTTATTTAGGAAAACCTACTTTTTAACATTTTCAAACGGTATACAAAAACAGTCATATCATACATAATATTTCCTAGTATCAAATTTCGAATTGAGATATGAAAATTTGGAAAGCTTAATTTATTTGGTCTGTTATTTCCATATCATAAAATTCCTATAAATTCAAACTGATATTACGAACATTTGATATGAAACCATTGTGTACTAATCTGTTAATCTATTTAAAGATAATTTAATTGTGAAAACAGGAAAACGTCCTAACAAATGACGTAATGACCTTACAATCTGAAACACTTTTCAAATTAATATTAGAAAAAATAGATTTATACATCAACACAATTCAGGAAAATCTCATATTGGGAGGATTTATTCTGCTAAATATCTCAATTTTCTGAGTAGACTGTTATGGATTGTATCACGTTGTTTATCTTTCCCTCTCTTTCCTTTCTGTTGCTCAGTCTTGATTTGTCTACCTTGTGTTTGTGTATATTTCTCTCTTCTCTCTTTTTCTCGTTCTTCTATCAATTATCAATATTTGTATGCTGAGCATATTTTCCCTTTTTGTAAATTTTAGTGAAAGGGTAAATCATATGATGAAAAATGGAAAGTTTAGCATAGAAACGTACGATATTCATTCGTGGCGAATAATGATTCGTTCCCGAGTTTGAAAAAAGCTCGTTTAAATGTTTCTCTCTTTTCAATTGATTTTTTATTCCATAAAACTCTTCGTTCTTATGAAGTGTGGAGTCATTCCTTGATATTTTCTTCTTTTCGTCAAATAAATAGGTTCATAAAGTTTATTTGTATAATATATGTCGCAGTTTGAAGCTTTTACAATATTTTATTTTGTTTAAGAATTCATACTATACCATGAATGTGCATACATCGTCTGTATCAGTTATTCAATGACGATGACATGGTAACCAATCAAGCACCAATGATAAACAAAAATATATTTTGAGATCATCTTATGTAAACTTATCTTTAGTTTGTCAAAAGAAGTTACTAGTTAGAAACTAATAGACATTATAAAATATTTGTTTTTAACGACTTTGACTGGCTATAAAACTCGTATGGTCGTTTTGCTCAGTCTTGAATAATCTGCGTTGTGCTTTGTGTACTTATCGTTCTTTTGTTGTCATTGCATTGTCAGTTTGTTTTTGGATTTATAAGTTTGAAAATACCTTTGGTATATTTCGTTTATCTTTGAATTGAACACTTACTCCTTCATAAACATAATAACAAAGAGACACCAATACTGGACATGGTCGAGATGACTACATTTTTTATTAGTACTTAACACTCTGCTTAGTGAATTGTGGTTGTAAAATAAGAGCACACATAACATTTTTAAATCCATTAAAAGTTACACTAAAGAGGTTCAAACATCTTTTTAAATGAAATTAAATTACTTAGTTTGTGTTTAAGATCAACTCGACATGAATGCAAAATTTAGTTCTGAATGTGTACGTTTAAATAGCACATAAATATAAATAGTGTGATTGCAAAAGACGCAACGTTGAAGATCAAAGTATGTGATGGTAACACTTTTATGTCACCATAATGCATTCAACAACTAGCAAACCCCATGACGTATGGTGAGGTTAAAGGCCAAAAGGATGACAAAATGCGCAAAAAAAGAGAGAAACCAAAAGACGGCATCGATTGTACTAAACCTATCAAAGACATTTAGTCAGTAGATTTTCAGTCCACGAACAGGCCAAATAAGTATTTGGTGCGAATAAGCATTGTTTTGAGAGCATGATTTCTCATACAAAGGATATTTTTTTAACAGCGCAACATATGAAATAGACTGTTAACATCAGATGGAAAGGGAAAAACAGATACAAACAGTTGCTTAAAGCTAAGTCGAAAATATGTATGTATTTTTTGTCAGATAGCTATTCAAAAAGGGCGACAGATACCAGAGTGACAGTCAAACTCATAGATCGAAAATAAACTGACAACACCAGGGCTAAAATAGTAAACGACAGACAAATAACAGTACACAAGACACAAGATAGAAAACTAATGACTAAGCAACACTATCCCCGAAAAGAAATGGGGGTGATCTCAGGTGCTCCGGGAGAGTAAGCAGATCCTGCTCCTTGAGTGGCACCCACCGTGTAACTCTTCTTATAATAATCCTTTCATTCATTCATAACTTTCCACGGCTTTCACATATTCAGCTTTGTTATAAGAAAAGTTTTTATAGAAATGTTCAATCTTACGGGTTTTTTTTTTGTTGAAGGGTCTCTGAATCTGTTGTGAATCCTGTTCAGCCCTATTTTAATTTATACAAAAATCTTCATATGTTAAGCGATCAAAATCACATATATTCATAAAATAGAATTGAGAATCATGATATAGCTTGCAAAAAAACTTATAAACAAAATATAAATTTCAAACCGATACCGATTCTTTGATTATTGTCTATCACGTGTCGCTGTTTTTTTCTTTATTTCTTTAATAACGATTAACTCCTTTGAATGCATATTTTACATCGTCTTGACTAAAGCCTGTAGTGCAATTGTGCAATATTTTGAAAGTTATTGAAAATGCGAAAATGACATTGGAATAACTGAATATTTAATAAAATCTTTTTAAAAAAAAGTATTTTGTGACATCGAATTTTAGATTTATTTGTTCCAATGATCTCTTTGAAATTGCTTAAGAGAAATTAATCATTTATCATATGTGAAGTAGTTCCATAAATTTCATCTTGAAAACTGTACAAAAGTACTGTCAAAATATAATCAATCACAGAAATTAGACGTTTGGACATTTTACATAATGCTAAAATCGATCTGTCCTTCTTGTGTTGATTTAATTTTATTTTAATCAATCTAAAAAATATTTTTTTACTATGTCGTTCGGATGGCAACCTTGTTCTCTGTATACTATATGATTTGATGTTAAGAATTTCGCAATTTAAATTATTTTGAAGAATTTTACGTATTGTCGCTAACTGCCTTATTCATTGCTTTCATATGATTTAATGACAGCATGTGTCTTGTGATTTATAAGCTTGCTATCTTCATGATTTTTGATGAGTTTTTTTTCATATAGACATATCAAACGTTGCTCATTCTTTAATCTATTTTTTTCACACTATTGATGTTTCAACTAAATATTTTATAATCAATATGTTATTATATACCTACTGAATCTGTTAAACATCATTACGGAATAAAGAAAAATATAATGACCTAGACATTCGCTGGTAGATATATAGACAATTCCTTCGCATAAAGGTACCTTTTCTCTTGATAAATGCAATCAAAGACATCAAAGTAAAACCAAAATGTATGTTGAATATTTAGTACAAAGTTGAACTTAATTAGGCGTCTTTTTTCTTTTCTTCATTTATCTGGGTTATTTTTATCCATTCTTTTTATTCATATTTCAAGATTTCTTATTATAACATGTATGTAAAACAAAATTACTAAAGAGCACAATTTTAAAAAGGATATTGATAAAAAGACAAAATCTTTCTTGTTATTTAAACAAATTTAAAAAGTATAGGTCTGAATAATAAAAGTAAGAGTGAATAATATATATTCCAAAAATGTTTAAGTGATACATTATGATCATCTTATTCGGTAACAAGTATATATGTATGAACATTACAAATTACATTTATGTGTATAACAACTTGCGCGAACAGATGATCTAAAACAGTTGAAGTAATGCAGTAATGGCTATTTATAAAAAGACATTGACCAAATGAGTCAAGAATAAATGTGTTCCCGGATGAGGTTGTAATCATCGTTATGACTCGAAGAGTTATATTATTTTAACTGTCCGTTAAGACAAAACGGTATCAAGAGAATTAAAATTCTCGTTTCGGTGTCGGATTTTTGATGGAATATCCGAAGCAATTAACAAGTTTGATTTATAAATTTGTCTTCAATTACGACACTTGCAGTGTGACTCACACCCATGTTAATAGCCCTCTGGAAATAAATACATGACTGCAATAGGATGCGGTCAACACTGCGATTTAACAGGTTTTTCGTTCTTAAAGGGTTTCATTGTTTTATTGATAGCATTTATATATATATACTTGTAATTTTACTTTAACTGTTTAGAGATTAATCAATTTTTCTAGATACTAAATAAATTATGTTCGTAGAAATGTTTATTGTGTTCGCACTCTTCCTGACTACTTAAATTTCTTGTTTTGTCTTTTTTTTCTTCAAAATTGTGACTTTTGATTTACTTGATAAAATTGAGAATGGAAATGGGGAATGTGTCAAAGAGACAACAACCCGACCAAAATAAAAAAACACAACAGCAGAAGGTCACCAACAGGTCTTCAATGTAGCGAGAAATTCCCGCACCCGAAGGCGTCCTTCAGCTGGCCCCTAAACAAATATATACTAGTTCAGTGATAATGAACGCCATACTAATTTCCAAATTGTACACAAGAAACTAAAATTGAAATAATACAAGACTAACAAAGGCCAGAGGCTCCTGACTTGGGACAGGCGCAAAAATGCGGCGGGGTTAAACATGTTTGTGAGATCTCAACCCTCCCCCTATACCTCTAACCAGTGTAGAAAAGTAAAAGCATAACAATACGCACATTAAAATTCAGTTCAAGAGAAGTCCGAGTCTGATGTCAGAAGATGTAACCAAAGAAAATAAACAAAATGACAATAATACATAAATAACAACAGACTACTAGCAGTTAACTGACATGCCAGCTCCAGACTTCAATTAAACTGACTGAAAGATTATGATTTCATCATATGAACATCAGGCACAATCCTTCCCGTAAGGGGTTTAGTATCATACCATCATAACATATATGAGAAGAACATAACCCGTGTCATGCCAACAACTGTTTTTAGAATAAATGTGTTTAGTTCCGACGCAAAGACCTTATCAGTGACTCAATATTAACTCCAAAATATGCAATCTTTAATGACTTGACAACAGTATCGTAATTATATCCCTTCTTAATAAGTCTATTCAAAGGTTTTGTAAGTTTATGAGGTGAATACTGACACCTTTGTGCTTTATAAATTGATGCATTTTATGATCACACTAAATTGAAAGCATGTCCTAACAGGTTTTAACCAAGCAACCTTTTTTTTATATTCTCTTAATGGATATTTTGATCCAGATTTTCAAAAAAAACAATTTACTCGTTTTCCCTTGTTTAATGCATATTTTCAAAAAAGAAACGAAAATCTAACGAATAAATTGTCTAAAGGACAAAGTAATCTTAAAGATAAGAAAATGTCAGGTTTAATTTCATTATAATTAGATTAGATTGAAATTTAATCAATAACATAATAATTATTAGACATATTTTTTTTTCTCCATTTTAGCGATAGAAATCTGCTGTCTGTCCAAATGATTCTTTTATTAGACAAATGAGAATTATACGGCTTTTTTGTGTTTTAATATAACTAAATAAGCCAACAGAAGTTCTTATCAAATATCTTATGAAAATACTGAATACGTGCGCAGGGACTGTGTTTAATTAATGCAAACAAATGAGAGCAAACATCACAAGTTATATTGACTAAAACATTTAACTAATTCAGATCAAGCCGCATGGTACTAAGGAAAATAAAAAAAAACATAACATCCTAACATTATTATATTATTATTATAGTTGGGGAAAAATAAGTGACAATTATGCAAATTATATCCCCACGATATATCACTATTTACTAGTTGGGTATCGGGCAGACGATATAGGTTCCAACCATTTATATTTGCCATAGCATTTTCTATTTTCTGAGATATATGAATGAAAAAATGAAAACTGACAAAAAAACGTACTATTGATGTGAATAATAGATTAAAGGTAACAATTTAAATGCACTAGATGCGCATTTCGATAGTTAATGTTTATTAATTCTAAGAAGCTCCAGGTTGAAATGTTTGAAAATCCGAAACGTTTAGTAGATCACAATTTCTTATTTTAATTATTTTGAATGGTTTGTTTTTGGCGGTGTATAATGCATTTTATCAAATTTTTGGTATGATTTTATATTTAATTTGATATAAATTAACTACAATGTAAATCGATGAAAGAAATAAAAACATGTTCGTTTATTGTACATGATCGTTTTAACGATTTATGTCCAAATTCACGTTAATCGAGGTTTTTTTTTTTATCAATTTTAACTAACTGCCGCCCTTTTCAGTCGGTACACTCTTTCATTTCATTTTGTAATTGTGTGTGCTATCGATTGCTTTGCGAATAAAAAAAAATACAGAGATGATAATCTGTGCGACATACTTCGATTCACAACCTTTCAAACAATGTTAATGTAGGAAACTAAAGTTGACTATATGACCTTCAACAATGAGTGAACCCAATATGGTATACTATAGTTAGCGTAAAATGCCCAAAAATGAAAAAAAAATGTTGGCCTTTTATTCAATTTGATTTATAATTTATTCAGATTTGTTTAAACTTTGCGTAATTTAGAGCGAAGCATTTTGTAAAGACACATATCTACCTATGAATAACATGACTTTGTCTATATACATGTATGTGTCTTTTGTAGTGCGTTGGCACTCTGGTTTAACATGTTCTGTATTTTCATTTATTTATATTTCGAGGAGTACATAATTATATACAATCACTTTTTCCTTATTTGAATGTAGCTTTCATATTCTGTTATATTGTTTTAAAATTACTTAATTTCATTTGAGGTGACTTATAGGTCCATTGGGCCGGGTGTATTGATATTTATCATATATTGTATATTTATAATCTGTACATATTTACACATGTCACTATCATAAATAATTTACTTACTTTACTTACTTATACTAGTTCAACAATTGACAGAGTTCGGTATTATCGAATTTAATTTTAATAAACGATAATCGTAGATTCAGCACATGTAAATTTTGTTTCCAGGCTCTGTCTCTGTTCGTATTCAAATTGTCATGTCCATATAACTCCGGTAGTTTTATCGATATCTCTTGTTCGTATTTTCTCCTAAAGTACGACATTAAATTACACCTTGAGTGTCGACTACCTGTTCATTTCAATACAAGTATTTGGTTATTTAATGTAATGCACTGATATAAAGTAACTTGTGCTTCATAACCTATCCAAGGTTGAATCCTAATAAGGACTTTCTTTGTTGTTTATTGCTTTTCAATTGTATTCTGTTTTCTATAGTGATTGTCCGTACTGTCAATAAAAAGTCGCTTACATTTGATGAAAGAAGTTGATCTATACTATATGGCCATGCCTTGGTAATCAAAATATACGACCTTTAACAATGAATTATCCATTTTTCGATATGTGCGATGTCCAAAACTCGTTATTGGAATAATGATTAACACAATGTAAAGAACAGTAAAATAAGGAATGGTTCAAATGTTATAATGTATTGTCTTCAGATGTTATTTAGTGCTGAACTAGTATTCTAGTGCAGTCTCTGTTGGTATATTTTCAATAAATAACTAACTATCTTGAATAAATACATGTAAATTATTTGAAAAAAAAATCACACATTGAATAAGTACAACGATTAATGTCCCACTGGCAGTAAATTGTGATAATATTGGATTATGTTTACTGTCAATCATTTCTCAATATATAATGCTCAATAATCAAATTTATATCAGTATGCAGCAGCGAGTTAATTAATTGTTCCATGGAGATATGTGTTATACAGTAGTTTTAAATTAATTTTCTATATTACAACACGGAAACGGATAGTGTCAACTATATTGGCCTTTTTTAATAAAGCACGTTGATGGAAAATTTACACAATTAACTGTAATAAGTTGTTCCAGATTTGGTGGGAAAGTTGAGTTTTTTGGTATAAACAATGGTTGGTTCCGTAGATTTTAGCGTCAAGGACAAAACCAAATACGTTCCCAAGCCAAATAACAGAATAATAATAGTAGATTATAAAATTTAATGAAATTCATAATACTTTTTTCATTCTAGGTAACGCTATTAACGTATAACAATAAACGTTAAAACGTAAAATAGTAGCTTGGCATACAATTGTACTTGTCATTACAATCAAAAAACATAAAATTGAATGCATATTAGCATATACATATATCTGAAACTTTTCCATGTGACTTTTATCTAACTCTTTAGATTTTATCCTTTTGGTAGGATAAAATGCATATCAATCAATTAGGTTATTTCACATAAATAAGTAGAGTTTGATTGATGACGAAGTATTTAGAGAGATGAGACCTTATCTTTGTTGTGCAAGTGGTACTTCTAATGGTTCCAGACAATTATAAGTAGATTATTTAGATCACTTTGTCACTTAGTATGCTTAAAAGCACATGATTAATGACTTTCCGATAACTAGATAAAATGATAAGTAAACGTAGTAATTCCCATTTCGTACGCTATGTCGAAAGTAAAATACTATTTGAAGCATTATATTAATAGTAGACATAAGCTAATATATGTCAATGTAACATTGGGGTCAACATGTACATCTGCAAATAAAGTACAAACTATTTTTTTGTCAACTGACATTTACTTGATATCTCAAGAGGGAGGACGTGACAGATAAATAAAGATGTTTAATTTGTTATAATTGGCTTGTTGTATTTTTCATTGTATGGATGTGAAGCAAACGACAATAAATGAACAGATCATTGGTTTCTTTTTGTTTGAGCACTAGTCTAGAAATGTGTCGTGTATCATTAGTCATTGTTTGTATTAACAATAGGAGGCCAACTTACTTTTAAACGACCTTGACTGGCTATAAAGCCTTCACACCATCGGTAGTTGGCTAAGAAGTTTACTAGAGTTTTACTGAAGTATTTTATAGTGTTGAAGAGAATATTCCATCAGTTACTATTATTTATTTATAAATCGTTCTCCTATTGGATTCCATGTCTTTTTAGCTGACAAAAAAGTTATATTCCTGGATTGGTTGCATAATAATGTGTAAATGTTTGTGGACATTTTTCTATTATTGCCCAAACCATTGAGTAACTTTGATAGACACAAGTTGACAAAAGTTTATATAAAAAATACCGACTTTCATTCCAGTTTTTCAAGATTGCAAGCGTCATTTTTTTTTATATTCTGTGGTTTTTGCCGTTGATGAATTACATTCGTTGTTGTCTTGCAGTTGTATCGACTTTTATTTTTTTTGTGTGTGCGTTTCCTTGTAATGAAGGTTCGTGTGTGCTTGTGTTGTATTTCTGTAATGTAATGTCGTTTCGGTGGTAATTTTTAACATTTTAATACAGTGGGGATTTTTGGTTAGCCATAAAACCAGGTTCAATTAAAGGCAACAGTAGTATACCGATGTTCAAAATTGATAAATCGATAGAGAAAAAAACAAATATGGGTTACAAACTAGAACTGAAGGAAATGTATCAAATATAAGAGAACTACGACATAACAGAGACACAACACCGAAACGTAACACACAGAGTAACGAACTATAGTGTAATAGTGGTAATTTTCCTGAATTGGGACAGGGCATTTTATGAAGAAAAAAAGTGGGTTGAACCTGGTTTTGTTGAATGCCAAACCTCCCGCTTTATTGGCAGTGTTAATTATAACATTAAACGACAGGGTTAAAATGACAAAACCAGATAACTGGGAGAAAATATAGGACAGAGAAACAAACGAATAACAGCCATCCAAAGGTAACAGCTCGAAAAATATTTATTATCACCAGTCGCACTACGTCCACACAAAACTATGCTTAGTTGTAAAAGGTTTGAAAGCTACCAAGTTGAAGATCGCCGAGGATCACAAGTTCCAGAAAGTTGTGAGGCCAGGGTTATCCGCCTGCGACAAAACATCATTATTATCAAGAATAATACATTGTTTTGCAAACAGTAAATTTTATAAAATGACTATATAATAGATATACATGATTTAACTTAAGTGGTGACTAGTTATAGAATAAAAAACGAATAAATTACAAAATCACAGCCCTGTTACCCATACCATAGTCAATGCAACGCCCAAAATGACGTCATATATAAATTTCTAAAACGTGTTCCGAAAATTAAGAGAATTTGGATAAAATTCAAGATTAGATTTGTATGACTTATCTAACTTATATAGATAACAGTGAAAAATATAATACTAATTAATATTCAATTGAAGTAGTAATTAGATAATTAATTGTATTATCTAGCTTTGTGGTTGTTTCTTCTGATTAAACTGCAAACCAAATATATAGTGTAAATTTCTTTGATCCAAAATTAAATCTACTAAATGAACTGGATGAGTAGTTATTCCCCAATACAACACAAAAATACAAAAGAAAAATACTAGTTACAACAACAAATGTAAAACAAATGTAATAGCCTACCCTTCCGGATACTGTTCCTTGTTCTGTTTTGTATGCTGACGTTTCTCGTATTGTCTTTTTTGTTTGAATTGCATGGCGTTGTCATTTGAATTTCAATTAATCAGAATGTTGGAATTTTTCGCCTCTCTTTTATAATCTAGTTGAAGGTTTATTAAAATAAACTCATCAAAGATACGAGGACCAAATTTTATATATACGCCAGACGCGCGTTTCGTTTAGAAAAGACTAATCAGTGACGCTCGAATAAAAAAAAGTTAAAAAGGCCAAATAAAGTATGAAGTTGAAGAGCATTGAGGACCAAAATTCCTAAATGTTTTGTCATTCCTTTTCACAAGATACATTCCCTATAAATGCTTTATCTAAGGACCCCATTTCGATATATCTAATAAGCCATCAAGAATGGTAATTCCATATAACATGCGATCCCCAATTTAATCCACAAATGTTTGATTCACTAATGGAGTCGAAATGATAAGATAGAAGCAAAAGATACGCAACGGATCTTTTAACTCATGATAGGTCGAATATAAAATGAACATTCCATGGCTTTAACGGAAATATACCAACAGAAAAACAGACAAATAACAGTACATAAAACATACTACATACTACATAAAATTACATATAAATATAAAAACTGCGCAACACCAACCCCACTAGAAACTGGATCATCGCATGGCTCGTTATTTGTAAGCAGATATTGCTCCTTATGTGGTATCCGTCGTGTTGCTCATGCAGTTACAAACACGCTAATAAGTCTATTTTGAAAGGTCAGATTTGGAAAAAAAGGAACGGAACGACAATTGGAACATATTCGTCGATACCTGTGAAAAAGATATTTTATAACGCTTAACAAACTCTTGATGGAGTCCTTAAAATTTACGAAAGGGTTGAATTTATGAAACTGACAGGATTTATAAAACCTTTATAAATTGTCTGTTAGTAGATTTATGAATAGACAGTAGTAGTGCATTGACTTGACATATCAACAATATAAGGATGAGGCTTAGAAACGGGGAAATGCGAGGCTGTGCCGAGCATTTTTCCCGTTTCGGGACGAATCCTTATATCGTTGATATGTTCAGTCAATGCACTATTATTGTCTTTATACTGCAATTAAAAAAAAAACACATTTTCAATTGTTGTTTAGTGTGTTGATGTTATTTATTTGATTTAAATATTGGGAAAAAAATCTCCCTTTAAAAAGGCCTCGCATCACACAGGCATAGAAATATACAACACGATGAAATGTACATCATTACGCAATCAATGGTGAACGAATTCGTTTGTTTACAGACTAAAATAGCAACAATAAACATAAAACATAATGATTTATAGGTTGCAAACAAAACATATTAATAAGTGAAATATGTTTTTCAAAAAATTGTAAAAGAAACAAGTTTGAGTCGTTAAACACATCATTGCTTACATTGGAAACAAGAACAGGTCGAAGAGGTCGAATGAATAATTAAATATAATTTCAATAATTTCTATTTAAATATTCATGAGGAAAAGTGATATCAGGTTAGTGACTGTATATGACATAGAAATATACGGTCAACGCATTTTGACTGCTCAAATAGAACGAGTGCAGTATAAACAGCAGTATACTACTGTTGCCTTTATTTACAAATTGCTAGAAATTATTTTTTCAATTCCCTTAGACAAAGTTTACCTTAGATGGATCCGTCTGTTTTGTTAGGTTCCTTTTTGTTATTTACATAACTTGAACTGTTTTGGTTCTTATATATTTTCAAATATTTGGTTTAATTCCAGAAAAGCGACTCGGACTCATGAAATTTATAACGTGTTGGGTTTTTTTCAACTTTTTGTTGAGTTGCTACCTTTGGATCAGTATAACTTTCAGTTTCACCAATGTCAAATGCACCTTTTCAATTTTCAGTAAACTTCTGCAAAATTGTATGCAAGGTTACAACAGTCAACATTGTGTTATACTAGAACGAACGGTTGAAATAAACTCTACTATGTCTACGTAACGACGTATGCTGGTGGACGTTTCGTCCTCGAGGGAATCACCAGCCCAGTAGTCAACACTTCGGTGTTGACATGAATATCAATAATGTGGTCATTTTTATAAATTTCCTGTTTACCAAACTTTTGAATTTTTCGAAAAACTAAAGATTTTCTTATCCCAAACTAGATTACCTTAGCCATATTTGGCACAACGTTTTGGAATTTTGGATCCTCAATGCTCTTCAACTTTGTACTTGTTTGGCTTTAAAAATTGTTTGACATGAGCGTGACTGATGAGTCTTATGTAGACGAAACGCGCGTCTGGCGTACTAAATTATAATCCTGGTACCTTTGATAACTATTAGCAGTCTTAGATCTTTTAAGGAACGAGAATAGTCATGCTTTCATGACATTTTGACATAATTGGTATTCAGGTGATAATTGCATATAATGTATCTACCCATTCTCTCTTGATTGAAGTGTTCATGCACTGTTTCTAAAATATTTTTTTTAAGATTTGTGCATTGGCTTGTTATATCAACATGGATTTCCAAAGTTAGAACATCGGTATTTACAACTACCGCTGCCTTTTTTCAAATATTGAATTGTTACTGTAGTGTTTCTTGCTGCTATGAGTGAAGTTCAAATTCAACTTTCGATATGACCTTAATGTTTATTTCTTTATAGATAGCCTCTTCGGAAATGGGTTAGCAAACTTTTTTTTAATATTTAAATACAGGGACGTCTTCAATAATTACAATATTGCTAAATATACCAACGACATTTAATGTATATATATATAGCAAACAAATAATAGACATCCCATGGAAAGTGGTGTCGTTGTAATTTACTCAGAAATACAATGTATGGTTTATCAGATCATTGGTGTAATTATGTTTTTGTCCATAAAATGCTCATATTTAGCATGTTCAGTCTTAAAAAGTTATAAAGAAATAAAAACGACTACTTTATCACCATTCTTAGTCATAGACGTGCATCTTAGAGTAATATTGTTTTAATTGTCCGTTCAGCCTTAGTTTTATCCTGGGAATTAAAACAAAACGTTCCACTTTCCAGTTTGAGAGAATTATAGCGGCGCTGTTATTGGAAATGATTTATAAACTGTTGATAATTTGTGATTACAATGACTCAGCATTTTGTAATAACTCTTCAGAGAAACGACTAACTATCATCAAAATTTGTAAATGAATCGTAATCGAATTTTATATAAAATTACAGCATAAAAATTATTTTTATAGCTATATCAATTTTTAAATAACTATATAATAATCATATTCAGTATTTTCGAAAGTGGATAAATGGTATAAAACGAAAATAGCTCCAAATATTTATGACTCGGTTTTCAATAAAGAACATTAACGCTTTAGTGTATTTAAAAAAAAAACAAATCAAAAAAGGGCGAAAATTAATAAATAAATGCTTTATTTAGCTGCCAAATGTACTACGTTAAATTTGAGTTGAGCGTTCGTGTGTGTTTTTATGTGAATTAATAACTACACGAATGATCATCCTTGTAAGATATGCCCAGATTTTATTGGTTTGTAAGCATTCTTTGGTACAGTATATTCATGGTGGTTTAAATTGTATCTATCTTTCTCTTTTCTATTCTAATCCAATATAAAAGAAAGACAAAAACAAGCAACAGAGTACCGAAATTCAAAAGTGAAATAAAAAATAAGAAAGACAAAACTGTTGAAAACTCAAAACTCCTGATATAAAATAAAAGCCCTAATATATTGTATTGAATACCTATTACCTATTATATATTAATCTAAGTGCAATTACTGCTGGATATCAGCTAAAGTAAAATGGAAATTCACAAAAGAAGCGCTAAATTTTTAACCTGTGCATATGTGAGCCTACTCCTCGTCTGTTGATTGTGCTTGGCAAGAGTTGTAAAATTGCAATGCGGTTTCAGTCTTTGCCGTTTTGTTACAACATTTCACTTTTAAAGAAATCATGGCTTGATTTAGATAGAATCTATTTACAGTGCAGACCATACAAAGGGTTCATAAAAACATTTACACTGGATGCAAATAATTTATATATGTTCACTGCAAGACATCTAAAGGGTTGATACCTGTATATTAAGATTTGAAGCCACCCAAGGAGCTAATAACTTTAACACAACTTCAAAAACAATGTGTTTATACATTTACAATGGAGACCATCTTATGGGTTTATCTCAGATAAACTAAGATTATCTCAGCTTAATTCAAATTCGAAAAAAATCCTAGTTTATCTCAGATAATACAGAAAATTCATTATCTGGAGAAAATCCCGGTTTATTTGAAAATATTAAGAAAAGCTAGGTTTATGTGAACGATTTTCAGATAATCCTAATTTATCTCCAGATAATTGATTATCTGAATTTCAGATAATTCATTCTCTCATTTTCCAGATAATTTAGTTTTAAATATACCAAAGAACAATGTAACGAGTGTTCTGATTGGACGATAATCGTTTGCCAGATTATATTTTAAAAATACCGTCAGATAATTCATTATCTCATTTTCCAGATAATTAAGGTTTATTACGGATTCTAAATATATCAAAGAACAATGTAACGAGTGTTATAATTGGACGACAATCGTTTGCAAGATTTTATATGAAAAATAGTTTTTATATCGTCCTTTTTTAGATGAGGGGCGACATTCTGCAGACGGCACGCAAATAACAAACTAATCATGGTGTGGACATCACCGTTAATGACACCTGGACAAGCGAAATTTGTTGAATAAATTTTAAAAAAACCCAGTGAAATACAGAAGGGCTGGTCAGATACAATATACATCATATACTTTAAACATACTTAATAAACACATTTGTTAGCTGTTTTGACGCTAACTGACACATATGTGAATAGATGTCTCTGATAATGACAACGGTTTTGTAAAATATTTAAATTTAACTATTTCGTCATGTGTCAGTAAACAAAATAGAGATGAAATTCAAGTAATCCAATACACAAATAATGCACGATTCTATTATGGAAAACAAATTATTTCATCATGGTTATTGATAAGACATACTTTTCATTTTGCTTTCAAAATAATTAAATACATAAGTCAGAGTTTAAATACACCATATACCACCCATCGGAACTAGACAGTGACACGATTGCTTTAATTTAGCACTGTTGTACATTAATGTCAATTTTCCATATTCAATCGTGTATTCCATATTAAATCCGACAATATTTAAAACGAACGAACTTTATACTTCAGTGTTTGTTTGTCTTGTATCATGCATAATTGTTCAAAGAAACCAGAATCTAATCTAAAATAGAGAGATATTTATAAGTCTAGCTTCTTCATAATTTGATGCTAATTGTTGAAACCCAGGAGCTTTTGAGCTTCCTCATGGACCCTCTACCAGGACAACCATAATTACGCCTTTCATTCATAAAATCCTAGCCTAGGACCATTGAAATGTCTGGTAACGCCTTAAACCGTATGTTTGGAATTTCTCGTTATTGGTCTTCTGCTTTTAAGATCAGTCCAATCATTTTAACAAACCATATACAATTAATGGAGGAAGTTCGGCAGAGAAAAATAACTGCCGTTTTTTTCATTCTCCGCCCCCTCTTTCAAATATCATGGAAACGCCCCTAAACCTACATAGACAACAGACTGACCCAACTTAGGATAGACTACAGCAAGAAGAGATCAACGTATACCACTACACTGATGCAGTATTCTACCTACTTAAACGAGGATGAAAATTAAATGTCAGTTGCACATTTTAACATGCTATGCTAAATAATACTACAGAAATTTTAATCCTGGTATAATTTTCACTCTTATTTTCAACCCAAACTCTAATTAAAAAACCTTTGTTCTTGATTACCTTAATGTGATCTCATCTATCCAACTTTTTTTTACCTGTACTACATATAATTTTTTAAAAGTTGGATAAATGAGAATGAACCGATCAAACACCCGTACAATCAGCGTTTGTTTAATGGTTAACATTGCACTGGGCAGTCGCACGTGTCGTTAAATAACAAACCAATAAACAATATAATGAAGTTTTAATAAAGGTAATAAATATTTCAGGTATTGGGTATTTGCAATCATCATGATTAGATTATCTAATTGACAAAAAAACACTTAAAATTTTAAATTTCAATTTACTAAACACAAAATGTAAGCACTAAAATGCATATTTAAGCAATGGAATGTATGATACCATATTTCACTGTTTTAATAGAGAAAATTGCGGAAAGAAAATGGAGCGTGGTATCTTTTTTAATTAAGATTATAACTTTCTAAAAGGAAACTCTTTAGGACTTCTAAATGGTGTTTTTCAACTGTGCTAAACTTATTTCAACATTAAAGTTATTTGTCCTAGTTATTTGTGCGGATGTCAGATTTATGTAACACATTTCACTTTCTTTATAAGGAAAAATAAAAAAAAACGGATATTACATTCAAATTCTCTTAAAAGAAACTTTCAAGACAACTTCCCACTGATCTTCATTAATATCGATATACTTATAATACATGTACATCCTGAATAAATCGATTGCTATTTTTTTTATAAAATTTAGAAAAAAATAAACGTTCTAAAACGTTTCCCGTAAGAGCCTTATCTTTCATTATTCTGTCTGTATAGATGCTCCACGGTCTCTATATCTTATCCCTTATGACCATGAAATTTTCTTCCAATGTGTCGTGACTTTCTATTGGCTCCTTTTTTCAGATAATCAATTTTCTCAGAATTTTCAGATAATCCCGGATTTTCTCAGATAATCCCGGTTTATCTCAGATAAACTAAGATTATCTCAGCTTAATTCAAATTCGAAAAAAATCTAGTTTATCTGAGAAAATATAGAAAATCCATTATCTGGAGAAAATCCCGGTTTATCTGAAAATTCTGAGATAAACCGGCATTATCTGGAAAAAAATCGAGATAATCCCGGTTTATCTGAGCTTAATGTAAAAAATTGAGATAATCCTAGTTTATCTGAGAAAATCCTGGTTTATCTGAGATAATTTAGGATTATCTATAAAAGTGGTTCAGGCGTGCCATAGACATTTGTATGAGAGATATTGTTTCAGTTCGCCCATATAGCATTTTCAAATGAACAAATTGGCCAATCTACTACTAACAGCCATGATGGTTAAGCTTTTTAAAATCATAATAAAGCAATACAACTAACCAATGTCTGATGTACTATGTGCATTTTATTCTATTTCTATTATCAGTTTTATTTTTTAATAGTTTAGCGCATGACAGTGATGCAACGTATTGTTTAGAGATCTCCATTTAACAATATTATTCGAACTGACTTTGATATGAAACAGAAAGTACATATTTACTCAACTTTTAATTATACTATAAAGTCGTCGTTCATTTATAAATACCGGTCAATTCTGGAAAGCACGTGTCATTTCCTAAACATAAACAGACGTTTAAGCTTATTACTAAATATGGATTGAAAGGCAGTTAATGGTAATGATTTTAGTCACTGACGCTAAAATTAAAGTAATAGACGTCAATCTTCTTAGACGAACTAAACAAAGTGCCATCTTGGGATCTGAAATCTCCATTTCATTTTAAGCTTTAATGAAATAAGCCAAACAGTTATCATAGCTGATGTGATCCTCAAGCAATATGTATCAGTGACTCAGCAATTCCACAAATTTAACAATGCTGGACATGAAAAAAATAAAAGCCTTGCTTTTCTTACGCTCTTCTGAATATCATAAAAAATATTAACACTGTATTTGTTTAATTGCACATGAATATCGGCAGACGTCTTAAAGTAACAAACGTATAACACTTTACGAAAATAGTCTACAACGTCTAAAAATTTTACAATGTATATTGGAGAATGCTATGATGTAAATGAAAAAGAAACTTACAATTATAGCATTAATAACAATTACCAAAAGTAACAAAATTGATTTTTGAAATATTGAGATTTGACCCAACTCAAGATCCATCTAATACAACGATACAGGTCTAATTGTGCGTTTGGGGTATTAAAATATGAACTCTGTTGTCCATGTCTGCTTGTACAGTTCACAGTTTATATTTGCAAATAAACGAACTGTTGATGATTGTATGTAGTCCAGTAGGTCGGTAATGAGTGGTCCAAGTACGTTTTGTGTATATTGCCCTGTGGTACTGCTGATTGTGCAATGTGAGATGTTTTACCATCCACATTGATGCTCTGATTTCTTAGGGCTTATAAATTTAAGTTCGTGGTCCACTGGAGAGTAGACCCGCTGATACCGGCATAGTATTCCGGTTTTTACAGTAGTCTCTCATGAGGGACTTTATCGAATACCTTAAATAATCAAGCAAAATGAGGCCAATTTAATTTGTTCAGTGAAAAGTCTTTTGCCAATCCTGTATATGATAAGGACCAGTTGAGACTCGCCTGAACGGTTCTTTCTAAATCCCAGTTGAGCGTCGTGTATTTTGTGGAAATCAATATTTTTTTGCAATACTACTGCATGTGCTCTAGCTATGGTCTTGATTTTCTGACAGTAGTCAAGGAAACTGAACGGTGATTATCTCCTTTCTTGATATTGCTGCTAGGTATGGTGCCAAGCTCTCTCAGAAGTCTTGTTGTGATCTCATCTGCATCAGCTGCTTTGTTCGACTCACGGATGTTCAAGTTCCTTAACACTTTTAGTACAACATTTTCAGTTTCATGTTTTTGTTCTTTGTTAAAGCGGTCCGAGTGACTTATTAGGAATGTAATTAGTTTTGAATACTGAGGAAAATTGATCATTTCAAGAATATTTTTCCATTTTTTTCTCACTTTTTCAGTAAGTGAGTCCATCTGTATATTTAAGAGTTGAATCTACAACAGGTTCGCAATTCTTACTTTTAATAAATCCACAGATTCTTTTTGGATTTGCTGATAATTCAGGTTAAATGATGTCGTCAATGTAGTCTTTATAAACATTCCTAAACTGTTTGACATTTTTTCTGTGGTGAGCTTTTTAGTCGATGGTACCTGTCAGATTTTCTTTTGATATATGTTTCTTTTTAAAGGATCCTCTTTTCTGTCTTGTTAAATGTTTTTTTTTTATATTCTGGTTTATCCAAGGTTAATTGAATCTTGAGGATGACATCTTTGATGGTACTGTTTTTTCAACTTGAGTATGATAAAAAAAAAAAAGAGGGACAAAAGATACCAAAGTGACAGTCAAACTCGTAAATCTAAAACAAACTGACAACGCCATGGCTAAAAATGAAAAAGACAAACAGAAAAACAATAGTACACATGACACAACATAGAAAACTAAAGAATAAACAACACGAACCCCACCAAAAACTAGGGGTGATCTCAGGTGCTCCGGAAGGGTAAGGAGATCCTGCTCCATATGCGGCACCCGTCGTGTTGCTTATGTGATTACAAATCCGGTAAATAGTCTTATTCGGTAGGTCAAATTCATGAAAGGGAAGGGGATTGTAGTTACGACGTAAGGAACATATCCGATATCATTTGTGAAACGGTTATTCCATAACGATCAACCAACTCGTGATGGCGTCCGTAAAATTTACGAAGGGATGATTTCAACTTCACCATTTGGAACTCTTGGTTTAATAGCTTCCTTGTAAGCAGTAACCCTCTATCAAAAAATCATAATAGGAAATGCAAGCACGGGAATATCGTATCAATTGGGAGATATATACCCCGTATGCAGGTGCTGCTGGAATGTTGCTACTTAGAAATGGAAAGTTCACAATTGGAAACCTGAAATCATCTCTTTTGTCGTAAAGTTTTGTCTTCAACCGACCCTCATTGTCAATTTCTAGATGTAAGTCAAGATATGAAGCCGACTTAACTGTATCTGTAGTATCCTTTATCTCCAATTCGATGGGATAGATGCGATCCACATAGTCACCAAATTTTGAATTGTTTAGTGAAAGAACGTCATCTATATAGCGGAAAGTAGAGTTAAAGGATATTGCTAACTTCTTATCTTTCCTCCTAAGAAGTTCCTGCATGAAGTCAGCCTCATGATAATAAAGAAACAAGTCAGCAAGTAGAGGGGCACAGTTTGTTCCCATTGGGATGCCGACAGTCTGTTGAAAAACACGTCCTCCGAGCGTAACAAATATGTTGCCAATCAAGAAATCAAACATCTTGATAATATCGCTTTCAGAGAATTTTTTGTTTGAATCAGAATGATTCTTTACAAAGTAGGATTTATCCCTCCCTAAGACAAGATACTTGTATCTACGTTGGCCATTCTTCTTTATGAAGCAAAGTAATACCAACTCTTTTAATTTGTCTTTTAGTTTGGAATGTGGAATACTTGTGTAAAGAGTAGAAAAGTCAATTGTTTTAATACTGTTACAAGATGAAAGAGAGTTAGATTGTATGTACTCTAAAAGATCTTTGGAATTTTTAAGTATCCACATCTGATTCACGCCACCTCTAGAATAGGCAGTTTCTCAATAACTTTGAAGCCCGTCTTTGATTGCTGATAAAATGGATGTTAATAATTTAGAAAGGGTTTCGTGGAGCACTTGGAAGACCCAGCAATATACCGTTGTTTGTAAGGACACTTATGTAGTTTAGGTATCCAATACAGTGATGGAAGATCCAGTTCTTCATCTTTGGTTGAAATACCAAAGGAACAAAGAACAGACCTATGATTATCCAGGATTTTCTCTTTGGATTTAATAAATTCCCACACTACCTCATCATACACCTTAAACTTCATAAGTGAGAGTATATGAAAGGAGCTTTTTAAAGTATCATAAAGTTTACAAATATTGTGCAAACCGCAATTTATTTTCCACGATTATATATTGTGTATCACTTTTTTGTTTGTTAATAAAACTACAAAAGTTGTAGAACTGTTGTAAATGCGAAAATATGGTTACCCTATAAAGGGTGAAAAGATCCAGAGACGAAGAAGCTAAGTAAGACACGCTTTTATGAAAGCTGAAGTACTCCTGTTCCGGATTTGTATCAGTCCGTGATTGGTTTAAATTTACAGCATTTCAATTACTTCCTTGTATAAACAAACACAATATTTGTGCAATCAGCTAAAAACTTGTAAAAATGTGCATTTGAAAGACTTTATCAGTTAGAGACACCTAACATATTAATGTTATGGTTCGACAGAATATTTTAGAAATGCTGCTTAAAGCTGTCATTCGTGTCAACAATTTTTTTTATTAGTGTAAGTTCAATATTTGTGGTGGGTTGTATATGTTTATCTGGCCTATTTTTTGGCACATTAGTATACATTTGAAATTTTACTCTACACTTTATATACTCAAAATGTTTTGGACCACTAATCAGAAGCATTTTCCCCAAAAAAGAGTTATACCCCTTTTATTTTATAAAATACTTGTAAGTTTTCTCATCCCTTTCAAAATTGAAATAAATACTTGCCATTTGGTTTGTTTGTTTGTCTAATTATTATAGTTCAGGTGAGCTTCTGGTCAAAATGTAATCCTAGATAGCAAACATGTGTTGTTCCCACGTTGGCATTCTGTTGGCAACATTGTTGGGCCAACGTTGGAAAACTATGTTGGGCCACCGTCATTTTGCTCATCGGCCCTTCGTTGGCCCAACATGTTGGGTCTTTGTTGGGCCAACATCAGTATGCCAGCAAAGTTAACTATTTGCCAACAATCTGCCACCAATGTTAACTGTTTGCCAACAGTCTACCAACATAGTCTAGTTTTGAAATTATGTTGGGCTATTGTTGGTCGTACTACAGTTTGCCAACGTCTTTAACAACATTTTGTTATGTTTTGAGTTTCCATATTATTTTTTACTAGTAATCAGTATATTATGGACTATACTGTATTGTATATAGATAATATACAATCACCTGTCCACTTTTTTTTATCTATATTCTCGTGTCAAATGACCAGAATAAATTAATGAATATATTTCCAATGAACCTGTATTCAAATTTTTTATTTTTTTTTGGGCTGGTTTTAAATATTTTTTGTTTGCGCAAAAAAATATTCAAACAATAAGATAAATACATTTATATGACTACACAGATTTGAAAATATTAGATAAAGTAAATGAAGAGAACATCTTTTTGTTTGAACTTTGGGATAATATTTAAAAAATAAATAAAAATCTGTGGTACAATGTATAAAACGGGGAGATAAGTATTTAAGGAGGCTCGAGGGTATAAAAATTTCAGAAAAAAATAAACATTTGTTTTTCATTTCAAATTTTATTTGTTACCTTTTGTAGTTGTTACTTTATCATATGGTACAAAAATCATTCAAAACAATCAATTCGTGTTGGCCCCAGATGACTTTCAAAATGTATACATCATTGAAAAAGTTCCAAATTATCTCCCTTTGGTGGAAAAATGCCATTTTTTGGCTTTAAAATTGAAATATCTTTTTCAACTTGTCGGTGACCTATATTTTTTAATATAATTTCCATATAAGCTGTACTTAAACTAAATTATTGTAAAATTTGAGCGATTTCTGTAATAAATTAATTTTTTTATTTCGATATTAACTTTATTTCTCCTATCGACTTCTACAGAAAAAAAACCACTTTTACAAAAATGGATGCTTCTTTCAATGGCAGATTGTGAGCGCAAATGAACGGTGACCCCACTTTTTTTATTTTATTCTATTAACTATAAGATAAAGTTCATTTATAGAAAAATATAGAGAAATCCTATATAAATGATTTAGACCCGCGAACCCCCTTAATATGTTGGCATATTGTTGGCACAATGTTGGCTTATATTTCAATATTGTCATGAAATATATCCTAAGAATGAGCATTCAAATAAAGTTTGTTTAAAATTGGTTCAGTGGGTTCAGTCAGAAGATCTTACACTGAACCAATGGACAACATAAGTCGAATATCATTGGACCAACTACTTAAAAAACAGTTGGTAAGAAAATGTTGGGACAACATTTGGCCAACCATACAAAAATGACAGTTGTTGTCAAGTTTTTGGGCCAACAGTGTCAAAACAACTGTTGGCTGAGTGTTGTTGGGACAACGAGGGGCCAACAGTGTCAAAATAACTGTTGGCTGAGTGTTGTTGGACCAACGTTGGTCTTGTGTTGTCCTGCCAACGCCAACTGTTTACCAACTGTGCCAACTAATCACCAACACTATCTGGGATCTAGGAAAGACAATTTGGTAAGGTATATTTCTATGGTAATCATTGAACTGCACGGTTTCAAATTTTTCATTATATAAGTTACTGTAAACCAACTTTTTTTCTCGAGCGATTTATTTTCGTGACATTCGCGAGTAGAAAAATAACGCGAATATAAATCGCCGCAAAGTGTACCAGAAATGGTAAAACGCAAAATAAAGTATGCACGAAAATAAGTTGGTTTACAGTATATAGAATTGTACTATAGTCGCCGTCACATAAAATTGGCACCATGATTTTTGTCAACACTTTTTTAAATATGGACCGCGTTTACTAAAGATCATGTTTTTTTTCCATTAGTGGAAGCAAAATCTTGTCCAAATATCCACTTCTGTCCTACCTTTTATTGTGTTTGCACTGTATAAATAATCCTGACCTTCACATAATCCAAGATTATTTTGTATGGTGGAATCAGACATTGTTATTACCCGAAGTGTTGCGGTGGAGTTCCACGTACTCTCCATTTTCTTGTGACTCTCTGAGCTTTTCATTATCTTTACATGAAAAGCGCGGGAAATTGTATCATCTACATGTATGACATGATATTACCGGAGAGAAACGAATGTTAATGGAATAGGGGATACTCATAGTAACTATGGTAACCAAGATGGCGGTTTTACTATGTAAATAATCTTGAAAGATGTGAAGGTCAGGATTATATAGTACAAAAACAATAAACATGATAAACAATGATAAAAGGTAGGACATAAGGCAGCAACCATTTGATTTTCTGGGGGGCTATGTTTTTTTTTTCTGTGCAAAACAATCTTTTTTTTTTAGCGACAAACTGAAAACAATTTTTATCTTTCAATTTTATCATTACATATAGTGGCAGCTGAGGGTGAAACAATTAATTTTTTTTTCTCAGGACCCAAAACAAATTTTTTTTTCTCACCGAAACCTGGAAACAAACTTTTTTTCCAAAAAAAAACATAGCCCCCCCCCCCCCCCCCCCCCCCCCCGAAAATCAAATGGTTGCTGCCTTAGTGGGTATGGATAGGATTTTACTTCTGCTAAATGAAAAACATTATCCTGAGTAAACACAGCTGATATTATTTTTTTTTTAACAAAAAACATGGTCCCAATTTACGTGACGGCGACTTTACATGTAAATCATGTAAATAGCACCAACAAATACAAATGTAGGTAAGGGTATACAAAACAACTGAATACGTTATACACTGACTTTGAACTTTGGCAAAAATAAGATAACATCTTACAAATGAACGCATCACAGATACCAGGATTTAAATTTCACAGCTACAGAAACTAATGATGAACTCACAGTAGCTGCTGTGGGGATTTCCTGTGTCACTAGATCACTATTTTAGTTATAATAAAGGAGTAGGGGCTATAATGGCCTAAAATGGCCCCAGATTTACAAGATAATTAAAATTCGAACAGAGCAGATTTTTCTCCATAAATTATTTGAATATGAGTCAATGATTTTAAAAAAATGTTTTTTTCTAACAAAAAAATGTTCAATGACGTCACAATGGTAGGTGCAAATGACGTCATAATTGAGAAAATAAGCAAAAATACAGAAATTTGGATGGTTTTTCCAAATTTTGACCACCGCACCATGCTTGCACCAATCAGAAATTTTTAACATTTTGACAAGTTCATACATATCAAACTTCAGATAAAATATTTATTTGGTGCAAGGTTGGTGCGATAGTTTATTTTATATTTTTCATAGCCAATCGGAGCAATAAAAAGCTGAAATATGCCGTTCAAATTGGACATATTCATCTGACAAAGTTTAGTTTATACATTCTTATGCCTATAGGAACTTTGTTTTTTTGGTTATGAATGTAACATGTATTCCTAATATTATTTCCATAAGTATATCTCGGTAAATGTCTTTAAAAAATCCGAAAGCAATAAACTACACGTGTAAGGGAGTCAATAACAACTTTGAGAACATTTTTTTTTAATTGTGAAATTTTAGATATAGACCAATATATAACAACATCTGTACATTTCTTATGTTTCTGCTTATTATCAATTCAAAATCTAGTGTTTGAATGGGGCAATCTTCACTCTCTGGTATTATGGTCGGATCCATGATTTATGTTATGAAAAAGGGGGGGGGGGGGCAAATTAAAAAGATTATTTTGCTTAAATTCACATAATTGGCAAGAAATACGAAATTTATTTTGAAAAAGAAACTACCTATATTCCAATTGCATGTGTCTTTGTTGGTAATGCGCATAAAGTTCTAGAAAATTTGATGGTAAGAGAACAGAAACGGCATATGGTAGACTATCCATATATCCGTACATACATGCATAATATATATAGATATGGTTATTTGACCTTCCCATTAATACAAACAAGTGCCTGAAGTCTGTAAGCAACTGGCATGTCTGTTACCTTTTTAAAGGTTATGTTTTGAATAGTTTTATAATCATGTGTAAAAATAAAGTGAAATTTTAAAAATGGACCCAGTTTTGTTGTTACGCCCAATTTGTGGGCATTATGTTTTCTGGTCTGTGGTCCATTTGTCTGTTCATCCGATCGTCCTTGTGTCCCACTTTAGGTTTAAGTTTTCGGTCAAGGTTGTTTATTCTGACATCAGACTCAGACTTCTTTTGAACTAAGTTTTACTGTGTGTATTGCTGCGTGTTTAATTTTTTTCTTCTTCTGCTAGAGGTAAAGGGAGAGGGGGTTTAAGATCTTAAAATAACATGTGTAAGCTTCCGATTTTTGCGCCTGTCCCAATTCAGGATTATCTGGCCTTTGTTCATGTTGTTAGTCTTGTGATTTGGGCATCCATGTACTAAAGACACATTCTTGTTTTCAACTATTTTGATGTATATAAAATAAATATTGTCATGATATTAATCACAGACCAAGTCATACAACACTAAGATTAGTGAAGGCGAAAGATAAACTAGTAAACTTGACAAAAACTACAATAAAACAAATAATATATATAAGGAATATAGAAACTTTTTAAGAATACAGATTTATTTGAGATAGTATCATGTATCATTTTTTTAATGCTATAGAATGATATGGTTATAAATCTGGACGTCTGAAATAGATAATAATAAAAATAAGATGAATTTCGAAAGTCAACCCTGACGATCCTTTACATATGTCTGGAGGGTTGGGGTTGGGGTTCACTTCAATACTTAATTGATAGGGGTGCTGCTGTTTTGTTACTTCACCATGTTTTACATTTTCAAAATATAAACCCTTTCATATATGGCGTAGGAAAAAAAAAATCCTTTTCCCATATCAATTTGGTTTCATGTGGTTTTATGTAAAAGAGGAAAACTTCAGTGCCAAAAGAAAAATATTAGTTGATAAAGACACAGCAGGAACACCAAACAAGTTGACAGTCAAAGAAGTTATGGGAACTTTAGTGTCCTTATCATATATATATCTGATAGTTTTCTTAACTTTTTACTTATTTCAAGCTTAAAAGGGTGAACTATTCCAAAGACACGTCATATCACCTTATAAATAAAAGTGCCCCGCCCCCCTTTTCAACCCCAACCCCTACCTGAAACATAACTACTGTAATGGAAATACATGGACATTTTAAAACACCCTTTAATGCATGTGTCTGTATCTATTTATTTTAGATAATTGATATTAAGATTTCTTAGCGCTAAATATGTGTTCTTGTCTTTATATTATTCTTCTTGTCGCTAATAAGTGAGATGACACCCAGCACTAGATGCACAATCTGTATATATCAGCAATACCCGGTGTTTTGTTTTGTGTGTTGATGTTTCAATATTGCTTTTCCCCTTAACATTTACTTTGGAGTTTGTTACTTTTTACAATTTGCATCTTAAATTGCCTGTCTGTTGCAATATATTTGAAATTAAATCTTGTAAAATAGAAAACAAATTGCAGTTGCCATGGGCACAGATGTGTTGCTAGGAAGAAACAACAGTGAATTTTGCAAAAATGTGCATTTAATTATGTAATATTTAAATAGTGTACAAGTGTAGAGCTCACTACATGCTTAAAACAGGTATAATTTCAAATATAGATCTATTAAAGCTGTATAATAATCATATTTGATGAGTTTAACTCCGCCATTATATTGGTTGCTAGGCAACAGAATAAACGAGCTAGACCTAAAATTCAACTATTTTCAGAAGGTCTATGGTATAGACTTACAACATGACAAATTAAATGAAATTTGGGGGTGGGGCCAAAAATGGCCCTTATAGCCCTTACTCCTTTCACCCAAAGTGGTGAGTAATTGAGAAAGGGGTTATATTTAAACATATTATAAAAACATCTTTGCATGAAAAACTCTAGATATCAATGGATATAAGACCAAAGTGTGGCACGAATTATTTCAAATTTAAATTGAAGAAAAAGTGAGTCTGAACAGATTAGACCATTAGTTTTCCTGTTATACAGTTTTACACTAGTCTTTTTGGGGCCCGTTATAGTTTGCTGTTCACTGTAAGCCGAGGTTCTATATTGAAGGCTGTACTTTGACCTTTTACAAATTGTGACTTAGATGAAGAGTTATCTCATTGGCACTCATACCACATCTTCTTAAGTCTAACGATTTTATTGTGAGAAATAGATTTGTTTTTCATAGTAACTATTTGAAAACAGTTTTCTTCATATATTTTTCAGGTGTGTAAATAACATCAAGACATGGGGGAGTTAGGTTTGTTCCACAACAATACAGTTGTGTTACAACTGCCATCATCAATGTCGTTCAAGGAGAAAATGTCTTGGAAGAAGAAAATTACTGCAAATGGTGGAACTCTGTCATATATTGTAACTAAAAAGGTTAGAATTAACTTGAATAATTGTGTTTTCTCAATGTTTCCTGTTTTTTAAATCAATTTGTTAAATATCCTTTGATATTTCAACAAGTTGTTTTTATATGATCATCAAAAATTTGTATTCGTATAATGCTTTCAACATAATTGCATTGTAATTTGCAAAGATCATGTAACACCCATCAACTATATGAGAACTTTAAAAGAATCTTAATCATGTAGTAGTAGTGTTGCAATCCTCTATTTTACAATTATTTTTTGTTTATATTTCAGGTATCATTTGTTGTCGTGTTTGAAGATGTAGTTGAGAAGTCAAGTTACAAGATCCGACAATGTCAGAGATATCACATTCCCTTGGTTCAGAGCCTGTACATTGATGACTGCATGTCACAGAATAAACTTCTTACAAAAATAAAATACATAGTCAGCGGACTACCAGAGAATGATAACTTCAAGAAAGGAAAGATAGTTGGTATGTTGTAGGATGTTTGTGTTGGTTTGTCATGTTAAAAACCAAATTAAACAAGATTATACGTTCAGGCAATTCAGTTATGTTTATTACATGAATTTTGAATAAGATATGACTTGAGAACTTTAAGCTGTCTGTGGTAAAGAAAAATGTTTATTTTATGTTTTTGGGTCTTTCTGTTTGTTTGTCTGTTCATTTGTCCAATTGACCTGCTTAAGGTTAAAGTTTTTGACCAAGGTAGTTTTTGGTATGAATTTGAAGTCAAATCAACTTAAAACTTATTACACATGTTCCCCATGGAATGATCTTTCTAATTTTAATGCCAAATTAGAGTTTTACCCCCAATTTCATGGTCAACTAAACATAGAAATGGATAGGGTATCCTGTACTATGTTTCAACGTTGAAAGACGATTCAAACAGTCTAACATGTTAAAATAATAAAAAAAATTATACTTGTTGTTTACACCTATTTATGAGGAAGGTCAGAGGGGTCCTGATCCTGACATCCTGAGCTTAAAAACATGAAATCCTGAGGTCCTGAATTTAAAGTCATTTAAATCCTGGCATTCTGAAATTTGAAACAAGAATTCCCTGATCCTGAAATCCTGAATTTAAAAACACCCGATCCTGATGTCTCGAAAAAAGGTCTTGCCCCCCTCATTTATTGATTTTCAGATAAAGCATTTAATAACAGTATAAAAACCAACATAGAAATTAATATACCGATGAACTCAAAATCATTTATAAAATAAACTTTATATCCAACAGTTGCTCTTGCACATTACCTTGTTCCTGCTCTAATGCTGAACACCTTTTATAAATCATAAGAGTTCTCTTAAATAGGTATTTCTGGAATCATGTCTTTCACTGGAAAAGACGCGCCTGTATCCCTGCTCTATTAAAAGTTTGCAGCACTTTCATAATCGTCATTCTGTATGGTAGTATAGAAATAATTAATGTTCTGCAAGTACATTATCGGGATTTTCGTATGACTGAGGGAGGGTGACCATCATTTCAGATTTAAATTTCCAAAATATTTTGTGCAGTATAAAATAAAACTTTTTCACCCGTTTGCTCAACATGTGTTGGAAATTTCTATGCATACATTTTTGTCACAAGGTGACAGAAGTCAGATGACCAATTCGTCTGAAAACCATATCCCTGAACTGGCATATTGAATTTGTTATACAGACTTTGTTTCCTGTTCTGGGTAACACCTCATCTTATATTATTTCAGGTAAAAATCCACAAGGTTTGATCAAAAGAAAAAAGAAAAAGGTACAAGTTAACCTAAATAACATGAAATGTTGGACATATACAGATCCAGGGGCTCCCTATGATCCAGATATTCCTTATGTCCTAGCTAAATGGTGTTTACTAAAGGTATGTACCAGTAATGAGTATACATTGCAGTGTTCTCCCCAGGATTTTTGAATAGCGCTGTGGTAAGCGCGTGATTTTCCAAAATTCTCAGTAACTTTGTCGCGTCGCGCGGTTGGTTTGTAATTGATTTTTTATGTGTTTTTCCTATATTATGCTATTGATGTTTTCTCTTGTAATGATGTCCTCATCATGCTCATGGAAGTTACCCCTTTGTTTGCTAATGTTATTGTCTGGATATAGACATGAAGGAAGAAAAGTCTTTTTTTTCTCCATTGTAAATTCATATAATCCTCATATTATTATCTGTTTGTAAAACCCAAGGAGAAGTCTTTTCCATGATGGGTCTATACCAAACTGCCTATGTGAAGATTTCTTATCACTAACAGGTGATGTTGCAGAACATGTTTTGTAGGACCAACAATAAAGTCATTGTCAGCTTCTGTTAGAAAGTTTTCAATGACAAGATTGGTATTTTTTACATTCACTTTTATTAACATTTCTAGAAAAGTGCAACTTTGCAATTAAAATGAGTATAGTATTTCAAAGGAAGAAATGAACTTGCCCTTTCAATAATATTCAATTGTATCAAAGATTTGCTTAAATAAGGCTAAAATATTTCAATATGAATGAATATAACATATGTATGAAAGAAATCCTATAAAAATATTTTAAAGAGATTTTTTATTTTAAAGGTAAATTACCAACCAAATACATTATGTATTCCAATTGAAGCAATTACCACCTTTAGAGGTTGTGGTTGATAATTCTATAAACATTTGAATATGTGTCAACAGAAAAGTTTGTCAAGATTTGACAATACTTCTTTTAGGTCTTTCCCACCCAAATTATCTCCCTTACTAGCTGACACAACTTCCTGTTTACACTTGTGGCCTTTTTAGCATTAAATACTATTCCTAATCCAAGCCATCCTCTGTTTACATTAAATTTAAAGCAATATTTGAATAATATATATTGATGATTGGTTGACAAATATCGATATTTCATATATATTTATAAAAAAAAATCGTTTTGTTTAATATTCCCTTATCCATTTGAAAAAGAGCCAAGATGGACGAGGAATCGTAAAATACGGGCTTATAATGAATCCCTTGATAACAGGGTTGCTTCCATCAAGCAATCCAGGTTCGACAGTTCGGTTGTAAACGCGAAAAAGTAATGATATAATCCTAGATGGTTCAAGCAATGGTCGAAACCACGTTGTCAGAGAAGGGGTAACACTTCCCTTATATAATTTAGAAATTAACTTTTTAGCACCCGAGACATGCATTAAATGTCTCTCCATTCCTTTCATAAGTTTCGTTATCTTTAAAAGCGAAAAACTCGAGGAAGGAAAGGTTTATTTGGCAGTAAAAGGTTGGCAAATGGCGCCATTTTGATCATTTATTGAACTGGTCCCTACGATATTTGACATCGTTGGGTAAATTAACGATCTCTCGGATAAATAAACCAGTCGATCACGTGATCGGAATGTGTACAAAATACTACAGGATGTTTGAAATTCAAAAACAATAGCGCTGATTTTTTATTGGATAGCACCGCGGTCTGCCCAAATACCACCGCGGAGAATTCAAATAGCGCTGAACATCGCAGCGCTAAAACGGCCTGGGGAGAACACTGCATTGCTTACATTATATGTTTAAAATGGCAATTATTTAGTCAAATTAATAAATATTCAATATATTCAATTGTGTAATCATTTTTGGGATACGATTGCTGTCAAGCAATCTGTAGACTTTTACCGTTGACCCTATGATACACTCCCTCACGTCATTCGTTTTATTCTAAACATTCAGCAACATCTCAGATTCTTATGATTGTCTTGCTTTAAAAGGTAAAAACAAGCAAAACAATTGAACATAAACAACTTTCCTGTAATATTTTACTCATAATCTTCAGGTGTGATATTTTCCTTGACTTATATGCGTGTTTTTAACAATACGGAAAATCAGAATTAAACAGTATTTATATTTAGTGTTTTTATAAATTTAGAAACACGTCAGAGGGAATTCCCAAATTTTGATAACTTGCGAGAGTTCTCTAAAAGCCGATCGATAATTCTATTTCTGTCACAAGAACTGAAGTGGAGTATTTCTATATTTTACCGTTATGAAACTGATATTTGATACTGTACTCTCATAAAGAAATGGAGAACCATTCATCATATCATTTAATAAACGTTCTTGTTCCAAATCGCAAGTCGCGGTTTGTTTATGTATTAATGCCCATGTGTGGTCTCAATAATTAGAGACAAAAAGAATTGTAGAGACAAAAAGCGTGGAGAAGTGACAAGAAGAATAATATTAGCAACAAGAAACTATTTAGCGACAAGAAAACATTTTTTATTTATATTACTTATTCGAAATAAATATTAAAAAAATATGCAAAAGAAAACAATTTCAACGACAGGAAAGTTAATCTTAAAATGAAACTTGTAAATCTAATTCAGTTGCTACATTTATTTACATGATATTTTATAAGGTATCACAGGAAGTATTACCTTTACCCTGTTGTTTTATGGTATTACTTTTACTTGTGTTTTAGAACAATAATATATTTTGTCTTTTTATTTGTTTTTAAAACTATTTTTGTACAATATTTAATTAACTTGCAAAATGCATTATTTGTGCATAATTGTCCAGAAAATACATACACAAATTGTGAAATACAAATTAAGAACTGAAATCAAACAAGAGGAAAACATAATTAAAATGTGAATATTTTTCATCATTTTATTTAGTGTATTGTCTCATTTAACGATATTTATCATGTTTATGCATATATATTGAAGATTAAAGGAAACTGATGACAATCTTGAGTTTTCAACAGGTGTTCACTATTCGGTACAATAATTGTATATTCTGGTGCGTGTAATTGATGAAGGTGTTAATGGATGTTATTGTAGCAATTAAACAAAGGACACGCACCTAGTTTCTCATTTGATGCTCTTAATTTTGTACTACCTTAGAGTAAAGCCACAGCTAATGTTGGTCCTATCAGGAAAAATTAATTGTACAGTTAGGAAGGAAATAATATTTCATGTTTTTGTTTTATTAAATCCTTCAAAAGGAAGGTGACAAATCCTTGTTTTTGGAAAATGACGCAGTCATTGTTCCATAACTGCCGACCTGAACTTCATTACATTTCTCTGCCTACCGCGCTTGGTTTCGTATTTCCTATTTTCCATACAAACTGGAATCTGCTTGTGTTATCATTATGCATCATTGTGTAGTATTAAATCAGCCAGGACCCAGTTTACACTGGTTTTTGCTTGTATTCCACTACTCTCGAACAAAGTGTTGTAGTTTGACGGGAACCAGTTTTAGAATTTGTAAACTACAAAACGTAATCGGTTATTGTTCATTCCGTTTTGGTGTTTCATACCGACTTATATGGTTTGAATAAGCTTAAGACCCTTCAAACATTAACGTGATAGGTATATTAAAGATTGTTTTACAAAAGGATTGAACTGTTTTACTTTCAAAGTCGTACTATAGGGATATCTGTCATATACGGATTTCCACTCTCACCGGTTAATTTCTTCTTTTACACGTGCTTTGGAAACTTCCTGTTTAATCGCAAGTTTTAAAATGTTTTTGCGTGAATTAAACTTATTTTAACAATCATGAAGCGTTCCTGAATCATTTTAAAGCAGTTTCTTCTTCTCTTTGATGATGGAAAATAGGTTTTCTCAAGAAAATACCGCAAACGATCGCAGAGGAATTGAAACGTACAAGTCAAGTCGGCACCTGGTTAAATTGGCATCTAGTCAAATCGGCACCTATTCGACGTCAATTCGGCATCCAATAATATTTGTTATAATATTTTCTATTCAATTAATTAATTACTGTTACCAAGTACATAGTGAATATGTTGTTGTGTATTTTGGTAAACCACGAAACGAAAGTGAATATGTAGTGTATAAAGGTAAACAACGAAGCCCTTACCAAAGCTGTTGTTTTAACAATTAGACAATTTGTGTAATTGTAAAAACAAGTCAATTATTAAAATAAAATGGAAAACTATGAGTCTCTTTCAATAAATCAAACTTGCATGCCAAATAATTAGCAAATTTAAGGTGTTTGTTTTTCAGTAAAGTTTAAACAGCATTAAACCAACAATCCTGTAAAATGCTCAACTGGTTAAAATAATGCAGAAAAATACACAATATCTCATGTATAAGTCCAAATAATTATGACGTCTGGCAAGGCTATTTTATTATTTTTCTGGGACGCCTTCCTACGACGTTCGTAGGAAGGCGTCCCAGAAAAAAATTAACATAGCCTTTTCGGTCATAGGAAGGTGTTCCAGAATAAAATTAAAAAAGCCTTGCCAGACGTAATAATTATTTGGACTACTCATATATATATATATATATCATTAAAAATACACCAAAAAAGTCATTAGTTGAGAAAAATAAATATATACAAAATGTACATGAACACCCAAAAATGTGAAAGTTAGTATTTAACTCTTTTTGCTTAAATGCTTAAAAAAATTCTGGCAACCCCTTTCTTATTTTTTACCCTATTGCTTAAAATACTGTTAAAAATATATATTTAACATGGGTGACGAATTGACTATATCAGGTGTGGATTTTAACCAAGTGCTGATTTGTCCAGGTGCCAATTTAACTAGGTGCCAGTTTGACTAGAATTCTTTGACAAATGTTTGAAACTATCTGAGTTTCATTAGACCTTTGATAGCAGTAAAAAAAAGATTATTTACTTAATATTTTGTGGGAGAAGGGAGTTCAGACTGTGTGGTATCAGGTCTGTTTGTGCCCAATACATTTTCGCACCCTACACGTTCGCACATTCACACTCTACTCATTCGCGCCCAATTTTAATTCAAATTCAAGTTGAATAATTGGAAAATCATGGTTTTTGTTTTAAATTGCTTTTGGTGTAAATACTGAATGTATTTATAGCTTGGTATGAGTAAAACATTGAAGATTTTAAAGGAAAAATCACAAAAGATAATTGTTTTTAACAGCTTGGTCCCATTGATCTGAAACAACGAAACAATAAAACATAGAAACCAAAATATAGCAATCCACTAATATAACCAAAACATGATAAAATTTATTCAACACGCAGAAACAAACATAGTCAGAATCTCACTTCATTTTGAAAACAAGTCAATGAAACAAGTTATAGCAATACACTAACCAAAACATGATTAAGAGTTATTCAACACAAAATAAAACGTTGACAAAATACCACTTTATTTAGAAAGGATTATTATTATTTTAAGCAATACCTTATCCAAAACATGATTAAGATTTATTCAACACAAAAAAAATTATTGCTGTCTCACTTTATTTTGAGACAATGACAACAATTATACTTATAAGAAAACACTTGCTTACAGAGTTATTAAACACAAAACCAATTAAGATTGGGTGCGAACATGTAGGGTGTGAAAGTGAAAGGGGTGAAAATGAGTGGGCGCAAACGTGAATGGAAGCGAACGGACCCAGATTCAGACTATGTACTAGTGAGAAATATACAAGCCTTTCTACGGTATTTATTTGTACAATTCAGCTAGTCTTGACCTATTCATTTGTCTTAAAAAACCAGCCAGTTGTCACCTTTACTTCACACATACACACATATACGAATATCAATTATATGCTCACGATACATGTTGCATTGTTAAACTAATTACGGTATGTGAAAATCAAGATTTGCATAAAAACTATCCCAATATTAGAGACAGTGGCGTCATTTTTCTTCAGAGCTTTCACCTCTTTGATTATTTTCATTTTATAGTGTTTACATTTCCTTTGCTCTTACACATGTTTAATTTCTTCATCTATCAATATGATAATTAAAAGTACACAATCTCTTCCTCGAATTTTTTTTATTTCTTCATCTTTCAATATAATCCTAAAAAATTATTTTGATGTATGTCATAACAAAATGTATTCTTGTCGCTAAATAGCTTCTTGTTGCTTTTTGTCACTAATTTTTTTTCTTCTTGTCGCTTCTTGACGCTTTTTGTCGCTAATTAGTGAGACCCCACATGCGTGTAGTTTTCCTGATTTCAAGGGGTATCAGATTGAGTGATTCCCCTCTTCATTGATTAATTTGAAACTCATGGGATTCTTTCTATGTCTGTCTGCATATGGAGGGCTATTGTTGTTGCATAATTTTAAATCATATGCATAATTTAAATTAAAATAAATGTTTCATCGTAAAAATTACCTATAACACCCCTTCAGCAGAAATGGAATCTTCCATATTATCGTTTTTGAGTTGTCTCCCTTTTCGAAGTATTCATCAAGAAGAATTAACTCGTTAATGCCGATAAACGTCGTATTATATTAAGAACGATCTCAATGTTAACAGAGGAGTGTGTACGGAAAGGAGTCATGCCCTCTGACCCAAAGGAACTTCAATAATTAAAGAGTAAGAAATGGGGTTCCTCCTAAACTGGTCCGCCGTTCTATATATAGATTCGCACCGAAGGTCAGTGTAGCGATAAGTGAACACAACAGGGGTCCAGTTTAGGGTTCCTCATAGAATTACGGTGATAAGATACAGAAGCAAGTTAACTCGTACCACGGCATTAGAACCAAAAAAGTTAACTTGTACTACTGGGAAGTCGTACCATTCAGAAAAATATATTAAAAAATATGATGTTTTATGGGTTTCTTAATAGAAATAAAGTTGAATTACTTGAATTTTAAACAGGAGTTAAATGAAAACTTAGACAAAAATAAAGAATGTTTTAAAGCATTAATGTTTTAACTGATCTTTCAAACTAGAACATAGGCGGACCCAGCCCCCCCCCCTTTTTCTTGGAAAAATTTGGTTGATTATAAAGGGAATCATTGAAGCATGACTAGAGCGGGCCCCCTCTTAGGTCAGTCAGTGGGCTCCCCCTTAGGAAAAGTTCTGGATCCGCCACTGTAGAACTTAATCCAGAGGAAAGTTAAAACATTGCTTTAACTGTACCTTATTAAAATTGAACATGTTGAATATATATATATCCAATTTAAGTTAATTAAAGCTGTAATCCATGATCACAAATTGAATGCTATGTTTACAATTGTTGAAAGCCATGTGCTTTTTTTGCGGGGGAAATGCGGACCCCCTTAACAGGAATCAGTTACATTTCTTTGTTATTGATAGACAGTAAAAATAATTTTGGCAATCATTTTGACAAACTGCTAAGATTTAATTATTCATGAAAAATTTTCTTCGTGTGAAACTGTTTATACTTTAATTATCTACATCTGCCACAGTATTCAAATAAGTTGGTACGAGTTAGCAATGGTACGAGTCTGCATTGGTACAAGGTTTTTTTAGTGGTACGAGTTTACAATGGTACAGGATAACTATAATTCGATAAAACACAATAAGTACATGGCTCATACACTTGTAACGGGGATTGGCTATTCTTTAAGTTGAGTGACTATTCAGATTGTTACATTTTGCATGTGCAGTTGAATTAGTTTAGAGAATAATACTATCCAGCTATACCAGGGTTACTGGCCAAAAATGCTTGAGACTCACGCATGTTCATGCTTTTTTGCGGCAGTATTCTTGGATCTATTTTTTTCCTCTTTGATCTTTTCAATTTTGGCCAAATCTCATGCATTTGTTTAATGAAAATTTGGCAGAACTGCTATACATGTGTCAATGAAAACTATGGCAATCGTATCCCTCAGAGCATTCTGCTCTTTGATTTTAAGTTTTTAAGTGTTTTACAAGTTTTTATTGCTGTTATCTGATGTACAGTAAGCTAAGGGTGGTTTAATAAAGTTTTTTAAGTTAGAATAGCATAGTACTGGAAATTGAAAAATATTGAAAATTTTACATGACGTTTAATTTGATTATAAATAACAGTGATTTACATACTACCCTTAAGCAAATGTTAAGACTGATTGACAAAATGAACAACCAACACATCACTGAGAAAGTTGAGGAAAAAAGGTAAAATTAAATTTACATAAAGCAAAATTTACTGATTTATAAATATAACTATTATTATTTTTAAAAGTAGAAGAATAGGGTTATATGAATGAAGGCCATTATAATTAATGCATTATCTTCACAGAACAAAAATAAAGTACAGATATTGGAGATCCATGTATTAACTGAGGAAGATGTGTTTAGACTTCACAGTCAGGCAGGATCTGTTGATGAGCAGAAGGTGAGAGGTCACATTTAAGATTTGATAGTTGACTGTTTTAAATATCATTAATCCATAATTAAGTTGTCCAAAAAAAGATGAATTTAGAAATATATTGTTTTGGATAACATCAATCCATTGTCCAAAAAAAAATATATCTAAAGACAGATTGTTTTCAATAAATTTAATCCATACGTCATTTCTGGAATAATGTCTTTCTCTAAAAAAAGATTGTCAATTTTGCATGCTTTTATGACATCATTTACCAGATAGAAGGCTCGCCTGTATCCCTGCTCTTTTAAAAGTTTCCAGCACTTCTATAGAGTAGTGTAGAAAAAAATATGTTCGTAAATACATAATCTTGATTCCCAAACGACTGAGGGAGATTTTAATTTCCCAAATATTTTATGCAGTATAAAATCAAACTTTTTCAGCTGTTTGCTCAACATGTGTTTGAAGTGATGATGCCTACATTTTGCACACATGGTCATGGAATTTGCATGACAGATTTTACTAAAAACTATATCTGGGAGCTGGCATATTGTCCAAAAACTACTTTCAGGTCAAAATTAATATTTTACATTTTTCTATATTGAAACATTATTTTTAGGTATCAGCTGAAAAAAAAATTACCATGAATACTGAAGCTCTTTCATATTGGTTTTAATTATTCTTTTTTTAGAATGTAGTCAGTACATCAGATCCTAGCGTTTGGTATTTAGACACAGCAGCAGAAGGATTGAGTGGGTATGAACAGCTATATCAACGTTACACAACATCACCATACAGCATGTTACCATGGGTACAGCCTGCTTTCTCCAGTAATAAATTAGGCTCACCAAAGGCCAGAATGGTATTTTGTTTATTATTAAAATAAACTTCTTTTTTAATAAAATATGAGTAGCAAATGAACATAATCAATTATATTTAATGATAACCTTACGCTTGTTAGTTTAAACATATTTATTTATAGTGGATTGGGAAACAAGTTTTGCAACTTATATTAATCCCTCTCCACTTTGCGGGTGCGAGTGCTGCCTTGTAGCGGCATTAGCCTACTCTTTTTCGAAATCTACAAGGGTGTCTTTAACGTGCAAGAGAAATGGCTCTCTCTTAACACGGGTCAGCCATTTATCGTCCCCGTCCGACTGACTATCATCGTTTCCTCAAGACCATACTCGCAAATGGTGTCAAGGGAGAGCCGAAAATTGAATTCCTGAAATTTTCATCCCAAACGGGAATCGAACCAGGAACCTTTGTGTTAGTAGTCCGATGCACTAACCACTAAACCACAGCTCTCTACGCTTGTTTGTTGATATATGCACTATTTGATACCTAGGAAGGCAGTTCATGCATATGACTTCGTTTATACATAGAAAATAATAAGTAATTTTTTTTATATTAAATAGACAGTTTTTATAAATAACAAAATTTTAATAAAATATTTTTTTATGTCTAATTCATTTTTCTAACTTTGCAATATAATGAGAAGTATAACTCTGATAGAGTCATTTTTCAGATATTATCAGAATTATGTAACACATCAATAGAGATATCTGAACCTGTTGGACAGCTGGTAGAACTGATCTGGTCTGATGCACTCAAAAATGCAGAGAAAGAGTTATCTTCCCCTCCCCAGCTAACTAAGCTGTCTAAGGTATATACTTGTCTCAGGATTGAATCAGAAATTTAAAATATAAAACTAGTCATATTAACTTTACATGGCAATGTAAATCAAGCTACAGATATCTGTATTTTTTGTATTCATTAGAATACATGGAGATTTGTTGATTTTTAAAATAAAATATATTTTCTAGAATCCAAACATATTTTATCCAAAATATCCAACATATGGGTGATTAATCAGAATTGCACCAAATAAAGATACTCAGTTGTCAAAGGGCCCTAAAAGGTCTGTTTCCTCTTTAATCTATAAATGCAAAGATATATGATTATACCATCCAATCAATGAATGTACTGTGGATTCATTAATTATTGTGGGTACCAATTTTGTGACTAGTGATGAAATCTTCCATTTTTGTGGATATTTGATTTTGTGAAGGTTTGCATACGCATATCGGAAATTTGTATTTGGTTAAACTTTTAAATTTATTAACTTAAGGTTCATCTTTACTGATTTAATCCATGGTAATTGGTATCCCACGATTGATAATATATCCACAGTAGTTTTAAGATGAATTGGTAATTTGATTAATGATAAAATAAAAATTGAGAATTAAAATGAGGAATATGTCAAAAAGACAACAACTGGACCAAAGAGCAGATAATAGCCGAAGGCCACCAAGTTCATTAATTATATTTTTCTATCATTAATTGAGGTTACTGTGACTGTATTATAGGTTGAGGAAGCAGAAGCAGTGCTGTATCAGTTAAAGGAGTTGTATAAAACAAGGAGTGGTGACAATGAGAAATGTTTAGAACTGACCAAAGAGTTTTACAAAGCTATACCTCATAACAGGACAGACAGGAAGGAAAAATTCAGTGTCTCAGATATATCAGCTAAGCAGGATCTTTGTCAGGTATTTGGTTGATAATTTTAATTTGCATTGTTTATATAGATATAAGAAGATGTGGTATGAGTGTCAATGAGACAACTCTTCGTCCAAGTCACAATTTGTAAAAGTAAACCATTATACGTCAAAGTACAGTTTTCAACATGGAGCCTTGGCTCACACCAACAGTAAGCTAACGCAAAACCATTAAAACAGGAAAACCAATGATCTAATCGATATAAAAAACATGAAACCAGAAACACTTATGAACCACATCAATAAACCATAACTAATGAACATTAGATTCCTGACTAATAACTGTATGTACTAAGCAGGAAATCTGATTCATAAGATATTGTAGTAGAAAATTCAAGATTTTCACTGTGTTCTAAAAGTTTGTGTCACATATACACATGTATTTGTTCTTTTTAATAAACTTTGTGTCAATTAACTCATGCTCCTGCAAAAAATATCAAAGAGCATTCAAAATCATAAGTCAAAAATAAACTGACAGCGCCATGGTTAAAAAAAGAAGAAAAAAAAACCAGACAAATAAAAGTACTTAAAAACAAAGCATAGAAAACTAAGGACTAACCAAACCCCACAGTGTGATCTCAGGTGCTAAAAAACATTCTGAAAGTTCAATCTTGTTTTTTTTTTTTTTTGGCTCATCAGAATTTTTTTTAAGGCACTATATAGCTAGTGGTACATATTTGAAAACTTTCATATTTCAACCAAGCAGACAACTTATAAAGCAAATAGAAGATTACAATTGGATGAAGACGTTCCAGTTATGCTTTTTAGAAACATTGAAAAAACGCTGATTGGCCATGTTTTGTTTTATTTTATTTCAGCTTATCAGATGTTTTTTTTTATATTTCAGCTTATAAGAGATATTATCAGTGTTGGAGAAGCGACAGATTGGTCTGACGAGGCTACAACTGTTGCCAAATATAAAGCTTTGAAATGTCATGTGACACAGCTTGACCAATTCACTGATGAATTTGATCATGTGACCAAATTAGTCAAATCAACTTCAGAAAAGTAAGATATGTTAATAAAAGATAAGAAATCAAATTGAAAGAAAACTTGTACCAATTAGGCACAGGGTAGTAGAGTAATGCATATAATTGTGCTGATATGCTTTTAAAACCTTGTACCAACTAACATGAGAAGAGGCCGTAGTCCTAACCGTGTATTTAATTTTTCTTCTCTTTTTGTGAAATATTTGAGGTATTTTTATATAAAGGTATTGGATATAAATTCTGAATTATAGTACAAAATAAAACCATACAGCAGTATATTGCATTTAATAATTCCATTTTTCTGAGGTAAAGTAATTACAAATAGCAAAGGAGTGCAGTGTTAAGATATTTGAAAATTCAGCATATTAACGTAAGGGTACCCAAATTGCACTGAGTACCCAAATTGCACCTATTTAGAAAAGATAGCAATGGAAATCTTACAAGATTTTCTAGAGACTAAACAATTTGTATTTTTATGATTTGATACTATATACATGTCTTTCAACATAGGTAAACATACTTTGATATACACAAAACGTTCACAGTATTTATCAACAGATGGACTGTTTACTAAAAAAGCAAAATGTACGAAAACGTCACCATGCGATGTCATCAAAACGTCATCTTTTTAAAATTAGCAAATACAATATATTATAAAAATCCTTTTCGTAAAATATGAAGAGTAAGCATGGACTAATATCCAATTGTTCAAAATATTTGAAAAAAATAAACAAAAACTCGGTAATAAGACTTTTGACGATGTGAATTTAAGCATGGATGCAATTTGGGTACTCCTCTTTACAGAATCATGGGTAGTTTGGAGGTTGATTCAAACCCATTTTTTTATGACTCAATGTGGATTAAAAATCAAATTGGTGTACCTATACAATAAAGAAGGATAGGGCTACAAAATAAACACAGTATGGAAATTTTTTTCTTGATCATAAAAAAACGTAGGTGAATAAACTGTCAAAATAGGTGCAATATGGGTACCGTCACGTTACATTCAATTGTCAATTTTAATTTTATGACCTTGAAAATGTACAATAATGCCAATCAAAAAAGGAAATCGATATTATGAAATTTCAAACATTTATTGATAACATTTAAAGGCAAGAGAGTTTTATGGAAAAGTCACCAATTGGGCTTTAACACGGTTTTCTTGGTTTTATAATGGTGTTTAATACAAATAAAACAAGTTGTAAGGTATGAGACAGCAATCTAATTCCAAAAAGAAAAAAGTTTGGAAAAAATATAAAGGATTTAAAATTGTATCTTTGAATTATGATTGATTAGTGTTGTTTGAATGCCACTTTCATCACTTAGTATTGACTATTTCATAGCTGCAAGATTTATTTGTGGAGGTAGCTGGAGCACACTCAAAGATGACTTAGAAATGAAAGGTATTAGGGATAACAAAAATGACTTCATGATTTAATGTATTATATTACAGAGTAGAACTTCTGAATGTATACAAGTTGGAGAGGACATTGGAGGATCTGTGTTTCCAATCAGAAGTTGGTAATATACAGTTACTCATGCATTCATCTGGGTTCCACAACTTCCTTGGAATTCTTTCAAGGTAAACATGTTTTTGGTTGATTTTTTATTTCAACAGATTTTGCACCACAGCTTTTCCTTTTTACAGCTTTTTAGCCTATTGGTTATTATAAGGAACACAACAATTGCAACATTTTCGCAATAAAAAAATTTGCGATACTTTCTGAATTTACTGTACATAAGGAGACAGGTTACAAATGTATTTTTCTGTAAGAAGAGACACAACCTTCCTTTCTTTACATAAACATTATATCACTGTTAATTCAGAAATTTATTATTGCTATTTTGTCAGTTTAGCCTTTAATGCGATTTTGATTTTTACGATTTTGAGAAAAATCCTCTTTTATTCATATAAAATATTTCAAAATGCGAGTTTAAATTATTGCGTTTAACACTGTTGCATTTTTCGCAATAATAAAAACCTAGCAATAATTTCTGAATTTACAGTATACTTCTTATGTATAATGGAGATAGTTATTTCACTTGTGTGCCTTTATTTTTAGTATTATGATACATTTCATACTTTTTACAGAGGGTTGCTGATGCCAAACTTTGTAGAAGATGAACATGGGATAACAAGAACAGATGGAGGGCTGTTAGGGAGTGGTATATACTTCTCTGATACTGCTAGGTATGTATTGATTGGGAGGGGATAATACTAAGGGGGAGTGTAGTTGAAATTAAGCATCAAATGAAGACATTTTAACAATATGTATATAATTTCCCGGTACTGCTAGGTAGGAATTTTGGTTGGTAGGGGATTATACCAAGAGGAGTGTATTTAAATTTATGATTACATGAATAAAAGAAGGCATTTTGACATAATGCATATATTTCTGTTATGAGTGTTATATATGTATTAAACATCTACTTTTGGGTGGCATATTTAGGTTTAAACAAGTGGTTTCAAGAACATTATATTCTTTTATATATTTATGCCACATTTACATATGATTAATACTTCAAAAGTTTTTGTAAGTTTTACTGGTTGAGTTGATTATTACTCACCCTCTATGGTCTGTAGGGGGTCAGTGATAAACTGTATAACCAATTTATTGCATACCAGACTTTTCATGCTACGTTTTGTAGAAAAATAAACCATGAAATACAACAAAATCAATAGATGACATCACAAACTGTAGATGTGACGTCAATCCCCCTGTAGGATCCATAGAGGGTCACCATGTGATGGCGTTTAACCAATTACAACATCATCACGTACCCTTGGTGCAATAAGGTTAAATATTATTCAGACTAAATGTTAAAATAGTAGCCTCTTAGATCAAGCTCAAAATGTCAGTGATTGTAAGATACTTTGTTTTCCTTGCAGCAAATCATTGATGTATTCAGGGCCCAGTACTACACATGGATCAAGGTTGTTGTTACTGTGTGATGTTAGCTTGGGTAAGGTCAAGGACTGCACAAGAATAGATAATTCCCTTATGGAGCCTCCATCTGGGTATGATAGTGTACATGGTATCAAATTTTCATCTGATGGTGAACCAACAGACTTTTTAGTGAGTATGCTTTTGCTTTATGAAAATACAAAGTCTGATATATATTTGTGTTATTATAAAATTAAAAATGGAAACAAGATGTGCCAAAGACACTTCAACCTGACCAAAGGGGCAGAAAACAGCCATAGGCTAACAATAGATCTTCATCTCAGCAAGAAACTGCCTCACCCAGAAGGGTGCTTCAGCTGAACCTTAAACAATAATTTATAAAACATATTTATTGGATACTTCTGGTTTGTGTGGATACTGTACGCAGTAGGTCTGCTGTATTTGATGTATTGAATGATTGTAAGGTTTACTTGTCTATCTGACCTTGACCTCATGTTAATGATAATCAATGTTTAGTTCATTGGATACTTGGAATAAAATTTTCATTATCAAGATTTTTCAAATTTAAATAAATCATGATTATAGCAGGCGAGATATTTCAGAGAGTACACTCTTATTTTGTTTTTACATCAAAAATGGATCCATGATTGTATACTATAAATCTAGTTTATATTAAAATTAAACGATGTGGTATGACTGCCAATTGGCTGTTTCAGAATCTAAAGCATCATGGGTAATTTCATTGTTCGTACCCCAAAGTGAAAATAACGTTAGTCATTGGTTGAATTTCCATTGTTTATAACGTTTAAACCAATCAAAACGCTTTGGTGTACGCTTTTGAAAATATTACCCGGGATGCATTAGATTCTGAAACGGCTAATGAGACAACTCTCCACAAGAGACCAAAATGAAACAGAACATAACAGAGGACAGGTATAAAAATAAAAATACAGTAAAAGATATAAATTAATTCAATGTAGTATACTGATATACTTAGACTACTTCCATGGTGATGCATTTGTTATATCTCACCTATACCAAAAGAATCATAGTTTAACATTTATCTTTGCTGAAAGACTGAGGAATTGTTATCTACCAATGAAAACATCTTTTTAGATTTACCTCTTAATCTCCTTGCAGGATGATGAATTTGTTATCTATAACCCTCGGCAACAGAAAATGAAATATTTAGTTCAACTGTGTCTTCCTGAGGATACGGTGACCCCATTAACTGACATGGCATTGACCTTGAGGTCAGAAGAAAACACAGATCAAGAAGTTTCTGAAGAAATAAGTAGGTTTTAATAGGGTTTTCAAAGAAATTGTATAAAGAAGACATATCTTAATTTTATTAATTATGATAGAATCATGAGAAATATTAATAAGATAAATAAGATAAAAAAAAATCCTTAATATAGACACAATTAACTGATCCAAAATGAAACACATGTCAAGGATTTGTTGGTCCCGTTTTAAAATTGGTCTACATAAAAGTCCAAAGGGTCCAAAATTAAACTAAGTTTGATGTTAACAAAAATTGAATTCTTGGGCCTCTTTGATATGCTGAATCTCAACATGTACTTAGATTATGGGCCCAGTTTTCAAGTTGGTCCAAATCAGGATACAAAATTATTATATTGAGTATTGTGCAATAGCAAGAAATTTTCAATTTCACAGTTATAAATTCAGCAATAGCAAGAAATTTTCAATTGCACAGTATTGTGCAATAGCAAGAAATCTTCAATTGCACAGTATTGTACAATAGTAAATATTTTCAATTGCACAGTATTGCACAATAGTAAGAAATATCTAATTGCTTAATATTGTGCAATAGCAAGAAATTCCAATTGGATTTCAATTGGAGTTATCTTTCTTTGTCCAGAATAGTAGTTGAATCAACTTAAATCATTGTTGTCGAGCCTGCAACTTTTGTTGCAGAAAGCTCGACATAGGGATAGTGATCCGGCGGCGGCGGCTACGGCGGCGGTGGCGTTAGCTCACTTCCTAAAAAGCTTTATATTTTAGAAGGTGGAAGACTTGGATGCTTCATACTTTGTATATAGATGCTTCATGTTACGAAGTTTCCGTCAGTCACAAGTCCAATGTCCTTGACCTCATTTTCATGGTTCAGTGACCACTTGAAAAAAAAGTTCAGATTTTTTATTGTAATGTTGAATTCTCTCTTATTATAAGTAATAGGATAACTATATTTTATATGTGCGTACCTTGCAAGGTCCTCATGTCTGTCAGACAGTTTTCACTTGACCTCGACCTCATTTCATGGATCAGTGAACAAGGTTAAGTTTTGGTGGTCAAGTCAATATCTCAGATACTATAAGCAATAGGGCTTGTATATTAGGTGTATGGAAGGACTGTAATGTGTACATGTCCAACTGGTAGGTGTCATCTGACCTTGACCTCATTTTCATGGTTCAGTGGTTATAGTTAAGTTTTTGTGTTTTGGTGTGTTTTTCTCATACTTAATGCAACCGGTCTACTATATTTGTTGTATGGAATGATTGTAAGGTGTACACTCTAGCGGGCACATGTCATGTGACCTTGACCTCATTTTCATGGTTCAGTGGTCAAAGTTAAGTTTTTGAGTTTTGGTCTTTTTATCTAATACTATATGCCATAGGTCAACTATATTTGGTGTATGGAAATATTTTATGATCTTTATGTCAGTCGTGCAGGTTTTATTTGACTGTGACTTCATTTTCACGGTTCATTGCACAGTGTTAAGTTTTTGTTTTGGTCTATTTTTCTTCAACTATAAGTAATAGGTCAACTATATATGTTGTATAGAAGCATTGTTAGCTGTACATGTCTGCCTGGCATGATTCATCTGAACTTGACCTCATTTTCAAGGTTCATTGGTCTTTGTTTGCTAGTAGTTATCTTGTTTAATGTTAACTTTATGTGACAGTTGTAATAAAGCTTTATACTTAGGACTATCAACATAATATCAATGAGTAGTACAGAAGGCGAGACATTTCAGCGTGTGTACTCTTGTTTTATACAATATACAATGTATATTCACTTTTACTACCAACTGATAGATTAAAACAATCTTTACCATTCAGTCATTGTCAGTGATAACAAGCACTTTTTTTACATTTTAATATTTTATGATGTATTTAAATGAGTTGTTATTGTTGCAAACTTCATTAGAAATTTGAATTGAGATCAGTTTTGAAATAAGGGAAAGGGGGATGTGAAAAAAAAATTGGGGGGGGGGGGGGGTCAATTTTTTTCATTTCAGATTTCATAAATAAAGAAAATTTCTTCAAACATTTTTTTAAGAGGATTAATAATCAACAGCGTAGTGAATTGCTCAAAGGCAAATTTTTTTTTTAAAGTTCATTAGACCACATTCATTCTGTGTCAGAAACCTATGCTGTGTCAACTATTTTATCACAATCCAAATTTAGAGCTGAATCCAGCTTGAATGTTGTGTCCATACTTGCCCCAACTGTTCAGGGTTCAACCTCTGCGGTCGTACAAAGCTGCGCCCTGTGGAGCATCTGGTTCTCATTTGAAATTTCATAAATAAAAGTACAGAAAATTTCTTCAAACATTTTTTTGAGAGGATTAATATTCAAATGCATAGTGAATTGCTCAAAGGCAAAACAAAAAAATTAAGTTCATTAGACCACATTTATTCTGTGTCAGAAACCTATGCTGTGTCAAGTATTTAATCACAATCCAAATTTAGAGCTGAATCCAGCTTGAATGTTGTGTCCATACTTTCCTCAACCGTTCAGGGTTCAACCACTGTGGTCGTATAAAGCTGTGTCCTGCGGAGCATCTGGTTTTTCTTGGATTAATGAGAAAAACCAGTATATTGGAGGATATTTGATTTTGTTGTTTTGCCTATAGAAACATGTGATTGGTTGAAGATTTAAATTCTTTGCTCACCTGTTCCAATGAAATCCATGAAAATTGGAAACCCACAAATAATCATGAATCCAAAATAGTTGAAACTTTACCATTTTCCAGTCTAAAGCATTTCTATGACCATGGTTAATTTATTAGACAACAGAAATATCAATATATATATATGAATTTATTTACAATATGTATAAATGATATTGTTTCCAGATTTGAAAGATGTGAAGGATGTACCTGACCCTCTAAACAAAGTTACTGCAGGCTTGATTGGAAAAGGGAAACAATCAGTTCCACTCAAATCTGTTCATATTAGAGCTCATCTTTTGGACTTAGTAGCAAAGGTAAGGTTATGTAGCTCTGATAAGTTGGTTTCTAATGTAGAAAACATTGTCCATCATTCAAGCTTTATTGGAATTCTACACTGGAACTTTCAAGAAAAATATTGGTAATTTAATTGGTGATGTATGGCGGATAGATAGTTGAAATGGCTGCCTTGCTGCTAGCAGCCAAACAGTGTCTGTGCAATGACTTAAAATAGCATTGACGAAATCTTTTCAATTGTACATATATATTTTGTTTCCGGTGACTAAATGTAGGTCAAGTTCAAATTGCATGATTTAAGCTTTGATAGTTGTTGAGTACACAGCTACTTTTGCATAGGTACTATTTCTGTACTTAAAATCTGTAGTACTGGAAATTTACTTTTAAAATTCAGTACTATTTTGTTACTTTAAAATTATTGTAATATTTAGGCACCTGTATTTTACAGTACTTGATTTGTACTTGAAATTAAGGTACTACAGACTTTTGGTTACTAGCGTTACATTTTCAGCATTTTGAAAGTTCTTCTATTTCAAATCTTTTAAAACTATGATTTTCAAACATGGAATATTGTATTATTTCTGCACCAAAATATTTAGTACAAATCAAGTACTGTTAAATAGCTATAGGAGTACCTAAATATTACAATAATTTTAAAGTAATGAAAAAGTACTCAATATTAAAAGTAATTTTCCAGTACTACATATTTTTAGTATAGAAATAGTACCTATGCAAAAGTAGCTGTGTAGTAGGCCTGTAAGTAGTGAAAAGTGATGCTGAGAGCGTTTTCTATGCCATAACTTGAAAAAAAAAACTTTGACAAAATCTTTCCAAATTACGATATGTTGTTTTCTGTGACTAAGTGAAGGTCAGGTTTATTTTTTTATGATTAAATCTTTACTGTTGTCAAGTTGTAAACCTTTAAGTAGTGAAAAAGAGATATTTAGATTGAGATTTGCCTGTTTGTTTGTTGGTGAACCCTATGCAAGTTCATTATTTTTTGTACTTGATCCTGTTTGAGAGTCTAGATTTGCATATATCATGCTGATGCCAGTAAATCTAGAAAAGTGTTTCAGACAGAAGAAATATATATAAGGTGTTGTTTTCAATTTTTAGTCCCCTGTCACCATACATTCTCTTAGTAAAACAATGTTTTGTTATTTTCCCCAGGTTGTTATATTACAAGAATACAAGAATGACAACAATGTTCCTATTGAAGCTAAGTATGTGTTCCCATTAGATGATACAGCTGCTGTGTGTGGTTTTGAAGCTTTCATCAATGGAAAACATGTCATAGGTATTTTAATTATTAAGGCTTATATTGAAGAGTTACTTCAAGATCAGAGTCAATTCATACTGCAATCTGTTTCCTAAAAATTCTTTTAAAGTCAGTTGTTGTTGTTGTTCTCCTTTTTCTTTGGAAGTCCACCCTATTTGCATGGTCACTGCATAACAATATCCTAATTTAAGATAATTTTTAAAAATGCATATTTTTTATAAAATATTAAATTTTGTTAGGTTTAATTATGTAACTTTGTTTTAGTAAAACAAAATAGTAAGGATAAAAGGTAAAACTTGTTTTTACACTGTACATATCGTACTGCCACAAATCATAAATAATTCTATTTTTACAATTTCATTTAAAAAAATCTAGAAAAAACATTATAAAATGAAGTATTCAACAGATTTACTATTTCTATTTAATCAAAGGGGAAGTGAAAGAAAAAGAAACAGCTCACAAAGAATACAAAGAGGCCATAAGTAAAGGACATGGAGCATACCTAATGGATGAAGAGGAACCAGTAAGTATATATAACAGGGAATAGGGTAGACAGGAAACAGTAGATGCTTGTTAAAGACATAGAAAAGGCTGTTGAGGTCTTGTAGAAAGAACTGCTTGTTTGAAAAGAAGGACATAGGTTGTCTGTAATTAAAGTTGGATTAGTCTTTCCATATGTATATTCTCCAAACTGTATAATAATGAGATATTCATAGGAAAACATATATCAATCCACCAGTAATACATGTTATTTTATATATCAGGATGTGTTTACAGTAAGTGTAGGAAATTTACCTCCACAAGCGAGAGTTTTGATCAAGATAACATATATATCAGAATTACAGACAGAGAATGAAGCCATAGCATTTAGCTTACCTGCTTCAGTAGCTCCATGGATACAGGATACAGCTCTGGCTCAGAAAACACAGGTAAATAATGCTCTCATAAATTACAGATTGGTGCAGACTAAACATAACATAATGTTACTGCTATATTTATACATTTTTTGCAGACTTTTCATGTTTGACTTTTACAACTTATTTCCCATAAATCTTTTAGACAACCAACAACATCTAAACTTCAATCCAAATTCCTTTGTTTTATTTTAACTTACTTTTTTACAACTTTATGCTTTTGCAGAAAATACATGAAAGCTTTTTAAATAAAATTGAGAATGGAAATTGGGAATGTGTCAAAGAGACAACAACCCGACCAAATAAAAAATACAGCAGAAGGTCACCAACAGGTCTTCAATGTAGCAAGAAATTCCCGCACCCGAAGGCGTCCTTCAGCTGGCCCCTTAACAAATATATACTAGTTCAGTGATAATGAACGCCATTCTTATTTCCAAATTGTACACAAGAAACTAAAATTAAATTATAATACAAGACTAACAAAGGCCAGAGGCTCCTGACTTGGGACTGGCGCAAAAATGCGGCGGGGTTAAACATATTTGTGAGATCTCAACCCTCCCCTTTACCTCTAACCAATGTAGAAAAGTAAACGCATAACAATACACACATTAAAATTCAGTTCAAGAGACTGTTTAAGTTTGTTAGTAACTACATGTATTAATTTTACAATGATTTAAATTAATATTTAGTAAAGAATTATCTTATCTTGTCAAAGGGACTGATTTGTAGAAGGAATGAAAGAGATAAGATATTTTAGAAACAGTTGAATCTTTTGCCATGTGTTATTGAAGGGATTACATTGCATAGATTATTGAGTTTTTATACGACCACAAATTTTGAAAAAATATTGCTATCACGTTGGCGTCGTCGTCGTCGTCGTCGTCGTCGTCGTCATCCGAATACTTTTAGTTTTCGCACTCTAACTTTAGTAAAAGTGAAAAGAAATCTATGAAATTTTAACACAAGGTTTATGACCACAAAAGGAAGGTTGGTATTGATTTTAGGAGTTTTGGTCCCAACATTTTAGGAATTAGGGGCCAAAAAGGGCCCAAATAAGCATTGTTTTGGTTTTCGCGCTATAACTTTAGTTTAAGTTAATAGAAATCTATGAAATTTTGACACAAGGTTTATGACCACAAAAGAAAGGTTGGGATTGATTTTGGGAGTTTAGGTCTCAACAGTTTAGGAATTAGGGGCCAAAAAGGGACCCAAATAAGCATTTTTCTTGGTTTTCGCACCATAACTTTAGTATAAGTAAATAGAAATCTATGAAATTTAAACACAAGGTTTATGACCATAAAAGGAAGGCTGGTATTGATTTTGGGAGTTTTGGTCCTAACAGTTTAGGAAAAAGGGGCCCAAAGGGTCCAAAATTAAACTTTGTTTGATTTCATCAAAAATTGAATAATTGGGGTTCTTTGATATGTGGAATCTAGCTGTGTATGTAGATTCTTAATTTTTGGTCCCATTTTCAAATTGGTTTAAGGTCCAAAGGGTCCAAAATTAAACTTAGTTTGATTTTGACAAAAAATTAATCGGTTGGGTTCTTTGATATGCTAAATCAAAAAATGTATTTAGATTCTTGATTATTGGCCCAGTTTTCAAGTTGGTCCAAATCGGGGTCTAAAATTAAACATTGTTTGATTTCATTAAAAATTGAATAAATGGGGTTCTTTGATATGCCAAATCTAACTGTGTATGTAGATTCTTCATTTTTGGTCCTGTTTTCAAATTGGTCTGCATTAAAGTCCAAAGGGTCCAAAATTAAACTTAGTTTGATTTTAACAAAAATTGAAATCTTGGGGTTCTTTGATATGCTGAATCCAAACATGTACTTAGATTTTTGATTATGGGCCCAGTTTTCAAGTTGGTCCAAATCAGGATCTAAAATATTACATTAAGTATTGTGCAATAGCAAGTCTTTTCAATTGCACAGTATTGCACAATGGGAAGAAATATCTAATTGCACAATATTGTGAAATAGCAATATTTTTTTTTAATTAGAGTTATCTTTCTTTGTCCAGAATAGTAAGCAAGAATTATCTAATTGCCCAATATTGTGAAATAGCAATATTATTTTTTAATTGGAGTTATCTTTCTTTGTCCAGAATCAACTCAGATCTTTGTTATATACAATGTATATTCACTTTTTACTACCAACTGATAAATTAAAATAATCTTTACCATTCAGTGATAACAAACATTACATCTTAATATTTTATGATGTATTTAAATGAGTAGTTATTGTTGCAAACTCCATTAGAAATTTAATTGAGATTAATTTGGAATAAGGGAAAGGGGGATGTGATTAAAAAAATTGGGTTAAATTTTCTCATTTGAAATGAAAAATTTTGACATAAATTTTTTTTTGAGAGGATTAATATTCAACAGCATAGTGAATTGCTCTAAGAGAAAACAAAAATTTTAAGTTCATTAGAACACATTCATTCTGTGTCAGAAACCTATGCTGTGTCAACTATTTAATCACAATCCAAATTTAGAGCTGAATCCAGCTTGAATGTTGTGACCATACTTGCCCCAACCGTTCAGGGTTCAACCTCTGCGGTCGTATAAAGCTACGCCCTGCGGAGCATCTGGTTACAGATTGATATCCTAAAATTAGAGCTTCAACCTGCAATGAGAACTTTTGAGGAAAGTGAGGGCAGGCAACTAGCAAAAATCTTCATATGGTGTCAAGAGGCTGATATTTAATGATATCTTTGCACAGAAAACCTTAGAATCTGTTTGTCATGTCATTGGTTTCTACATGATTTCAATACAAGAAGCCTAGGATGTCAATTTTTTAACATGATATTTGAATTATACATTTATATACTTTCTTTGCAGTCTGAGCTAGCATCTTTGAAGGTCAAGGACACTGGAAGATGTGATCTGTCTTTACAAGTTGCCATGGAAATGCCCTTTGATATAAGAAATGTTAAATCACCAACACACAGAATTAAAGTTAAGGTAGATACAAATGTAACTTATCAGATATTGCAACTAAATAAGTAGTTGCAAATTAAATTCTAATATTTTTGTTTTCATGACAGCATTTCCTGAAATTACAATCACAGTGACCACACCAATAAATTGCATTAATAAATGCACACACAAATTTCTTAATTTGAAATTATTACTTGAATAACATGTATTTGAGAGCAAGATTTCTGCTAATCATGTCACTTTCTTTGTATTGACAGTTCTCTTTATAATATTCTAATCTTCTGCAGACAACCGCCACCAAGGCAGTAGTGGAGCTACCTAAAAATAGCCAGTTAGATGATGGTTTTCAGCTATTGGTCACCATGGCAGAAATACATGTACCACGAATGTGGGTAGAGAATCACCCTAACAAAGACAGTCAGGTAATCAAAGTAACAAAAAGCATTGATGGAAACATTGTGCAAAGTTCAGTTTATCGTCTGCAGATCAAATAATAATTGTAATAAAAAACAGTTTTTGGTATGGTGCTTTATAGTACAGAGTAGATATTGACACAATATTGTGTCTGTCTTTATACATCTTTTATTTATATTAGAATTAGTATTTATAAATGCAATCAACACCTGATTGGACTGACTTGATATCAAAATCTTCCAAGTTTTATCACTACTTTTGAGATACACAAAATATATTTCATTTATCACAACATTAAATACATTCTATACATCATGAAAATTTCCAGATATTTATCAGTGAAATATGTATACTCATTTATTGAAGTCACAAGATAATGTTGTACTTGTCAAGAAAATTACATAACTTGTGCAAGGATTCATGAATCTAATATCTGTTCTAAAAATATCAATGATGTCATTGTTAAAGTCGTCATTTAAAGATTGGAGTTGTCAAGAATTGTTGCACTAGTGCATCAACTACAACCAATACTTTATACAATGCAATATTTAAATTCATTTCCCACTGATATATAACAGCAAATTTTACCCTCCAGTGCATACAATCACTTTGATTTTCTCTTGATTTGTACAATTAGAATGTACTACTTTTTCTTTTTAATGCATTCATTATTTATGGATAATTATTTTTTAGGCCTGCATGCTGACATTTTATCCAGAGTTTGATGCAGATTTTGATCCCCAACAGGAAGTGGTTTATTTATTAGATATGTCTAATTCTATGAAAGGTCAAGCAGGGAGGGATGCTAAAAAGGTTATTTATTAATAAATCTTATGAAAAAAATAAATAAATAAGGAAGCCTCACTTAAAAAAAAAGTTAAGAAAACAACATATTGTCCCAATCAAACCTTTTTGGAACTGATTGTTTTGTACCAATATGACAAAATTTTGGTTTAGAGCTAGAGCTTTGATTTCTAACGAAAATTGATCATCAAAGAATAAACTTGTCAACATATTAAGATTCAGTCTGTGGTTTAAATTTCTTTTTAGACAATATCTTTGTCAAACCTGCATTGAATTTCAAAAAAACTTAAACAGTAGCATTTCTGTGACTAAGAGATTGCATCTATAGTAAAATTAAACAATAATGTGTCCCCCACTGATGCCTCATAAGCACTATCATTTTCTATGTTCAATGGACCATGAAAAAACGATAAAATCTCCTAATTTGTCATTAAAATTAGAAAGATAATATCCTATGGGAACATGTTTAATAAGTTTCAAGAGGATTGGACTGGACCAAAAACTTTAACCTGAAGTGGAATGAACAAACGGTCGGACAAACAAACTGATGAATAAACGAAGGGAGGCACAGACCAGAAAACATAATGCACACAAATGGGGCATAAAAAAAATCTTAATCCATTGACCCATAATGGTTTACTTTTATAAATTGTGACTTGGATGGAGAGTATTCTCATTGGCACTCATACCACATCTTCCTATATCTAATTAGTTATATATTTGTTGCAAAAATGCTTTTTAATATATATTATTATGCCCCGCTTTAAAAAAGGGGGGTATACTGTTTTACCTCTGTCTGTCCTTCCGTCAGTCCGTCAGTCAGTCCGTCTTCCCATGAATATTTTTCGTTGCATTTTTCTCAGGAACTACAGTACAAAGATTTCTGAAATTTGGTTTCAGGGTTTATCTAAGTCAGCTATACCATGTGATGCGTTTTCAGATTGATCACTAGACAACTCCCTGTTAACCGAACACTTGTATATTTTTACACTATTAATATTATCCACTTACGGCGGGGTTTCATCAGTGAGCAGTAGCTCACAGTTTCACTTGTTATTTCTATTTTGTGTTTCAGGTTTTTCTATTGTCTTTGACAAAGTTACCCGACAAGTCAAGTTTCAATGTGATCACATTTGGTACAACATTTAAAGAGCTGTTCCCATCACTACAACTCAAAACAAAAGATGCAGTACAAAAAACTACAAACTTTATACAGGTGAGACCATCTTTAATTTGACATGGATTTGACCATTCTTGTGAAAAATAAGCTTAACAAATGTATGAATAGCCAATAAAACTGTCAACTCATTGGATATCAATTTTTGCTGATTATGTGGATACAAGCTGTTGCAGTAAATCATGAAATTATATTTTCAACAAATGACAAATTTCCAAAAGTCTACTTGCACACTTCAGTAAAACCATGAAATTACATTTCGACAAACATGTAAGATTTTCTTAATCCACAAAAATTTAAACCCACGAAAATAAATTAATCCACATTATGATTAAAACTTTTTTTAAGCAGTTCATTCCAAAAGTATATAAGAGTTGACATTTTGACTTCCATATACATGATATAGAAGCAAGTAATATCTTACAAAAATTACAAAGGTACTTTTCATTAAATCATTTGACTCAGAAATGTTCTTATCCTTTCCCTTCATTAATATTTATAGACTTTTTCAAGTATTTCACATATCTCAAAACTGCTTGATTTTGACCCTAATTATAAACATGAAGATGTGGTATGACTGCCAATGCAAAAACTCTCAAAAACAGACTCAATCACACAGAAATTAACAACTATCGGTCACTGTATGGCCTTCAACAAAGCCTATACAGCATAGTAAGCTGTAAAAGGCCCTGAATTAACAAATGTAAAACAATTCAAACTAGAAAACTAATGGCCTAATTTGTGTACAAAAAATGAACGGAAAACAAATATGAAACACAGCAATAAATGACAGCTGCTGAATTACAGGCTCCTGACTTTGGACAGGCACATACATACAGAATGTGGCTGGATTAAACATATGGCGTCTTTTATTTACAGTCAACTGAATGTGACCAAGGAGGAACAGTTGTCATAACTTTGTTACAGTCCTTGTTCTTACTCAGTCCACCAGAGGGCAGCAGGAGTATCATTCTTATATCAGATGGTCACATGACTAGTGTTGAGGAAACTTTATCACTGGTCAGAAAAATGAGTGATCAGAATCGACTTTTCACTGCAGGAGTTGGGTAGGTTTAAAAATCTATCTTTTATTCTCTCCTGCTTATTAAGTAACATCTCTTTTATTCTTTGAAAGGTCTTAACCTTTAGCTGCTCCTTAAGAGTGCATTAACAATATTTAATTGAAACATTTGCGTTACACTTGTATTGCATAAACTTTAAAAAATTATATAGTATTGAATATTTTAAACTAGGTAATAAAAAAAACATGTATTGTCTGCTATATGGTCGCAGTTGTTGTCGCTTTGACACACCATTTCCTTTCTCAATTTTATAATAGAATTACATTATGGTAATGTCCCTGTGTCTAGAACAATGAGTAGTCTAAAATGTCATTAACTAAATTTCAGATACTATGCAGATCATTTATTTACAATGGTTAAAATATGAATTTCTGAATTGGTTCTCTCACATTGTGTTGAATGAACAGATTCTCAGAACATGAAGATTACAATGCATTTCTAGTCCATATATTATCATTCTAGTTCTTAATGCTGTGTTATCACATGATCTCTGAAAAACAGCTTTTTTGCAAAATAATATTGGCTTTAAGGATGTACCTAGGTGAGGTTAGGTGAAAATTAATAAATTAAGAAGTCAAAATTAATAAAAATAAGCTGGTAGAGCATCAATTAAGGATAAGAATAAGCTAAAAATATTGATAGGTCATGGACCTCCTTTTCGAGATATTTGAGATTTAAAATATGGCGGGAAAAGGCTGACTTGGACTTTTACCTTTCATTTGCATTGGTATTATTATGTCTCAAAACAAAAGAAAGAAAATTAAGAATCTTCTAAAATTTTGGTAAATGACCTTTCATGAGCTATTTAGTCTTATATAAAAAAATAAATGGGTGTTATGGGGCAAAATATTTTTCATTGTATTGAATGGAAAAACACCAAGGAGTCCGAACATTTGACACAAATTCCAAAACCTCACCTAAGTACATCCTTAAGGTGGTACCTAACACTACAGGGAGATAACTCTGTAAAATCAGCTAAACGTTTTAATTACGTTGTGTTATTAAGGGAATATCAAGCTTCTCAATAATCAAAATAAGTGTTTGTCAAACTGCTATATAACCAGTGTATTTTTTCTGATAAAACGGTTGGTTCAAATTTTTTGAAATTTTTATGTTGTTGTCAAATGGTCAAAGTAAATACTTTGTCAAAATTTTATGAAAATTAAACGACCCAAATTAATTTTAGTTAAAGTGTTGGGTACCACCTTAATTACAAAAAAAATCACAAAAATGAATTGTCTTTAAGGTTCATCAAAAGGAATTAAAATACAATTCACTAATAATATTACAATAAGGAATACTAAAAAAATATTTTTCCAAACTTTTATTTTTTTCAAAATCTTAGGGATTAGGTACAAAATCAATAAAAGCTCATAAGATTCTGAAATATACACTTCTTATAAAATTAAATTTATGAGGTGTACAGGTTTTCATGAACTTGGAGTAATTTTGTGGTGTAATAAGACCAATCCTGTATTTTTAAAAAGGTTATGATGAACCCCTCAATATTTATTTCAAGGAATCTTAATTAGTATAATATGACATAATGTTTTATCTTTTTTTTCTCAGTCCTACAGTAAATCATCACTTGATGAAGACACTAGCGACATCTGGTGGAGGAACATTCCAATATTACAACAACAAAACTAAGTCTAATTGGCAGTCAAAGGTTAGCATTGACCATTACATGTATCAATATTTTATGTTAAATCAAAAGCTAGCTTATGGCGAGCTGTGTTAGTCTCCAATATTAATTTACATCTTTCATTCTGTCTGGGTATTAAGGTTTTTTTCAACCTCAAAATTTTTTTTCTGTGATAATTAGCCATGTTACTCAAAGTAATTTTACTATTCCAGCAAACAAAACTTTATGCAGGTTTATTTACAAGTGATAAGAATTTTGGCTAAATTTAGGTGATTTTTTGAATGATAAACTCTCTTGGTTAAGGTGGTATGGGAGTCTAAAATAAAAATGATAGAATTTGTTCATACTTTGCCAAAATGTAGTATCTATTGATACATGTTAAAAAATATAATAAAATTGATAGGTCACCGTGCATTTTTTCAAGCTACGGGTCATGACAAAATGACACATTTTGTATGGATTATACAGGAAAAAACACCATTTTGTGAATAGAAACTAAACGAAATGATAGAATTGTAAAATAAATTAGGAATATATAGCTTTCAAACAATGCTTTGATAATATCAAAAGAAAAGATAGGGTCACCGTACGTTTTTTCCGGCTAAAATTCAAAGTAGGAAAATTCCATGAACAATCCAACAGAAAATGCACTGTTTTAGAGCTACCTCCCCTTAAAATGAAAATTTCAAAATATTTAAAAATAACCAAAAATAATCTGCACTTGTACATATACTTATATTTATAAGTTATATTCTTAAAAATTGAATCTTTTCAATGTAAAAACACATGAAATATCTGCATTCTTGCATCAAATTTTGCTAATTTGATAGAAAATATGGACCTTAGATTCTCTGTTTTTTACAATCCAAGATGGCGAAAGACACCCATACCACCTTAAGTGGTACATGTCCTGTTGTATCATCTGTTATTATGTTACAATTTCATGTGGTACTGTGGATTCATTTATTTTCGTGGGAATCAATTTTCGTGGATTGAGGAAAACTTGCATTTTCGTGGATATTTGATTTCGTGGTTTTGTCAATCTGTGCACACAAAGCCAAAGAAAATTTGTTATTTGTTGAACATTTGAATTCGTGGTTCACTTGTACCCACGAAACCCACGAAAATTGATATCCAACGAATAATAATGAATCCACAGTAATACATATTGAAAATGTTGATCATATATGATTGCCAAGCTTTTTAAATATTTAAAATCCAACTGTTGAAAGTTGAGAGATGTACATGATATAGTGGTAAAATCTGTTTCTTTATCAACTTTTAGATCAAATTTATCCTTCCTTTTTCAAAGAATTTCCAACAATCATTTGCCAAGAACAAAGTTTTCACTAGAAATGAGAAATCATTACATTACATGCATTAGTCTTTGTTAAACACATCAGTATGTAAATGATTTTGTATTTTAATATCAAGTACCTATTTAAAAGAGTGTAAACATTTTTGGCAGATCTGGTATGATACTCCAAATGTTTTTTTTTCTCCCACAGATTGAAGGCCAAACTGAGAGAGCTTGTCAACCAGGTGTTTCTGGGGTCAGTGTACAGTGGATATACTATGCTAAACACAGTAATATTATCCAGGCTCCATGTATAATCCCATCCCTGTTTAATGGTACTCGCCAGGTAGTTTATGGGTTTGTCCCAAATTGTACACAGGTAAGATTTAAGATAAATCGTGTTTGTTGCTTGTGGATCTTTGTGTTTATTTAAATCATATATTTATTGTGAAGTTCATTTTCAATTTATCATTTTGAGAATTATTTCCCCTTGCTTTGTGTTGTTCTAACTTATAATAAGTACAACAGTGTTTTTAGATATTGCATAATAAACATATTTTATACCCAATACTAATTAAAAAAAATGACACAAAAGTAGTATTTGGTAATAAAATATAATTATTATTGTTCCAAATTATTGTATATTTTTTTAGGCCAAGTTAAGTGCTTCAGTTGATGGTAATGAATTCTGTACCATGGTGTCGACTACAGAGCTTAATATGACCAAGGGCAAAGTAAGTCTATTTACATTCAAGTTTAAGAAAACTATCATGTTTCGTATGATGATTTGTGTGGAAGACTCTATCCAAAATTACAGTGTTTGAAGATTTTTAGCCATCATTTTGATTTGAAGGTTACAAATGTTTGTTCACTAAAACTCACTTTATCTGCTAATAGGGCTTCATCTGTAGGTCAGTATTAGAAATATATAGATTTTTATGTTACAGCACATAAATCTTGATCGAGCTTGGTAAACCTGGCCCTTGACTAGCTTTTTATATGTAATAAGCATCATATTAAAAAAGTTATATTTTTTCTAACATTCATCTTTTTTATTGTATATATTTTATCGGATAAGTTCATATCCTCTCTTTATTTTGTTTAGATGTTACACCAGCTGACAGCTAGAGCCGTGATCAGAGATTATGAAGATGGTGTTTTCTCCAGTAATAATACACAGGATCAGGTAGGACCAAACTAACAATATAGTACTATCATACCAAAGATTTTAAAAACAAACTTTTAGTGCAATTTAAGATTATCATGTGTATAGATTCAAATTAGTTAGCACGCGTAGAAGTTTGGGTATGAAAGGATAGATTATAAATACACCTGCATGACACCTTGACACAGTAATGATCCCTGGCTTAAACACACAAAATCCCGAGGTCCCAAATTTAAATAAGGTAAATCCCGACGTCCTGAAATCAGAAAAAAAGAATTCCGGGATCCGAAAGGGTCAATCCCAAAATCCTGAGCTTAAAAATACCCGATCCCAAAGTCCCGATAAAGTTCCTGTCCCCCCTCAGTAATATATCAATAAGAATGTATTATAAATTTGATCTATTTGATATGAATTTTATGATGAAGAATTCCATTTATTTTTATTATGCTCAAAGGTCCAGAAATTGGAGAAGAAATCGTACATCATAGATCTGAGCAAGGAGTACTCTATAGTTACTCCCTATACAAGCTTTATAGCTGTGGAAGAGAGAGAAAAAGTAAGTCAATGTTTTAAAATGGTTTTTTTTGTGACCTTTAAGGTGGTACCAAACACCATGATTAAAATTAATTGAGCTAGTTTAATTTTCTAAATTTTGAAAAAATGTTTACTTTGACCCTTTGACAACAAAAAATGTCTAAAATTAAGGAATAACAGTACTGTAGTTGAAGAGTTGCCACCGTCAATTGTAGATTTGACGGTCGCAAATGCAGTTTTACTGGCGACGCGTAGCGGAGACAGTAAAACTGAGATTTGCGACCGTCAAATCAAAATTGACGGTGGCAACTCTTCAACTACAGTACTGTTATTCCGATTCTAATGCATTACAAAAAGAAAAAATCCGATAAAACTTGAAAAAATGTCTAAATTTGTCAAATAAAAAAAACCCGGGAAACTTCATGAATGCTTTTGGCACAAAGACTTCATGTCTAAACGTGACGTCATACAAATGAAAGCTTACAAACTGGAGGTTATTACGTTACCTGTACACTTCAAATTTGGATAAAATTACATTAAAACGGCGAATTCGAGGTAGGTGTTGTTCTATTTTTGATTATATAGTAGTAATCGAACATTTGTTGATTCATCAATTCAAAATGGCGGGTCTCTCCTTAGTTACGCCTGGTCAACTGTGGATTTGACGGCAACTTTTAGCCAATGAAAGAAATTGTTACATCCAAATTGCATTAGAATCTTCAATGACATGTTTTATCGGAAAAAAATCATTGGATTTAAAGCAGTTTTACAAACCTTAATTTCGATCATTAAAAAGCTAATACATTGTATTTTGGTAACAATGAAACATGATTAAAATGTGAGTTTTACAGAGTTATCTCCCTGTAGTATTATGTACCACCTTAAAAGGTATCAGTTTTGGGAAAAGCATGTTTATCATCCTATTTTCCTTGGGTCATGATATGTATCATGGTGCTTTAATTTTTACTGTTGTCTTTTTTCATAAATTTAGGCCTGGTGTGGTACTATTTACTTATGGAAATACTTTTATTTCAGTTTCCATTGTCAGAGCTATTTGACAAATCTTGTTCTTATTTAATATGTTTATTACAAATTGGTATCACCTGTTATTTATACATTTTTAATTGACAACAACTTATATTTGTTTGTTCAAAAACATTTGCAGTAGTTGTATATGCATTATTGTCTCATCTCAACGAAAAGCAAGACATAGGTGTATGTGTTTGCCTGAGGTGGCAGAAGTGGTGTTCATAATGGTTTGAAATTAAGTCAGTTTACTTACAGGTCAATGATATTAGATATGCAATTGTATTAGCATTGGCACATCTCATTTCCAAGAAAATTATTTGGCCCTGCCCCTCAGTCATGATCTATTGACTTTGAGTCTTGCTAAGTTATCATGTATTAGTCTGAGATTAGTTCAGTTAATGAAATCACTAGTTCAATGATATTTTCTATGCAGTTGTAATTAAAGAGTATTGTTCTCAATATTGCAAATATTAAAATCGCATTTTTGTCTAAAAATTTGAAATTGCAATAATAAATGCTGAATTTACAGTAGTTTTAAAACAGTTGAAGTATTGCTATTTTCATTTAAACATTGGAATTTGACTAGCAAAAGTACATGCAGGTAAGACATATCTCTGTGTCAACAGTTTGTCAAATCCAATTAATATGCAACACATGTTTTGGTTTTTGTCGAGCCTGCGACTTTTGTCGCAGAAAGCTCGACATAGGGATAGTGATCTAGTAGCGGCTATGGCGGCTGCGGCCGTGTTAGCTCACTTCTTACAGTGACTTGACTGTAAGTGCTGCTATCCACCAATTGCAATTCATTCAAAATTTTGACCAAATTGCAATTTGTTTTATCAAACCAAATTGTTCAACTGGTCAGAAATTTGAACCAACTGCTGTAGAAAATCACAGTCAAGTCGTGAAAGTGCAAGGTGATAAAATAAAACATACTTACAATCCAATAAGACTTTAACTCCACTTTAATGATGTTAATACTAAATCTGTCTATCAATCTGTATAGTTATATTATAGCCATTACCATACTAAAGGTCAACTGTTTTATTTTGAATTGCTATAAAAATGTCCAAATAAAGCTTTTATATAGTTTTTCTTTCGAAAAGAATTTTATATTTATAAGAATCATATATCATTTAAAATAATACATCATATATTCAGTAAAATACGTGTGAAATAACAATATGCTATTAATAAGTTTCCTTGGGGAGATAACCTAAAATACTATTCTTTTGAATAAAGACTTTTTGAAACCAAAAAAGATTATCTCCCCTTCCTACAAACATATTGCAATTTCACAAATATTTTACTGAATATGAAATGTTTTTATTCACATAATGTGTGATTCTTATGAATAAAGAATACTTTTCGAAAGTAAACTATATAAAAGCTTAGTTTGAACAATTTTAAAGCAATTAAAAATAAAACAGTTCACCTTTAGTATGGTAATGGCTATAATATAACTATACAGATTGATTGATATCATCATTAAAGTGGAGTTAAAGCTTATAGGATTGTAAGTATATTTTATTTTATCACCTTGCACTTTCACATTTTGACTGAACAATTTGTTCAATATTCTGACCAGTTGAACAATTTGATTTTATAAAACAAACTGCAATTTAGTCAAAAAAATTTATGAGTTGCAACTGGTGGATAGCAACACTAACAGTCAAGTCACTGTAAAAGCTTTATATTTTAGAAGGTGGGAGACCTGGATGCTTCATACTTTGTATATGGATGCCTCATGTTACGAAGTTTCCATCAGTCACATGTCCAATGTCCTTGACCTCATTTTCATGGTTCAGTGACTACTTGAAAAAAAAATTAAGATTTTTTGTAATGTTAAATTCTCTCTTATTATAAGTTATAGGATAACTATATTTGGTATGTGCGTACCTTGCAATGTCCTCTTGTCCGTCAGACAGTTTTCACTTGACCTCGACTTCATTTCATGGATCAGTGAACAAGGTTAAGTTTTGGTGGTCAAGTCCATGTCTGAGATACTATAAGCAGTAGGTCTAGTATATTCGGTGTATGGAAGCACTGTAAGGTGTACATGTCCAACTGGCAGGTGTCATCTGACCTTAACCTCATTTTCATGGTTCAGTGGTTAAAGTTAAGTTTTTGTGTTTTGGTCTGTTTTTCTTATACTGTATGCAATAGGTCTTCTATATTTTGTGTATGGAATGGTTGTAAGGTGTACAGGTACACCTGGCAGGTGTCATATGACCTTGACCTTATTTTCATGGTTCAGTGGTCAAAGTTAAGTTTTTGAGTTTTGGCCTTTTTTTCTACTACTATATGCAATAGGTCAACTATATTTGGTGTATGGAAATATTTCATGATCTACATGTCAGTCGCGCAGGTTTTATTTGACCTTGACCTCATTTTTTACGGTTCATTGCTCAGTGTTAAGCTTTTGTGTTTTGGTCTGTTTTTAAAGGCAGTGCTTTAAGGCCTGACTTTTAAGTCATGAGGTTCATCTTTTCATACGCAATCTATGCAGGGGGTCTTTTGGCCAGAAATAGAACCGGAAATGTTCGAATTTCTCCTCTTCTTTTTATGGTATAATATGTTTTTTGTTTCTTTCATTTACATTGGGGACTAAAGAAACGATCAGGGTGTATTGTTCGTTTTATAGAACTTGTTATTAGTGTGTATTTTGCATTATAAGCAGTCAACCTGACTACAAACTATCATTATGTGTATTCCGTGTGGAAAGAGGTCGGGTCAATTTCGAGTGTTTTCTGACATCTAAAGATTCCTTAATTAGTTCAGACGTTGATATAACAATGAAAAGTCGACTGAACATGATTAATATTGCATCTTCTATAATTCAAAGCGGAATTCGGTTTATGAACGAGAAACCGTAAAGCATTTTCAATTTCGGTTCTAGTTATGTATGTTGTCTACGTATTATCCTGGTTCCCGGTACTACGTTCCGGGTATTAGCTATTTGATATATGTGATGTGTAACATTACGATCGGGTACCAGCAAATCTACGTGTGTATGTGTACATGATTTCCCGCCAAAATGGACGATTTACAGCTAAAAAAATAGTCCATAAACGTTCCGTTTAATGATATGCAAATTCATAATTAATCGTAACTTTTTTTTATCTTTGTATAATAAATATAACAAAATGGATTCCACAAAATTGAAAATAGCATTATTTTACGAGGATTTCTCATATTTTTCTCACTTCCGGGCGCAGTAATACGTATGTTTTGAATAAGCTCGAAGAATTTGACAAAGTGAATTGAGAAGGAAACGGATAGATATACGTCCTTGCTATCAGGTAAAACAATTTAAATGTACAAAACAAACACATTTACTTCACGCAAATAGTACAGGCTTAAGCTTTTTATTGTCTTACACGACTGTAGTCTAGTGTTTAAACGACGGCGGTGACCTACAAGGTACGGGTCATACTAGTACTGGGTCAAGTCTAAATATGTAAACATATCCACGTGCTATTAGAAAGAAAGCATCGTAATGCAATATCTACAATTTTTCCTCCTTTATACATCGTTTAACCAGATATATTTCTCTTTCAAATACACTTAAACACGGATTGTATGTACGTATCTTTTCTAGTGTTTTCTTGTCCTTATTAAATATATATAGGAAGATGTGGTGTGAGTGCCAATGAGACAACTCTCCATCCAAACAACAATTCAAAAATTAAACCATTATAGGTTAAAGTACGGCCTTCAACACGGAGCCTTGGCTCACACCGAACAACAAGCTATAAAGGGCCCCAAAATAACTAGTGTAAAACCATTCAAACGGGAAAACCAACGGTCTAATCTATATAAACAAAACGAGAAACGAGAAACACGTATTAAAGTTCATTTGTTGATGTTTAAATATTTTTGAACGACTGAACACAGGAGTGAATGAATGCAACAATTATATATACTGAAGACTTGGGCTGTATAATGATAGTGTACGTATATCATACTGATAATTATTCTAGCAGTAATTATGTTGATTTAGGATGTAATGACAGGAATTCATGAGTTATGCTTCAGGCTTTCTGAAAAAATATCAATGACAATGTAAACAGGAACAAAACATTGACATGAATGATGCTCTCTTCTATGTTATAGTTATTTAGGTATGTGTGTTGCACAAGTTTCAAAAAAACTTAAGTTCTAAAACTTTTTTTCAGGGCACAAACCCACTATAAAGAGACTTGTCTACTGCCATACCCATCCTATTTTCATGCTCCATTTGCAAGCAAGAGACTGAATGGTTTGCAACATTAAAAATCAGGACGGTGTCCAATTAAAACAAAAGAACTAAACTGAATGAATATTGTAGGAGAAATCTAGAGGAAAGTTTTGATTTGTGAAATTGGTTTTCCTGAAAAGTCATTCATCCTAGCCTGCAGAAAGGAACTATAACTGTCCACCACCAACTGACGAACTAATGTTGAGCTTCACATATGGAATTACTCAAATACCATCAATGTCTATGTTTTCAGCACAGATTTCACAAGTTATGACAAAGCTGTGCTTTTTTATACCTGTTAAAGAGTTGTATACTAAATTTTATTTTTTTATCAATAAATATATATTGTGTCATTTAAGAACTTGTATTTTGCCAAAAGATGCATACTAGTGAATGAAAGTGGTGCAGTTCATTTTGCTTTGTATATAGAATTGAATTACATGTACAATTGTTCATGTTATTGGAATGCTTATAAAAATAAGGAGATGTGGTACAATAATGTATATGATATTTAGTGAGTTTATCAAGCAAAAGTGAATAAGAAATAGGTATAAGCAGTTACAGGTACTACTTTACAATCTCAAACTATGAGAAAAACTCATACCGTAAAGAGAATTTCATATTTACAAGTAAGTTTTGTTTTTGCGTTGAATAATTTTCTTCTATTGTTTAAATTGCAAATATGGGAAGTGGTTAAAATGCTAATGAGACAGCTGTTATGGCCACAGAGCCTTAATTGAAAACTTCTTTTTCATTCATACCGGTAGATTTTGTCTGGCGTTAGAAACATATCTGCCAACTTTTCAAAATGCACATGGGGGTTTTACGTGAAAGATGGTCCATATAGTCATACAAAACCTTCAAGGGGGCCTTCAAATGGAAGCAGGACAAGTTGCCCCACTGGCTAATCGCCCCACTTTTTTAAAAACCGCCACAAACTGATTTATCAAATCGCCCCACATGTGAAATTGGTTAAATCATGTTTAATATTACTCCTGCCAACTCGCCCTACTTATAAAAAAACGGTAATATTTAGATTAATATATATACATGTACAATTAAAAATAAAAACTTGCACCACTTTAATGAAACTAATCTACACAGAATACAAACAAACCGAAAATTAATTTAATTACTATTATTGATATATACTGAAATTATAATTCTAAAAATAAAACTGATTGTTGAAGAATAACTGTAAGTTTTGAAGCTTAGTTATTTGCATAACAGTTGAAAAGAAACCAGTTAAATGTATCAAAATGCAATATAAGGAATTTAAGTTATATTCAATGGAATAACATCTTTTTCCATAAGTGGGGCGAGTTGGCATTACTAAATTCATCCTGGTTAATAATATATTTATCTAGATTTCACCCATTTCCATTAGGTGGGACCAGTTGGCAGGAGTAATATTAACGGGATTTAACACAGTTCACAAGTGGGGCGATTTGATAATCCAGGTTGGGGCAGTTTTTTTGTCGAGCCTGCGACTTTTGTCGCAGAAAGCTCAACATAGGGATAGTGATACGGCGGCGGCGATGTTAGCTCAGTTCTTAAAAGCTTTATATTTTAGAAGGTGGGAGACCTGGATGCTTCATACTTTGAATATGGTTGCCTCATGTTATGAAGATTCCGTCAGTTACATGTCCAATGTCCTTGACCTCATTTTCATGGTTCAGTTACTTAACTTGAAAAAAAAGTTAAAATTTTTTGTAATGTTAAATTCTCTCTTATTATAAGTAATAGGATAACTATATTTGGTATGTGCGTACCTTGCAAGGTCCTCTTGCCCGTCAGACAGTTTTCACTTGACCTCGACCTCATTTCATGGATCAGTGAACAAGGTTACGTTTTGGTGGTCAAGTCCATATCTGAGATACTATAAGCAATAGGTCTAGTATATTCGGTGTATGGAAGCACTGTTAGGTGTACATGTCTAACTGGCAGGTGTCATCTGACCTTGACCTCATTTTCATGGTTAAGTGGTTATAGTTAAGTTTTGTGTTTTGGTCTGTTTTTCTTTTACTGTTTGCAATAGGTCTTCTATATTTTGTGTATGGAATGGTTGTAAGGTGTACAGGTCTACCTGGCAGGGTCATATGACCTTGACCTCATTTTCATGGTTCAGTGGTCAAAGTTAAGTTTTTGAGTTTTGGCCTTTTTTCTAATACTATATGCAATAGGTCAACTATATTTGGTGTATGGAAATATTTCATGATCTACATGTCAGTGGCACAGGTTTTATTTGACCTTGATCTCATTTTTTACGGTTCATTGCTCAGTGTTAAGCTTTTGTGTTTTGGTCTGTTTTTCTTAAACTATAAGCAATAAGTCAATTTTATTTGTTGTATGGAAGAATTGTAAGCTGTACATGCCTACCTGGCATGGTTTATCTGACCTTGACCTCATTTTCATGGTTCAAAGGTCAATGTTTAGTTTTCTTGGTTTATGTTGAGATTATGTGACAGTTGTAATAACGCTTTATTATTAGGACTATCAACATAATATCAATGATTAGTAAAGAAGGCGAGACATTTCAGTGTGTGCACCCTTGTTTTTAAAGTGGGCGAGTTAGTGAAAAAGTGGGGCGATTTGTCATGGATTCCCTTCAAATATATTCTAATGTGGTTTTTGGCTTCTTCGTGCATTAACAAGCTCATAGCCATTGTTGAATTAATTGTTTTCTTTAAAATAGTCGACAAAATTGCTCTTACAAAATTTCCATTTGGGAGCCTTGAGCTCAATGGGGGAAATACTCTGCAAATACTGAAAGTTGACAGGTATGGTCATCAAAAAAGTTGACATGTTACTATGTACATTTACCATTATGTTACTTGATGTCCTTGCTATACACACAGTACAGAGACTAGTCAATCTTTGTGAACTATTTTTTATGGGAGTCATAGAATATGTGTATACAATCAATAATTAAAAATAGTCTATTTATATTGAAAAGGAAAAGTTCTTATATGTCTAAAGTAAAGGGACGAAAGAGAGCCGTGGTGTAGTGGTTAGTGCATCGGACTACTAACACAAAGGTTCCTGGTTCGATTCCCGTTTGGGATGAAAATTTCAGGAACTCAATTTTCGGCTCTCCCTTGACACCATTTGCGAGTATGGTCTTGAGGAAACGATGATAGTCCGTCGGACGGGGACGATAAATGGCTGGCCCGTGTTAAGAGAGAGCCATATCTCTTGCACGTTAAAGACACCCTTGTAGATTTCGAAAAAGAGTAGGCTAATGCCGCTACAAGGCAGCACTCGCACCCGCAAAGTGGAAAGGGATTAATATAAGTTGTAAAACTTGTTTCCCAATCCACTATAAATAAATATGTTTAAAAAAAAAAAAAGGGACGAAAGACACCAAAGGGACAGTCAAACTCATAAATTTAAAGCAAACTGACAAGGCCATGGCTAAAAATGCATTTCATGGGAGGCACAGAAAATAAACTTAACAGTAGACTAGATATAGGTGAACTAGGTACAAAAGAACTCTAAATCTTAAATTCTACAAACCACCTCTGTTCTATGGAAGATAATGATATAACTGGACTAGAAATACACACAACCTGTAATTAACTGCCTTTACAGCGCTTTCGCGCTTTGATTCTTTAACTATAAGCAATAAGTCAATTTTATTTGTTGTATGGAAGAATTGTTAGCTGTACATGCCTACCTGGCATGGTTCATCTGACCTTGACCTCATTTTCATGGTTCAAAGGTCAATGTTTAGTTTTCTTGGTTTATGTTATGTTTATGTGACAGTTGTAATAAAGCTTTATTATTAGGACTATCAACATAATATCAATGATTAGTAAAGAAGGCGAGACATTTCAGTGTGTGCACTCTTAGTTTTTTTAATATAGGATGAGGAAAAAACAGATGGACCATCAATTGCTGATTTAGTTGCCAAGGAGACTGTTGATGTTTTACCTTATATGGACTGGCAGAATGCAGACATGTTTGAAGAGAAGGTGTGGTCCCTATTTTAATTTATAATATAATAATACTCACAAGAAGTAAGCAATATTTTTTGTTGTTTTACTCCTTCACAGAATCATCCTTAGAAAAATACAGGCTACATTAACCCTGCTTAAGAGACAGCCTCAATAGAGGAAATAATAGGCCACTCATATAGAAGAAACAATCTCAACTGATGAGGTTCTCTGACAAGAGGTCACTAAAGGTTATTTATACAATAAGGCTACATTTTTTCTGTTGATAGAGAACAACCTCACTAGAAAGGAGTAAAACTTACCTCCTTTATATTACTTATACTAGCTGAAACATGAGCTAGGGGAATTTTGTTTACTAATATCGATTTTTTGACTGTTGATTTGGTTTTCAGAATTACAATACCGTAGTGATTTTTTAATAGAAACATTGATTGAACTTAATCACCTTTTTAGGACCCTGTTGTGGCTATTGAGGAGTTATTACGTAAAGGAGCAATAGCTGAGACTTTTTCCCAGATGGAGGCTGAGCGATGTTACTCGTCAATACTAGACTATGCTGATGATTTGAAAAAAGAAGAAAATAAAGATTTGAAATTTACTGTAAATATTCTTTATTGAGATAAATTAGACTTTCTTTATTATCAGAATGATGTCAATATTTAAAAATTAAACATGAGCTCTAAGAATCGGAACAAGGGAATGTATGCTGAAGCCAGTTTTTACCCCTTCACTTAAAAGTTGTTCTAAGTACTTGAAATCTATAAAATATCATTTGCATAAACTTGCCAAAATCACCTAGCTCTTAGATCTTTCCCTTAAATACATTTTGCCAAATGATGTTGTATGGAAAGATGTTCAAGTGAGTCACAAGTTTTTTGTGAGGCTGTTTCATGTTCTTTTCATCAAGAACTTAAAGACCACACCAATTTAATTTCTTGTTCTACGAATTTTTGGACTCCAAAATTTGGGGCGAGCAAGAGATTTGGAAATTTTAATAAAAAAGTATTTAATTTGCAAATTTTTTAGGTGAAGCTTGAAAAGTAAAGACTAACGATTATAATTTTTTTTGTAAACATAAAATAGTAGGTTTTGACTATATTAAAACTTGATTTATCACTTGTACTTTGACATTTCTTTAATTTCTGAAGTATTTTTTCCCTGTTCACCAAGAAATAATTAAATCTGGTCTATGTATGTGTCACTGACAATGAGGCAATTCTCCATCCAAGTCATAATCAGTTTGGCAACCCCTTAATGTTATAAGTATCCCTTTTACATGTTTTATGAGGGATCAATATAAGTTATGATATATTTGTTTGTACAAAAGGGCTCATATTTTCTCAAAGAACTATATATTTATCTGGTATTAAATGGTCAAAACATGTCCAAGAATTTTTGTAATATTTCTGGACATTAACCATGTTTAAAATACATTTACTTTAACAATTTAATATTATTAAAAAAAAGTGGACCCCTCTTTTAGATAAAGTTGTTTAAAATATGATGTAACTCTCCTCTTTTTGAGTACAACATTCTATGTTTTCAAAGGTTTTGTATAGAAGAACTATACAAATTCTTGGTATCTCTATTTTCTTTTCTACATCAGTAAAATGACCCCTGGTCTGAGGGAGGGTTGTTCTCAACCTGATAATAACAAACACAGGTCAAAGTACGGCCTTTTTACACAGGTCAAAGTACGGCCTTTTTACACAGGGCTTTGATACAGACAAAATACCAAGCTAAAAAAGAAACCAACATTATTAGCGTACACAATTTTAACAGGAAAACCAACAATCTAATTTATATATACGAACGGGAAAATACCAATGAACAACATGAACAAACGATAACTGCTGAACAACAGGCCCCTGAATCAATCAGGACAGGTGTATAAACATGCAGCGGCTATGGATAGTTTTGTTTTGCCAGCATACAATATAATTTCAGTTGAAGGCAAATCCTTCAGAAGTTCTTTTTTTTCTAACAACGAATATTTTTTGATAGGGAATACAAGTATAAGTAAGGGTGAAAGAAACCAATTTTTTGTCGAGCCTGCAACTTTTGTTGCAGAAAGCTCGACATAGGGATAGTGATATGGCGGCTACGGCGGCTACGGCGGCGGCGGCGGTGTTAGCTCACTTCTTAAAAGCTTTATATTTTAGAAGGTAGAAGACCTGGATGCTTCATACTTTGTATATAGATGCCTCATGTTACGAACTTTTCGTCAGTCACTTGTCCAATGTCCTTGACCTCATTTTCATGGTTCAGTGACTACTTGAAAAAAAAAGTTAAGATTTTTTGTAATGTTAAATTCTCTCTTATTATAAGTAATTGGATAACTATATTTGGTATGTGCGTACCTTGCAAGGTCCTCATGCCTGTCAGACAGTTTTCACTTGACCTCAACCTCATTTCATGGATCAGTGAACAAGGTTAAGTTTTCATGGTCAAGTCCATATCGCAGATACTATAATCAATAGGTCTAGTATGTTAGGTGTATTGAAGGACTATAAGGTGTACATGTCCAACTGGCAGGTGTCACCTGACTTTGACCTCATTTTCATGGTTCAGTGGTCAAAGTTAAGTTTTTTAGTTTTGGTCTATTTTTCTAATACTTTATGCATTAGGTCAAATATAATTGGTATATGGAAATATTTTATGATCTATATGTAGGTTACGCAGGTTTCATTTGACCTTGACCTCATTTTCACGGTCCATTGCTATAAAGTTTTAAGTGTTTGTGCTTTGATCTGTTTTTCATTATTATAAGCAATAAGTCAACTATATTTATAATATTGAAGAATAGTTAGCTGTACATGTCTACCTGGCATGGTTCATCAGACCTTGACCTCATTTTCATGTTTCATTGATCAATATTTCATTTTCTTGGTTAATGTTGAGTTTATGTGACAGTTGTAATAAAGCTTTATATTTAGGTCTATCAAGATAGTATCAAGGATAAGTAAAGAAGGCGAGACATTTCAGTGTGTGCACTCTTGTTGTTATTTACAGGTATTCCCGCTGTTATAAATTTATATCAGAGCACTCCCACTTTGGATAAATAGGTTTCATGCTACAACAAATATTCTCACAGATATTTACACAGTCAGTGTGGTGGGGTGCTATTATGTTAAATCGTTATATACAGGATAGACTGTGATTTTAAAACACAAATGTTGATATCTTTTTATAATATTTACACAAAAAACGGTGCAGGAAATGGACATGATTACATTTCCGGATGCTGGAAGCAGGAATAGAAAAAAATAATTTTAAATCTGTTTTGAAGAAAAAAAAGTGCGGGCGGGTCCGTTGAACAAGAAATCAAATTGGTGTGGCCTAAATATGAAATAGCAATAACTACTCAAATATATGAATAAATGGTGATATAGGATGTATATTTATAAGACTTGAACCTCAAAACACAAACAACCCAAGACATTTAGATTTAAATATACAGTCTTCAACAATAGAAAGTTGTCTTAAACATGTCAAGCTCTAGGTTTTGACAGAGTTGTTTATCATTTAATTTGATAAGAATCTTTTAAAGATTTTCAATCAACACTGAATTGTTTTTCCTTCTAGCAAAGTTTTGACATAAAAATTATGAAGTGACATGTCAGGCCATGAGTGATAGGGGCATAGAAAGACAACAAGTTTTGATATTAAAAAAACAACATATATTTATAAATTATCTTTGATCATATCTTAATGAGATTGATTTTCTTGCTCAAGCCTGTATGTCGAGAAAAGCAATCAAGTTGAGATGACCAGTGATAATCTTTTTGTCGCTATTTTACCTATGACGAAGTTGACAGTTTCATAACATTTTCATTAGCAATGCCATGTGCCTCCTTAGTTTCTAGCTATAATTTTCCATCTCAAGGGATATGAAAAATTATCATAAAAAAAGATCGAAGGAAAAATGCACAAAATAGCAATAATGTTGAATAATGAACTAAGAATTTGAGTTTTTTTTTTATTTTATGATCATATCACCTGCTTTCAGATCATACAGGAACTAACATATATGATATAGAATATTTTCTTGTGGATATTGTTCATTGTAGTCCGATGTTTATGATTATATAGATATTTGATGGCCGTTTAGTTTAAAGAGTATGTCAGCTATGTGTTACTGTAGTTGTTCATAAAGAATTGAGAATGAAAACTGGGAATGTGTCAAAGAGGCAACAACCCCATCAAAGAGCAGAAAATTAGCTGAAAGGCCACCAATGGGTCACATAACCTATAGCTAGCCTTCTTAACAGTGAGTAAATCATGCACCTAGATGCAGGCTTCAGCTGGCCACCTTAAAAAATGTATACTAGGTTTGGCAAAAAAGGAGGTCACACTAAATGAAATATGCTTGATTTGCTGAGTGGATAGATATTTGTTGATAATGTTCAGCATATGCTTAGTTTATGTCGGATGTTGTCTTTTTCAATTTCATGTTGCTGTGTTGTTTAAACCTACCCAGAGTTTACTAATATTTAGAAATGAGCATTAAACAACACAAAATAGGAAAAAAAACCACTTACTTCTTACCACTCTAAGTTTTGACAGTTTTGGAAAAACCTATTGATAAAACCTTTATTACAGGTAATGGAAAATGTTGTAAAGTTTTGTCAGGCGAGTGGAAGTGAGAATAGTATGGACATCATGAAAACTTTCAAAGATAAGTTTCCTGGTAAGCTGTTTAATATCAATTACAATGACTATATATCATAATGAGGGAAAATATATTTTTTGTTTAAGGAGATGTAGTTATAGAGTTATAGTCCTTGTTTGATTGGAAAATGAAAGTTGAAGTGAATTACATGAGAACTGTGCTAACCCAGCCACATCTATTATGTGCCTTTCCCAAGTCTAGAGCCTGTAGTTCAGCTGTTTTGGTTTGTTGCCGTGTAACATATTTGTTTTTCATCAATTGTTTTATTATAAAAAAGGCTGTTTTTTCAATTGAATTGTTTCATATTTTCATGTCAGGGCCATTAATAGCAGACTATATGAGGGGGGAAAGAACCTTTATCAGGACTCCGGGATCGAGTGTTTTTAAGCTCAGGATTTTGGGATTGACCCTTTCGGGATCCAGGAATTCTTTATTCGAATTTCAGGACCTCAGGATTTCGTGTGTTCAGTCTGGGATTTCAGGATCAGGACCCCTACTATCCCACCTGCTATATTGTATGAGTTTTTCTCATTGTTTTAGACAGTATGGTTGCCTATAATTGCTTACATTCATTTGCAATTTGGTTAATAGTTTAGGTCGTTGCATTGACAATCACACCACATCTCCTTACTGTAATATTTTCATGTGCTTTGAATTAAAATTTTGCATAGTAGCTGTTCTTAAACATCATGCAGAATTGAGAATGGAAATGGGACATTGCTAAAGAAACAATAACTGGACCAAAGAGCAGAAAACAGCCGAAGGCCCCCGATGGGTCTTCAATACAATGAAAAAATCCTGCACCCAGCTTCAGCTGGCCCCTAAACAAAAATAGGTGCATACAGTATTTAGGAAATTTTAAGAACCCCTTCCAATTCAAAATAACTTTGCTTGTTGGATGAAATGGAACTAAGATCCCTTTATATAAGTTATATTATCTCCAGGGGTACTCTCAATGAGATTACAGTATGAAGTTCCTTTAATTTTAAATGCATGATAACTGCAAAGATATTCTGGGCTTTGTCCCCACTTTTTGTTTAAGAGACTGTTATTAACATCCAGTCAATATGCACAAATGTCACATATATATTCCCGACAGTGCAAGGGCCAGTCAAGGTCAATAAAAACTTCCATCATCATTCTACAAGTATATTGATTATTTTTTACAGACATCAGAAGTTTGTATGTGAAAACTCTGACTGGTAAAACTATAGGAGGAGTAAAACTACTGGCCTCTGATACAATAGAACAAGTCAAGGCCAAGATACAAGAATTAGAAGGGATCCCAATAGATCAACAGAGATTGGTTTTTGATGGGAAACAGCTAGAGGATGGTCGTACATTAGAGGATTACAGTAAGTTAACAATATATTTTCTACAAATATTACTGTGGATTCATTATAGTTCATCAGACACAATTTTTTGTGGATTTCTTTATCACCTGGGAACCACTATAAATTCCAATGTTTAACAAATTTCAAAATTTCCATAGAAATATAAGCAGACTTTGGAAAAAAACACAATTTCAAATATCTACGAAATGCAAGTTTTCTTCAATCCACAAAAATAAATGATTCCACAGTATGTTTTTATTTTCAGGTATTATAGAAAAATTATTTTTAAGTTTCTATTGGTTAAAACTATATTTAGGGTAAAGGAGCAGAGGGGTATGTAACAATAGACAATTTCTAATTTCCATTTAAGAATTGAATGCTTCTTTTTGTAAATTTATTGGGGTGTAAAAGCGTTGACCGAAGTACATTTTGTATGAAGCACAGAAGCACTTCATTCTAAAAATGTATGCAGGGTCAACGCTTTTACAACCCAAGAAAGTTACGAAAAGAAGCATTCAATACTTATAATTACATTTTTTTAGCTAGGATCATGAAAACACGATTTTTATCAAGTTTTGTTTAATTCACCTGTGCACTTTATTGTTGAACCTCATGTCATCACGAATGATAAATGTTATTGTCTGATGCAATTGCTTACAGAATAACATGTGATGTGCAGTTAGCCAATCAGAATAACGTATTATAATGAAACATACATCTAATGTAATTATTTATAAATAAACTGCCCTGTCAAACTTGGAAAACTATGGGAGAAAACATGGCATAGGGCATTGTGAAATGAAGGTATTTGCTATTTGATGTCATTTTTTTCTGAACAATAAAAATTAGAATGGAAATGAGGAATGTGTTAAAGTGACAAAAAGCCCCTAAAAAAGGGCAGAAAACAGTCCAAAAAGAAAACAATCATACATGACCATAAAGAAAACTTGTAGATATGACAATAGTTAATTACGGTCAAAGTTAATTTTCTCTGTTATATTTCCTTTCATTTTATGATAAATTTTAAAGCTAGGCAATTTGCCTTATGGGTGTTGCCTGCGTGCTATATTTTGTCCCTAACTGATTCAACTACATCTGCTAAGTTGATAATTTATCAACAAAAAAATAAGATCTTGGCATTAGAACAAAGAAAAATGAGATAGTACAGCCATTCATATTGCCATATTAAAATAGTCACAAGGTATCAATTATTGTCACAAAATTAGATGCGATTCAGATTTCATTCTAAATCTACAAAACATCTTCCATTGTATTGTGATGTCATGAGAAAAGGTGACCATGCCTGATGATGACACATCCTGATGATGACACATTATATTAAGTACACATTTTTCTACCATTCTTTGAAAAGGACAGATAAAAATCATTAGAAATATAAATTTCACCACTATAATTCGTCTACTATGATATTTCTCCACTCTCAACAGTTAAATTTTAATTCTTTTAAAAGCTCTGCAAGCCTTGTGCTTTAAATATTCAAATGTTGCTGTCACTCGTGGAGAATTATTGTAAAACATTTGTTGCAGTGGTAGAATCTAATTATTTCCCTAGATGTTTAATTAGGGTTTTTGTTCGAAGTGTATGCTTGAAAACTTGCAACTACATGATTAATAACCAGAATAGGCTGTGTATTAGTCTTTGAGTAAGATAACGATTAATTTTATTACAGGAATAACAAATGAAAGTTCAATTCACATGGTGTTACGTTTAAGAGGAGGACCTGATCCTTGTTCTACAACTTTTAAATCATCAGGATCAGAACCACTTTCTTTGCCGGATCGGATTCAGGGGTTTATGGAAGAACAACAACAGTCCAATGTACAGCATGCGCAACAAATGTCTATTGTACAGAATGCACAACAACAGTCTAATGTACAGGATGCGCAACAACAGTCCAATGTACAGAATATGTTTCAGCGTGCACAACAACAGCATGCACAACAACAGCAAATGATACAGCATGGGCAACAACAGCAAATGTTACAGCATGTGCAACAAAAGCAAATGTACAGCATGCCCTACACCAGCAAATGTTACATGGGCAACAACAGTCCAACATTAAAGCATTTGCAACAACAGCAAATGTTACAACATGCGCAACAATCTCAAATGTTACAACATGCGCAACAACCTCAAATGATACAACCTGCGCAACAACCTCAAATGTTACAACATGGGCAACAACCTCAAATGATACAACCTGTGCAACAACCTCAAATGTTACAACATGGGCAACAACCTCAAATGATACAACCTGCGCAACAACCTCAAATGTTACAATATGGGCAACAACCTCAAATGTTACAACATGGGCAACAACCTCAAACGTTACAACCTGCACAACAACCTCAAATGTTACAACATGCCCAACAACCTCAAATGTTACTGCATTCAGGTGTTCAGGGACAACAAAGACAACAATCTGCAGATAGCATCAGGTTATCTAGTCCCTTTGCTGAACAGTCTTCATTCTATAATACCAAAGCTAGTTCCTCCACAATTGATGTTACACCACCAACCTTTCAGCAAACAGATCATTTGGGAGAAGAAACTTTGGGAAATGTTACTTCTTTTGGAAGAATGACAACCAAACGAAGAAAAAGCAATGAAAGAAATCCTGTAGGTTTCCAGAGATATGAACCATTAAATCCAACAGGTTTCAGTTTTGGGAGAATGGGTACAGCAACTAATGAATTATTTGGTCAACAGTCAAGCAGTGTTAGTGCACCTGTTAGTGGTTTTAATGTTGATAGTCTGCAATCATATGGGATGACTCCTAGCCTGGCAGAGACAATTCAAACTATATATTGTAGAGGTGGTGGTAGTCAAGTCGGCAGTGGATTTGGAAGTGGTTTCAGTTATGGATTTCAGCAGCCACAGTTACAACCACCATCAATGGCGAGTTTTGGCTCAATTCAGTCCTCTAATGTGGCATATGGGGGCTTGTTTGGGAGTGAGCCAGTAAGTGTAAGAGCTGAGGGAAGTCCTGATACTAATGTGGCATACAGGGGCTTGTTTGGGAGTGAGCCAGTAAGTGTAAGAGCTAAGGGAAGTCCTGATACTAATGTGGCATACGGGGGCTTGTTTGGGAGTGAGCCAGTAAGTGTAAGAGCTAAGGGAAGTCCTGATACTAATGTGGCATACGGGGGCTTGTTTGGGAGTGAGCCAGTAAGTGTAAGAGCCAAGGGAAGTCCTGATACTAATGTGGCATACGGGGGCTTGTTTGGGAGTGAGCCAGTAAGTGTAAGAGCTAAGGGAAGTCCTGATACTAATGTGGCATACAGGGGCTTGTTTGGGAGTGAGCCAGTAAGTGTTAGAGCTGAGGGAAGTCCTGATACTAATGTGGCATACAGGGGCTTGTTTGGGAGTGAGCCAGTAAGTGTAAGAGCTAAGGGAAGTCCTGATACAGACCAAGATAAAGATGAAACAGCCCAGGATGTATTATCTCTCAGTACTGACATGCCAAGTGGTGGATTTAAATATAAAGAGGTAGACTATCTGGATACTGTGGATTTATTTATTTTCTTTGATACCAATATTCATTGATTAATGAAAAATAACATTTTCATTGATATTTGATTTGATTGTTTTGTCAAATCTACTTGTATTCTAAACTAGACAAAATTGATTATTAAATTAAAATTAAATTCAACATTAAATTGTTGAATATTTGAATTAGTTTTTCACCAATAATTCATAAAATTGGTTTCCTATGAATAATAATGAATCCACAGTACTTCATATCTTTTATCAATGAATTATCACTTTGTGATTGGCTAAACGCCGTCATGTGGTGACCCCCTATGAGACTGTATGGGGTTATTAAGTTTCATATGGGGTTCATGCCTCGTTAATGGCGACGTCATCTATTAATGTTGTTTTGTTTCACTGTTTATTTTTCAACAAAACGCCGCAGAAATAGTCTAGCGTCCAATAAATTTGTTATACGGTTAACTACTGACCCCCTACGGATCCATAGAGGGTGATTAAAATTTATAGGGGATTCGGCCTCCGTCCTCACCCCCTATGAATTTTACTAACCCTCTATGGATCTGTAGGGGGTCAGTAGTGAACCATATAACTTATAATATATACTAATGAGTTATTTAAGTATATATGTCAGGTGTCCTTGACCCCATTTTCAGCTGCAGGGTATTGGGACTACTTATACTCTGTATGGTTGTTATTTTATGCATAATTTTTTTCAGTTCTTATAATTTTATAGGCTATGTGGAGCAGGATCTGCTTACCCTTCTGGAGCAGCTGAGATCACCCCTAGTTTTTGGTGGGGTTTGTGTTGCTGATTCTTTAGTTTTCTATGTTGTGTCATGTGTACTATTGTTTGTTTGTTTGTCTTTTTCATTTTTAGCCATGGTGTTGTCAGTTTATTTTTCGATTTATGAGTTTGACTGCATGTCCCTGAAAAATGCAAAGTCAGTTGAATTTTTAATGAGACCTGAGAATAGAAGAGACATATCTGTTGGTGTTCCTTGCCCGGAATTAAAATCATTTTAATAATAAAACTATACATATATGTAAACACTATATAACTGGAAAATTTTTGATTGCAGAAAGTTTTGCTTAGTATTTGACTTTTCCTGATAATCATTAAACATAAATTTATTTTAAAATTGTACAGCTTAGAGAATTAAGAATGAAATAATTACTATTAAAGGTTAAAAGAAAAAAGCAATCAGCTAGAAAGTCAACTGGTGGTAAATGTCCTAGAATACAGGTTACTGGTAAACAAGCATCCACAGAAGCTTTGGACATGTTGGAAGATGACCCGTCTGCCTCAGTCACTCAGGTGGTTATTATACCAATTATTGTAAACCAAGTAATTTTCAGAGATACTTCATTTCACACTAATTAAGCCCTTTCTATCACATTTTTGGTAATTTAGTTTTAGTTTTGTGATTTTCAAATTTACTGCATGTTGTTTTATAAGAAGTGATCTTAGTTTTAAATTTTCAAGACAATTTATATTTTCATTATTTTTCTACTTGTGGAATTTCAAATAGACATCTCTGGCAAAAATCAGTTGGTTTACAGTAATACACAGAAAACAAGAATTGGTAATGGAAACAGGGAATGTGTCAAACAGACAACCAAACTAGAACTGAATGCCACCAATTGGTCTTCAACATAGGGATAAAATCAGTGGCGGATCCAGAACTTTTCCTAAAGGGGGGCCCGCTGACTGACTTAAGCTCCAGTCATGCTTCAGTGATATATATAATCAACCAAATTTTTCCCACATAAGGGGGGGGGGCAGGGCCCCCCCTGGATCTGCCTATGAAAATCCAGCACCCCCAGTGAGGCTTCAGCTAACTCCTTAAAAAAGTGTATACTAGTTCAGCAAAAATGGACATCACACTAAACTGCTAGAACATATAAATGAACCAAAATTTAAAAAGCATACAAGACTTATAAAGACCACAATTATGCCCTAAAATATGTTTTCTTTTTGTTCAGGTTGTTTTCTCTTTTGACACATTCACCATTTCCTTTCAGAATTTTATTATTTGATATGTTTACAGATTGATGGCTCATCAACTTCCTATTAAACGAATACTTTTATTTTCTAACACACATGCATATTATGGTCCTGTTTAAATATAGGCAATAGCAGTAAACCACTGGTCAATAAAATATTTGTTACAGCTTCCAGAAACTTGTTGTCTGTCTAAGTGAGAACATGATCTACTGTGTGAAATGCAGTCAGATTCATTGATTAATATAGAATTCTTAAATCAAGTGTATCATTAATAAGCAATAGCTCACACTTTTTGGGAACAGTATATTAGTTTGTGGGGAACCACTAGTGATAGGTCAATGATATGTATTTTAGGGGCCAGCTGAAGCACGCCTCTAGGTGCGGGAATTTCTTGCTGCAGTGAAGACCTGTTGGTGACCTTCTGCTGTTGTGGTTTTTTTCTATGGTCGGGTTGTTGTCTCTTTGACACATTCCCCATTTCCATTCTCAATTTTATTAACATTTTCACATCTCATTTCCACAGAGATTTTGGCCCTGTCTCCTCAATCAAGGTTCATTGACTTTGAATATTTTGCATAACTTATAAATATTGCTATTTTAATTTCATGATTTGCATTTTACTATTGAAATAACAAAAAGGCTAGATATATCTTTGTTCTAGCAGTTTGTTTTTGTATTATTACAACAGGAATTGGGTTCAATAGGAGAAGAACAAAAGAAGATTCCAGATAGGTATGGACCAAGGAAGAGTGCTCCTATAGTGGAAGACATTCACATAACAGATAAATCTTCTGAGGAAGAACCATCAGGGGAGTCATCTGATGATCATGAAAATGTGAGTTCATAGTTCACTTCAAAATTCTTATAACTGTTTATTTTATTTCCAGTGTAAAACCACTGATAGAAGCATATTTTGTAGAAAGAACTCTAGTTTAAATTCTTAAGAATGGTGCAGTGATCAAATTGTTTCAACCCTATAAAATTCCAAAAATAAATTACAATTAATCCTTATAAATATACTTCATGCTGAAGCAGAAATGTTCAAGTAAAATCAAGTATTTGGTTGAAGTTATATTATTTTACACTGGAACATCTCATTTCAAAGGAGATTGTTTGACCCTGCCTCCTCAGCAAAAGCTTGTTTGATTTCAAATATTCCTACTAGTTGGGGTTACATTGCTACTGAGCGCATTTCATGCAGACATAAATATTCAGTTTTATATCTGGACATTATCATGTGATTGATAATAGCCAATTAAAATAATAGAACCTCATCAAATATCTATATGTTAAGTAGTTATTGTAAAATATTGAGAAATATATATGATAAAGACTGAAAGTTTCAAGACCATGTGCTATAAACTAAAGATCATGGTAGATTTCTCAAAATGCATTTCCTTTTTAGGAGGAGGATTTTAAACATAAGAAATTAACCAATGCCCAAAGATGTGAAATAAATTTGTCTAATGATGAACTTGCCATGTGGTGGTCTCCAACCCTACAATCAAAAGTAAGATTGAGGTGGTACATAACACTATAGGGAGATTACTCTGTAAAAAAACATACAAGTAGCTGGCTGCATTGCCCTACAATCTAGTGTAAGATTAAGGGGGGTACATAATACTACAGGGAGATAACTCTGTAAAAAAATCATACAAGTAGCTCATATAAATTTGTAGCTGGCTGAATCGCCCTACTATCTAGTGTAAGATTAAGGTGATATATTACACTACAGGGAGATAACTCTGTAAAAAATCATACAAGTAGCTGGCTGCATCTCTACAATTTAGTGTAAAGATAAACAGCAAAAAAACTGAAATTCTAATGATTAACAAGAAGAATAAAGATATAAATCTTCAACTTTTTAATGAAAAAATAGACGAAAAGCAAAACATCAAACATTTAGGAATTGAAAGGCAAGAGAAAAATAATCCAAATGTAGAGAAAAGAATCTCTGCTGCAAGAGCTACAATGTATTCACTATTAGGTGCTGGATTACATGGAATAAATGGTATAAATCCTCTATTATCTTATAAGCTATGGCGGACTTACGTTATACCAAGAATGCTCTATGGAATTGAAATTCTCAACATTACTAAAACTGATATCCAAAAATTAGAAGCTTTTCAGAAAAAATCATTTAAGCAAATTCTATCTTTACCACAAAGAACTGCAGATGCTGCTATCTATATCTTGCTCGGAGCTGAATCCATTGAGCAACTTGTACATAAAGCTGTCATTTCCTTATTTCTTAGAATATCGAAAGATCCCAACTCAATCGAGTGTAAAATTGGAATTAGACAGCTAGCTACAAAAGATGATAAATCAAATAGTTGGTACATAAATGTGGACAAAACTCTCAAATCTTATGATCTTCCATCCGCACATGAGATTATACTAAATCCGGAGAAAAATTGGAAAAGATTGACTCATGATGTCATAGACCAAACCTGGAAAAATAGATGGACCGAAACTGCTAGAAGTAAATCAACGCTCAAATATATGGAAGTTAACAATTGGAACTTTAAAAAACCAAACTTCTGTTGGAGCAGTGTCAGAGATCATAAAAGAGATGTTAGCAAAGGGATAATAAAATCCAGGATACTTACAGGAACTTACAAAACCCAAAGTATTACCAACCGTTTTGACGTTACAAAATCTGCAGAATGCAAATTATGCATGGTAGGACCTGAAGATTATAAACATTTTCTAATCGAGTGTGAAAGTCTGAATTCTGTGAGAAAAATTCATCACAATAGACTGAAATGCCTACTAGAGGATAATCAAATACCCTATTCAAGTATTGCAGTATAATTGATTCTGATGAGGATCTTCTCGAATTCTTGATTGACGTTTCTAGGAACAAACTTATAACTGTGTCTCAGCAGAGAGATTTAGAACGAATCTGCAAAGACTGGATCTATGCATTGCATGCTAAAAGAACCCAACTTTTGGAAAGCAAATGAACAATCAGTTGAGTTCTTGGTTTAACTTGCAAGTGGCTGTCAGTCGTGGGAATGTAACATATAAGAAGTAGTAAACTACTATCTCTATATACTTAATTAAATTCTAGGTGATATAGCTGAGTACTACATAGTTAAACCATAACTAGAGAATATGAATGTTAATTACCCCTGTAAATAATCTTGTAGATCCAAATTGTATTGACAAATTTTACTGTTTTACATAAAACTAATTTTACAAGTTTCTTTTTATTCGTATCCTTTACCATTTTAGATTTTAAATACATATATATATAATTTAATTATGAAACCATATGCTAGCCCATAAAATTCAACCCATTACTAGTACGGATTAGTAGTTCCTTTCAATTTCCTTTGTTAAGGGGAAGTTAAACAACTGATAAGATATTATTTTTATCCATTTTAAAATTTTAAGATGTATAGTGTACATACAAGTTCCTGTTTTTAACTAATTTTTAGTTTTATCCTATTCTAACTCTGTTACTATTATTTAAATTTTAGCTAGTAGATAAGATTTTAAATAACGCAATTTTAAAAATAAACAAAATTTTTAAATGCGGTGACCCTGCAGATAGGGTGGATTTCTTGAAGAAGAAGATTAAGGTGGCACATAACATTACAGGGAGATATTTACCCATCCCTTGATTTTCCATCATCTATCATGGAAAATTTTCATGGAATTCCATGGAATTCTATGGAGTGTTGGAACCTGTTTTCAAATATTTTAAAATGCGAGTTAAAATTATTGTGTTTACAACTCTGTCACATTTTTTGCAATAATAAAAACCTCGCAATAATTTCTGAGTTAACAGTACCTCAAATTCCGGGGATGATTTCTGATTGTCATTATCTTTCTCTTTGTAGGACATATACAAAAGTCCAGGATTCTCGTTTAATACAGCTGGGTTGTCCAAGGGAGGATCAGCTCCATCAATTACCAAGCCTACATCAGCTATTCTTGATCTGGTATACAATGACTTTCTTAATCTTACACTACAGATAATAGACATGTTCTTTATTACTCAAAATGAATACTTGAAGATTGCATGGACATAGTATTCTTTTCCATTCTGAAATGTTCTGGCCTTAGAACACAGGAGTCAGTTTCACAAAAAATCTTACAATTAAACTTGATCGTAAGTCATGAATAATTCAGTACACTTAGGATAAATCTTAGTCGTAAGTATTTTTGTGAAATTGACTCCAGTTTTTTAGTAGAGCATTTCTTATAGAATTAACAGTATTTTATTAATAACCTTTTTACAGTGTGTTGTTACTAGCTCTGGGACAAATTATAAAAACATTATAGAAAAACTCAAAATATGGACAAATTTATTTTAAGGGGTCCTGAAATCTTTTGACAGCTTTCGAAATGCTTAGATTTTGTTTTTTCCTTTTTCAGCTCGACCAAATCTCATCTTTACTTCAAAATTCATGATTCTAATATTTTTACAGTGTAATTTCATCCCCCTCATTCCTAATTCAGGCATAAGAAATAAAGAAATATATGTGGACATTGAAATTCAAGGATTAGTAACTGTGTATCCCATCTTATACAATCAGAGAAAGATCAATATTGATTTTGGGGTCAATGTCACATGCAAATAATAAATTTAAATATTTGCATATTTAATTTGCCAATTATAACTCAGTTTGAGTAACCTGGCTTAAAAGGAGGATCTTTGTATCAAATTACAGGTGAATACTTTTATGATATATAAAATGTTAAAAATGAAATTTTACAAACTATGAAAATTATTGAAAATCACAGTTATATGGAAATTTTTCTATATGCCTCCTAATAATTTTGAGCTGATTTTTTTAAATATGTCAGACTACCATCATGTGTGTCCACTTGTGTTATTGAAATTGCAGATTTTTTGAGACTGGGCCATTTGCATCACTTTTCATATATTTTTATTTCTTTCATAATTTGTTTTCCCAGTTTCCACTGATTATTTCTGATTTATATATAAAAGCAACGAATACTGATATGACAGGAGATACATACAAAACAGGAGGTTTAAATTATTATATTAACTAAGTATTCAATAATTGTGATACACCACAGTATTGAGCATATATAGCAAGAAATCTTGAATCATACATAATTGTACAATAGCAAGAAATCTTCAATTGAAAATTAATACAAATCTTTTAACTTCAATGGGATTAGCTTAAGGTCGTTCATACCTTGTAATACTATTTTAGATATTGGGCCCCACTTTTGAATTGGTCTACATCGATGTCCAAAAGTCCAAAATTAAACTTTGTTTGATTTCAACTAAAATATTTTGTGTTTATTTTATATGCTGAATCTGATTTTGGATATCAGACCATACTATATAAATTAAATCATGTCAATGTCCTATTTCAAATTTTTATGATCTTGTACAACATTTATTTTGTGTCAGAAACAAGGGTCCGGAAACGGTCATATTTGCCAGTCATGTCCTAAACTGAAACTATAATGTCCTAAACTTTCAATTGGGATTTAGGTCAAATTTTATTTTTCTACATTAATAATTTCGGTCATTTCGTTGAGATCGACTTTCAAAATCGCCATTTTGAACATATTTTTGTTTAGTTATCGATTTCCTGTAATTAAACTGCCACTCCAATAAAGTGTTATAATCCTGAGGGCCCTCCTAATAACTATATTAATGCCTCGGGGAGCTATTGGCTAATGATTGCTAATATCTTTACCTGTGTTTTTAATTCATTGTAATTCACACCTGGCAATTAATCACAAGGTCCAAACTATTATTATAAAGAAATAAAAATTCCATACCAACTGGCTTCAATATTTAATTACTCAACATGTCAGACAATTGTCAATTATGATTTAATGATTAAACTTTTTTTTAATTTTGTAGAAAAAAATATTTTTTTACTTCTAACACACGTGTTTTGTTTACTATGTAATACGCATGCTTGAAATTCTCTTCCACAGATTAAGACAATAAATCGTAAATTTTAAATAATTTCATCCTAAATAAAGCCAGTGCAACTACTTTAATTAATATTCTTACACTATTAAAGATAAAATATTAAAAAGCCGATGATTTCCTGTGATTTAGATAAACAAAAACTAATTTGCCCATATTCTTCCATTCAATTTCCATCTGCGACATCGGTCACACGTGCACATCAAACAGATTCAACAGAGAAGTGTTTAGTTTTTTGAATAGCTTAATTGCTTTTCATATATATTGTGTATTTTATTGGAAATATATTCCCTTGTTTTGTTTAAATTTCTAAACAAATTATTTGTGTTTTTTTTGACTAAAGTAATATTTATTATGGACTTTAATTTGAATAGTCCGTATGTAAGTATTCCTGGTTCGGACTATCTCTTAGATGGGTCACTACCTTTAAGTCCCCCCCAAACTACCAGTACATTGACCGGAGTTTCGACAACGGTGTCTGGTAATGCTACCTATCCGACCCTTTCACAAGGTTCGGCCATGCATTTTGGGGGGGTACCTACGTCAACTTCGGTGACTCATACTTTATCTAGGTCTGTTAATTCAGCGGGTACTATTAGTTCTGTCCCAGGTACAGCTATGGGCTTGAACTTGCCAGGTTCTAGACCCCCATTATCCTATTGTGGGTATATGCTTCCCAACACGGGCACACAACCTTTACCCTCATGGTCTCAGCCACCTTGGCCACAGTCTTACCCTTATGGTGGGTTTATGCCAAACCAACCTGGTTTTTGGCCTTATAGGGACAATTTCTATGGTCCCCCTTCTGGGGTAGCTACTGCACCACCTTTAGCTCCTGCTCTACCCGTAGCAGTATCTTTGACTTCTGCAGTAGCCCCTTCTACCACCGTACCTGACTCTCAAGCTTCTAGTTCTTCACATGGTACTCAGGTTTCTGATCATGCATCACCTTTGGATGGTTTACAGAAGTTACTTTTAGACTTTGGTGAGTCTTTCAAGGCAGAATTCCATACTCTATCCAGTCGTATGACTCTACTGGAAAATAGAGTTTCTTCTCATCAACCTTCTCCAGCTAAGTCTGTAGAATGTGATGAGAGGGAGGATGACGAGCTTTCTGTTTCCCCTGGGAGTCATGAAAGGGCTTTCCTCACTGATGAGGATGTTGAAAGTTCTTCTTCTCCCAAGGTATCGAAGACGGCCCCTGAGCCTTCTTCTAAGTCAGCTCAACAACCTCCCACCAAGGAGACTGAGGATCCTCCTTCCTTGAAGGATCTTAGGGATAAGGTGTATACCTTGATGAGGGATGAAGCACATATCCCTTTTCTCTCTCCTTCCAAGCCGAAGAAACCTTCTTCAACTTTTGAGGCTTCCTGTGGTATTTCTCAGGATAATGTGACTTCTCACAATTCTTTTCCTGAATCTGGCCATATGGCTTTTGCTTTACAATTTATTAATGAAGGTATCGCTAATTCTGCTAGTGAAAAGGTTTCTAATAACAATATCTCAGGATTTGGAATGTCATCCTTTACTGATCAGGTTAAGTACAAGGATTTTGATATCTTTGATTCTTCACTGGGTAGACTTGTTCCCAGTTGCGACAAATCTATGTCATCTTTATTGGGAAAAAAGCCAGTAGATGGTCTTCGTCTCACTCAACCTGTTTGGTCAAAGACTGAGAATCTCCTTCGTAGTGCTTCTCAAGTTCTTGGCACAGCCGAACATTTTCTAGCTGCAACCGGACATTTGCTTAACAGCGAAGATTCGGTTGTTCCAGCAGAAGTACGATCCTTCTTACTTCAACTGGATAAAGCTTTAGGTTCATCTCAGTTGCTTTTAATGGGTTCTATTGCTAATTGCACCCTATCAAAAAGAGCAGAGTTTCTTGAAAACATTTCTATAGCTGAGCCTTTGAAAGATTCTTTACTGAAATCTCCACTCTCTGACAAGATGTTTGGTTTACCCTTACAGCGGGTTCAAGAGGAACTCAGCAAAAATCCTCCTCCAGTCAAAGTTAGTGTACAAGTTACTAATGGCAAGAGGTCGGTTAATGCTACATCTAGTTCTAATAGTACTTCTGCTTCAGGTGGTCCTCCTTCTGCTAAGAAAAGGAAGAATAACTACGGCAAACCGCAGAACAAACCCAATAACTCAGGAAAAAGCTCAGGTAAGCCTTCTGGTGGTTTTAAGGGTTCCAAGAAACCTGGGTCTAGTACCTAGGTTCTTGCCCCCTCGTACGTTATTGACAGCTTCCCCAGGGGAAAATTTACAACAAGTTCCTCAAAAATCAATACCAGTAGGGGGGAGGTTAAGTTTTTTCCTAAATCAGTGGAAGAAAATTACCTCAGACTGTTATGTGCTGTCAATAATTCGAGGGGGATTAACACTTCAGTTCAAGAACCCACCTCCTCTATCTGCAGTTCCAATAAGTTTTTCTCATACACAAGACCCAGTCAAGTGTCAACTTCTGTCAGTAGAAGTGGACACTATGTTACAAAAAGCTGCAATAGAGGAGGTGTCGATCTTAACTCTGTCTCCGGGATTTTATTCCCGTCTTTTTCTGGTTCCAAAGAAGACTGGAGGAATGAGGCCAGTCATAGACCTATCTATTCTGAACAAATTTCTTATTGTTCCCCACTTCAAAATGGAAACAAACAGATCCATCAGGGCTTCAATCCTTCCGGGAATGTGGACTACTTCTCTGGATCTTTCAGACGCGTATTTCCACATTCCCATTTCCAAAACTTACAGGAAATACCTTCGCTTCGTTTGGAACAACAAAGTTTTCCAGTTCAAGGCTCTCCCTTTTGGCCTGTCTACAGCCCCTTTGGCTTTTACAAAAATCATGCAGGCTGCTATAGCTCACCTACATTCCCTGTCTATTCAGATTCATTCCTATCTGGACGATTCCCTTCTCAAGGAATTTTGCCCAATCAAATTGAGGGTTCAGACAGATTTGGTCATCAATTGTTTTCTGTCCCTAGGCTTCCTTATCTCTTGGAAAAAGTCAGAGATAATTCCGTCTCAAGACTTTGTTTTCCTGGGAGAACATTTCCTAACCAGTGTAGGCCTAGTCCTCCCACCAGAGGAGAAATTTACAAAACTATGTCAGAAAATACATTTATTCCTGAAGGTTCAATCAGTCACAGCACGTCAATTCTTGCAACTTCTGGGTCTATTGAACTCTCTGGCAGATGTAATTCCATTGGGACGACTTCACATTCGTCCGCTTCAGTTTTATCTACACAAGTTATGGATTGCAGCTTCACAAGAATGGGAAGCATTGATTCCAACCACTCAGCCTTTATTTCCACACCTTCAATGGTGGTTAGTACGGGAAAATGTAATGAGGGGCCTATGTCTGTCCCCTCAAGTTCCCAGTCTAACATTATTCACAGATGCCTCCACCCTCGGTTGGGGAGCATATCTGGAGGGGCTTACAATCTCGGGAGTCTGGAGTCCAGATCTTTTGGAAGAGCATATCAATGTATTGGAAATGAAAGCAGTTCTGTTTGCACTGAATCATTTCCAAATGTCTCTAAAGAATCAGTCTGTCATTCTGGCCACGGACAACACAACAGTTGTAGCTTATCTCAAGAATCAGGGAGGAACTCATTCACCTTCTCTTTATCAGATAGCCAGAGACATTCTCCTTCTGTGTTTTCAACTCCAGGTTCATTTAGTGGTGAGACATATTGCGGGGCACCTCAATATTCTAGCCGACACTCTATCCAGATCTCTTGCTCCAGTAAACACGGAGTGGGAACTACTTCAAGTAGTTTTCAAAGCTGTGACTCTTCATTGGGGGTCACCTCAGATAGATCTGTTTGCGACCAGTCTCAATCACAAACTTCTAACATTTGTGTCTCCGGTTCCAGATCCAAAATCTTTTGCAGTAGACGCAATGAGCCTATCTTGGAAAGGAATGTTCGGGTACGCCTTCCCTCCTTTCAGGTTTCTCTCCCCAGTACTTCAGAAAATAGCAGGGGAAAATTGCAAGATCATAGTTATTGCTCCAGCATGGCCAAAACAGTCTTGGTTTCCAGACCTTCTGCGCCTATCATGTGCTTGTCCTCTAGTTCTACCTCTGAGACCAGACCTTCTGTCTCAAATCAAGGGCAAGGTTCTTTATCAAAATCCAGAAAAACTTCATCTACACGCCTGGCTTCTCTCAGGGTTAGCCTCAGAAAGAGAGGTTTTTCTGAAGGAGCAACCAAGCATCTCACAAAGTCTGTCAGAGACTCCACTAGCATTGTCTATGATGCAAAATGGTCAATCTTCTCAGATTGGTGTAGTGAGCGGGAAATTGATCCTTTCCAAGTCACTGTACAACAATTAGCAGACTTTCTAGTTTTTCTTTTTGAATCCAAAGGGTTATGTCCCTCTACTATTAAGGGATATAGATCAGCTATCTCAAGAACTATTCATATTTCTGGTGGCCCAGATTTTGGAATCAATGAACATATTTCTCTTTTGGTTCGTAGTTTTAGTCTTGAAAGACCAAGACAAAAAACTTTAGTTCCTAAGTGGGACCTTGGACTAGTTTTATCCTTTTAAAAACTTCCTCCTTTTGAACCAGCAGAAACAATAGATTTAAGGTTTCTTTCCTATAAATGCTGTTTTCTTTTAGCTTTGGCTTCTGGACGGAGAAGGAGTGAAATCCATGCCTTCTCTATTTCTGATGCTTGCCTTCGATTTAACAGGGATAAATCTTCTGTTACTCTTTTAACGGATCCTGCTTTTTTGGCAAAGAATCAGATTCCAGATAAGGGTGCAGAACCAGTTGTGATTCCTGCACTCCCTAGCGATTCTATTTCTGTACTTTTATGTCCAGTAAGAATCCTTTCTATTTATCTGGAAAGAACGTGTAGTTTACGTTCTGTTTCTAACTCAAGACTCTTTATTCCTATTAAAAAAGGAATCTCAGATCTTTCTGTTAAAACTATTCCTACTTGGATATGCAAATGCATATCTTTAGCTTATGGTTCTTCTAAGGCAGAACTTTTAAATAGTTTTAATGTTAAAGCTCATGATGTTAGGGGTATCTCTACATCCTGGGCTCTGTTTAACAGTGCATCTTTGGAAGAGGTACTGTCTGCAGGTTTCTGGAGAAATGAGAACTCTTTTATATCTCACTACCTCCAATCTATGGCTACTTTTGCCGAGAGTTTATACTCTCTTGGACCTATAGTTTCAGCACAAAGATTGAACTTTCCTCCTGTTTCTTCTGTTACAGGGGATTCAGCTTTACATTAGATTCTGTTACTCAGAATTTATGATGGTAACGTATTTATAGCTATAAAATATTCAAATTTTAAAGTAAATTTGGATTTTATTAGATAAATACTTACCATCATAAATTATAAGTCCCACCCACCTCCCCTTCATCCCCTTTCCTTATGTTTTCTGTCTTGAGGAAATTGAATGGAAGAATATGGGCAAACAGGGGTATATGTCCGGACCAGTGAGAATACGTTTATTTTTAGTTGGGATTTTCCATCTGACCTATGACGCAATTGGGGTTACACTCAGAATTTATGATGGTAAGTATTTATCTAATAAAATCCAAATTTACTTTAAAATTGAATATTTTGGCAATCATCTTTTGAAAAGGGGTATCAACTTTTAAGTTGTATGAAAATGACCGAAATTAGGTGAAAAAATTTCCGGATCCTTGGTCAGAAACCTATATTATGTCAAAAAGTGATTACAATCCAAATTCATGCAGACATTATCAAGTTTGAATATTGTGTTCAAACTTGCCTGGGCCACAACTGTTCAGGGTTGGACCTGCCTGCATCAGGCTGCCCTCGTCAAATTATTTTATATTGAGTAAAAATGACTTATATCTAAAAATCATATACTTTTATATTTGTTAAAATAGTATTACTCCATACAAAATAAAGTTTTGGGTTAACAGTTATTGGTTCTTGAGTCAATATTCAGTTTTTGGGTAGAAATTGTGGTACCCTCCTATAGTTCCTGACTTCTAAATCATTTGGTCTCTGGTGGGGTGTTTTACATTTGTCGTTTCAGGGAGTTATTTGTGTGCTATTAGGTATAGGTCTTGCTTATTGTGGAAGACTGTAAGGCGGCCTATAGATGATAACTTCTACATCATTTAAATTGGTCTCTCATGGCGAGTTGTCTCATTTGCAATCATACCATGTTTTCTTATCTTTATAGAACTCTAATCAAGATTCAGAAGATTCGAGTGAGGAAGGAAGTAGTGATGAAGATGAAGATGAAGAAGATGATGACGATGATGAAGATAAGGTGGAAGACGAGGAGGAGGAAGAGGAAAAGGAAACAGTAGAACTTTGTGATATGGATATAGCAGAAACTGATAGTGATGAAGAAGACAAGAATGATGTTAGTAAAAATAATAGTACAGGGGAGTCATTTATATTCAGGGTAATCACATTTTTGGGGATTTTGTGGTTATAGATAAAATATATATGTTCTACAGATTGTAAATTATATTATTATGTGTCATGACAGAAAATTCTAAGTGCATGCCATGAATGACTTTTTGCTTACACGCTTTCTTGTAGGAACCACCAGTGGGGGTTAAAGCACCTCATAGATATAGACCTGGAACTGTGGCTCTGAGGGAAATAAGACGTTATAAGAAAGATGCATATAGAGATACAGAGACTAGGAGGTATACATGTAAAAAAACTACTAAATATACTTCTTTTTTATATCACTTACTTTATACACACCAGTGTTGTCATTAATGTTTTTGATGCTGTTAAATAATAGAAAAGAAGGATATGTGGTGAATTTCCAAAACACAAAATCAGCACATTTACGGCAAAAAAACACAAAAAGCATTTAATGAAAGGGACAGCACTTTAATTGCTGATTTTTTTCTCAAAGTCACATGGAGGTCAAGCTTTGAATTCAACATGGGGCAAAAACTCACAGTTAACTGCAAGTTAAAGACTAGCACTAGTACTGGTTTCAGCAGAATTACTAAAAATTGTTTTCACCCGGCTAGTGTGGTATTGTTATTATGTTTATTTAATAAGATGTTTTACTCTAGAACATGAATCACTGATCAATTTTTAAATCAAAATGTACTACAAGTACATTCCTATTGTTTGCTTTCAATTTTATTTGTGACAATCTTAATTCAAGCAGATCAACTAACATATAAGCAATGTTGGATAGAAAAAGTCCTTAGGCTAATCAACGTCTATACATCTTTTAACCTATTTTTTTTTTTTTTTTAAATCCACGGAAAGGTCTTGCTATTTGCATATTGAATTGTTAATCGAATGCTACAAAACGGAATAACAGTTCATCTTTAATTTCATTGTATTTCATATGTGAATGTTCCAAAATCAATCAGAGTTAAATACATGTACATATTTACATACACTTGCATAAGGTTAATTTCTATCATACGCAACTCATATATATATCTGCCTATACTATTTTTCTATGTTTCATCGGAAAATGCCAGTACCTAGTCACAATAGTTATTATCCATTTGAATTGGTTCTCTTGATTGATAAGGCCTAATGTTTGATTTTTTCAGTTTCTATGGACTTTGTTTTAATTTGGAATAGTTTAATATATACTAAAAATAGATATGCTAGGAGTAAAATCTTCAAGCTTAAGATTGTTTACAATATTGTCATTTGCTCTTTGGCAGTCATACCACATCTTCTAATTAGTATATTACTAGATTATTAGATCTAGAGCTTATCAATATTTAATGAAAGGCTATTATTTATTTTGAATTTATTGAACCATAAAACTAATTTTTGACTCTTCACATTGAATAATCCGCGAAGCGGATTATGTAAAATGTGAAGAGTCAAAAATTAGTTTTATTGTTCAATAAAATCAAAATAAATTATTGCCATTCATTATAAATAAATTTCTATCAAAACTAAGGCTCAAAGAATGTTTTATATTATTTATCTTGACAATGACAACGTACACACATGTTGGCAGAGGAATACACAACGTCAGAGTGGGCGTGTCGCCATCAAAATTGATATCATTGAAAATAAAACTAATAATTTCAACCAATCAGAAGACAGTAAATACACAAAATTTATTTATTATTTAATGTAATGTAAAAGTAATATGTTAATAAAATAATAAGGAGATGGGGTATGATTGCCAATGACATTTTTTTTTCAGTAAGATATCATAGAAATTAACAAATATAAGTCACTGTATGGCCTTTAACAATTAGCAAAATCCTTACCACTAAGTCAGCTATAAGAGGCCCCAAAATGACAAATATAAAATGAGAGAACCAACGGCCTGCCTATGTACAAAATAATGAACAAAAACCAAATATGATATATATTTATCAACAAGGACAAGCACTGAATTACAGGCTTTTGGCTTGGGACAGACACATGCAAAATGTGGCAGGGTTAAACTAGTTAGATGGTGCAAAACCCTCCCACTTACCTGGGAAAGTCATTGAAAATGGTGCAACAGCACAAAACAACAACAAAGATACAAAACAATGAACAAACAACAAATTTAAACAGTAAAAGACAACACTGAAGCTATTTGAAACCTTACAGATTAACCACAACTTCCCTATGATTGTCAAGTCGTGCATAATATTTTTCAGCAAGCTGGATGACTTTGCAGGTGAATTTCCAAGTCTTATGCCACCATATGTTACAATTGACGAGGAAAAGTTAAAACAGTATGAGGCTATGGTAAGATAAATTTATTCTTAAACTTTATTCTGTTGAGTGAGCTTTATCAAAGTTTTTACCAGTCTTTTTTTTCCAGCATTTTGAAAAAGCTTAAGTGTTAGAAGAATTAAGCAATTTAGATTATATGGTGACCTGTATATTAACGATGTGTGGGCATGATAAAAAAAAAATCCAATTCCAGAAATATGGCTGATGTATCACAAAATACTTGTAATTATTTAATTGTTTGATGAAAGATTACAGGTTATTCATGAAAACATAATACAGGATTTAATTCTTTGTAAAACAGTGACCATTATTTGTAACATGCAAATACATGTCAACCCTAAGTTTCACTGGGGTATAACAATTTTAAATACCTTATCTGGAGTTACCCTGTTCTTCAATAATTAAAGTTTATTATAAGATAGGGGTATCTATTCTTTTGTATGAAATGTATGATTTCGTAGTTTGGTATAAAAAAGAAGATGTGGTATGATTGCCAATGAGACAACTCTCCACAGTCACCTTATTGAGTCTTATTAAAAAAGTAATATTCATTTGGATCTAAGGAGTTAAAATGGTGTCCAGTGTGACCTTTTCAGTTTAGTTTTTTTTTCAAATTGTTTGAAATGTGTCTCCTTTTAAAAAACAGGAAATAAAATCTATGATAATGAATTAAAGTTTTTCTTGAAAGTTGTCTGTATTTCCAAACCAATTGTAGATTAGTTTTTAGATAAATATCATTTTACTTTTTTCAGTTATTTAGCAGTGATTTACCTCCCTTGCCACCAGATGACAGTGATTTAGACAGCAACCTCTCTGTCAAAGATACTGATGGTAAATATTACACTGCAGTCGCTATAGACAGTAATGTTAATACAATAAACAAGTATTATGCTCCAGATTTTGACCCTTCATTTAAACCAAATGAGATGTCTAAAACAGTACCATCTCAGGTGGTGGATATTCAATTTGATCTCATTAATGCATCTACATCCATGATGTATGAAGCAGAAAAGATACCAAGTACTGAACCTACACTTCTGGACTACAATTCATCTTCGCCAGGTAGCCTAACTGAACCAAATTACTTACCAAAACCTCTAAGCTATAGCCATGCTTTCTCTGGGTATCAACCAACATGGCCACATTATAGGCCAACTTCACCATTAATGGAGCCTACAAGTCTTGCTGTCCCAGATTTTCAACCAACATGGCGAAGTTATAATCCAAATAACTTACCACAATCTTTAAGCTCTACCCATGCTATCCCAGAGTATCAACAGACATTTCCAAGTTACAGTCCAACATTGCCAACTTACCAGCCAACAAGTCCCGCCTATTTTATCTCTCAAAACTACAAAACAGTCAACAGATCTACTGAAAAATCATCTCATTTTCTTAAGAATCTGGATGGGAGTATGTCTCACTATGATCCTAAAACTATAGATATGAAAGAAACAGAGGTAAAATGTAGTATTAGAGGAAGGGGAGGAGGAAGTAGTGTTAGAGGAAGAGGCAAAGGAAGGGAAGGATGGAGAAGTGTGAGAGGAAGGACAGAAGAAGGTAGAGATGGAAGAGGAGTAGAAAGCTGGAGAGGCCAGGAATACACTGGTCAAGGGCCAATAGGTCGTAGTGAGATTGGCTGGAATCAGAAAGATGATATAAGAGAAATAGAAAGAAAAGAAGAGCAAAGAAGTCATAGAGGATTTGATGAACATTTAGATAAGAGAGAGTCTGATAAATCTAAATCTAGGAGTATATCACCTACAAATAGAAGGCGTAAAGGATCAGGAAAACGATCGTCTCCTGACAGAAGACAAAGTAGATCTAGAAGAAAATCACCTTCCTTCAGAAGGGCTAGCAGGTCTAGTAGTAGATCAAGCTCTTGCAGGAGACAAAGTAGATCTAGAAGTAGATCTTACAGAAGACCCAGTAGATCTAGAAGTAGATCTTACAGAAGACCAAGTAGATCTAGAAGTAGATCATCTCTCTTTAAAAGACATAGGAGATCTACAAGTAGATCGCCACCTTACAAAAGAAATAGTAGATCTAGGAGTAGATCAAGAAGTAACAGAAGAAATAACAGATCAAGAAGTAGATCACATCCCAACAGAAGAAGAAGCAGATCTAGAAAATCTTTGAGTTCAAGGAGAAGTTCTTCTAGATCAATATGTAGGGATAGGGATAGAGATAAAGGAGAGGGTGGCAACATCAGTACCAGTAGCCATGATAGGAAGCTTGCTAGATCTAGAAGTAGACAATCAAGTCATGTGATGTCCAGAAGGAGAAGATTTTCAGGGTCAAAAAGTAGGAGAAGGTCATCAAGCACAACCTCTTCAAGGTCAAGAAGGAGAAGTCCAAGATTAATTAGCAGAAGTTTATCAAGGTCAGGTCAAAGGTCACCAAAAAAGAAGTCTAGAAGGTCAGGAAACTTTAGTAAAGTGAAACAAGTGACTAACAGAAGTATCTCAAGGTCAATATCCAGAACAAGACGATCCAGACAATCAAGATGGTCCAAACTTTCACCTTCAAGATCCAATGAAATATCGAGTTCAAGATTGGAGATGTTGGCAAAATCTGATTATGATGGCTTTATGAAAGCAAAGAGAGATTTTATTTTTTATGAAAATGCAAGTCCATCACCTTGTAGAGACAACATATCAAAAAGTAGAACAGATGATGAGAGAAAACAGCAGGGATATGTATCTTCTGATCAAGACATAGCTGAAGGTAACTAAATGCTTACTACAGGGAAATTATTTTCCTTTTTTCATTTGGTTACTATTGCAGGGTGTAGCATCAAGTTAAATGATTTGATTGAAAAATTAGTTTCACTCTTCTTCAGACAATGTTGACCATGGTCCATGGACTGTTTGAACTATCTCTTTCTTTTGAATCTAAATTTTCTTTGGGTTTTCAGGCTTCTAAATAGATCAAGGTATAATCCCAGAAAACATTTCAAACATAACCATATATTAGAACTTTTGAATTTAAATTTCAAATAGAATTATTTATTTGAACTTCCTCAGTCAAGACTCAAAGGAGGTTTCCTTCAGCTTGCCCCTTAACAAATATATACACTAATAATGGACATCATGTATGATTATGTCCTGGCAAGAAGTGAAAAAACTAAATATCTTCTTTGTCCATCAACCTCAAAAGAAGTAGAAAGCATAGGGTCCTATTTTAAACAGGCATTAGAACTGAGGACAGGGAACTCTTGATTTATTTATAAAATATATTTATATATCATATAGATACTAGATTGTTTTGCTTTTTTGCTTTTTTTGTTTTCATGATTTTGTTTGTTAAATGTATTTTGTGTATGTTTATATTATTTGTCACAAACTTGTTGTTCAGAGTTTATATGACAATAAATATTTGAATTGAATTTGAACGATAGTAAAAGTATGTTACCTCTCTCTGACTAGTTTAAGAAACAATTTTAAGTTATACAGCAGCTAGTACACTCCTTCAATCTTTATCTACAAAATATGGTAACCAAGTGATATTTTCTGCTATTTTTATTTCATATCAAAATAATGTTCTTCAGAATCTGAGGTTCATTTAGGGATGGAAAATAAGTTTTATATTTCTGTTTTATTTTCATAAATATATTTGTATTAATAAATTTGTACGTGTAGTATAAAACAATATTGTAAGGTTGATTTCAGAAAAATATCAACTTTTAGTATTCGACACAAAACTGTAAAAGGGATTGGTGAACCTTGCCCTTCCACAGTTTCTTAGCTTCAAACAAAAAAGTTGATAAATAAATATTGTATATTTGAAATACTGGTGTTCATATTTTATGTACGATACAAACAGTACAGATTTACAGTACAAACATTATGTAAACAGTACATTGTACAACACTTTTAATTTATGAACTCCACCATACTACAGACTCACCAGGCATTGGTTCACTTTCGTTTGTATCATTTATAATTGTATAGGATTTTCATGACAAATAAGCTCATTTTTTAATGTCCCTCTGGTATATGTCTTTCACCTCTTTGATAAATTACCATAAGTTACTTTTTTTTTTAAATTATTAAGTTTATAAATATGGTAGTTAAATATTTGCTCTTTGGGGTCTGATAGTATAAAGAGGTAAACTCTAATCTAGAAGCCATTAGAGCACTTATTATAGTTTATCAAATTCATAGATAAACAAATATTACAATTAACTTTATTTTTCAGACATACCAAGGCACCCTTTAGAAAGAAATAAGGTCAGTTTATTTGTATGTCGCCTATCAACTTCTAGCATACCTGATGAGTTTTTTACTGGATATGAAAATATTCCTTTTTACTAGGACTTGTATTTCCCTGAAAAAAATAATTTTAAAGACTGTTACAAAGAAAAGTAATTGTGCCTGACTTTGTTGTACATTTTTATTTTATTTAAGCAAACAATTATATAATACATTTGTACTAAAACACCTGAAATAAAGATACCCTGGTCTTTATATACTACATGTAATACACAGGGATCATCACTGAAATAGCTGTCAAGGGTGGATCCAGCCATTTAAAAAAGGGGGGTTCCTAACCCAGGACAAAGGGGGGTTCCAACTACATGTTCCCATTCAAATGCATTGATTATCCAATTAAAAGAGGGTGGTTCCAACCCCCAGAACCCCCCTCTGGATCTGCGCCTGGCTGTATCAGTGAAGAAATCTGTTACTGTGAATTCATAACAATTCGTCGGATACAAATTTTCGTGGGTACCAGTCAATCACAAATTCAAAGGTTCAACAAATTGTAAATTTCGATACCAGGCTTTGTAAGTATAGAGATTACCAAACCATGTTATCAAATATCCACAAAAATGCAAGTTTTCCTCAATACACGAAAAATTAAATGACTCCATAGTAACAGCTTGTGCAATACCATGTTTTTGAATAATTGAAAAGAAATATCCAAAAGAAGATCTGTTGGATTAAGATCAACTGCTCTACTGACCAATTGATGTTGGTCAGTTTTATTTACTAATTCTTATTAAGAGCCTAGTATATTTTGCTCCAGACATTGCATAAACAACAAAATTGTGTTGTTTTCATATTTTCATTGATAAATGAACTGGTTTACATAATGCAGAAACTTTACTTTAGAGCAGAAAGGTCACTTATTGAGATGTCATTATATAGTTTTTTTACATAATAAAAATAAACAAAAGTATTACCCAAGATGACACTTATTTCTTAAGTTTTAATATCCTTGAGTAACAGTAAAAGCTCTAAATGCTTTTTAACCGGATTTTTGTGACAAAAATGTCGGTTATTGATTTGGGGATGCTTGGTGGGCAGGCGGGCGGTCGGGCGGACGGGCAGCAATCAAATTTTGTCTGTGCATTAACTCATGAACCGTTCAACCAAAGCTTTTAAAATTTTTATATGTTGTTACTGACAACTAAATGAAGGTCAAGTTCAATAATGGCGATTTTGACTTTTACTTTTCAGGAGTTATGGTTCTTGAAAGATTGAAAAATGGCGTTTTCAGTCGTGTCCATGCATTCACGCATGAACTGTTCTACCAAAGCTTCCCAAATTTTTATATGTTGTTACTGGTGACAAAATGGAGGTCAAGTTCAATAATGACGATTTTGACTTTTACCGTTCAGGAGTTATGGTTCTTGAAAGATTGAAAAATGGTGTTTCCAGTTGTGTCTCTGTGCATTTTCTCATGAACCATTCAACCAAAGCTTTTCAAATTTTAATATGCTGTTACTGATGACAAAATAGAGGTCAAGTTCAATAATGACTATTTTGACTTTTACCGTTCAGGAGTTATGGTTCTTGAAAAATCCTAAAATGGTGCATTCACGTTGTTGCATTTACTCACGAACCATTCAATCTAAGCTTCTCAAATTTTAATATGTTGATACTGATGACAAAATAGAGGTCAAATTTGATATTGAAGATTTTCACTTTCACCAATCATCAGTAATGGTTCTTGTGATATTGCCAGGACACAAAAAATGCTAATAAATCTGGTTTGCTGTCGTTGTGACAGCCTCTTGTATATATTATATAATCTGTCGATCATGCTGGTCTCTAAGACATTTAATAGAATGTTTGGATGTATTGTCTTAAATTCAACATTAAACTTTCATTTCAACATGATTTTCTGAATTTAGATGTGGAAGCATGACAAAGGAGGAGAAATGCACAGTGGTCCTTCACCCATAGAGAAACATATCATTATAAAAGTAAGTAACAAAAAGTCATGACAAAACCAACTTATTAGTAACTTGTTAGCATGTACATATGTGATAGCTAGCACAAAAAGGGATGCTTAAACCATGACCATTACCAAACATGTAAGTAACCAAGGGAGAGTTCAACTGACCATTGAAATATTATATTTGTGCTAAAATACTTTTCATTACCTCAAGGAAATGATATTTTAGAGCCTTATATTTGCTGACATCTGATCTTAGTACATGTACAAATAAACTATGTTTTGATAATTCTATTTTTCACAGAAAATCTCAATTTGTTTCAGCTTCAATCTTTAGGAATTGACAGTAATACTATAAAATTCCACACAGTTACTATGGAGTCTGATAAACATATATGTGTCAGAGAAAACAACCAGCTGATCATATTTAACATAGATAATCCCGAAGATCCATACAGAAACCCAGTAAAGGCAGACTCGTGTATCGTCAATCCTAGAAATCAACATATTGTAGCAATCAGATGTGAGTTAAATTACCCCACCTACAACAGTAGAGGGGCATTAGGTTTTCTGGTCTGTGTGTCTGTTAGTCAGTCTATTCATCCATCCATTCGTCTGTCCAGCTTCAGGTTAAGTATTTGGTCAAGGTAGTTTTTAATGAAGTTGAATCAACTTTAAAACTTAGAACACATGTTTCCTATAGATATAATCTTCTAATTTTAATGCCAAATTTGACCCCAATTTCATGGTCTACTGAAAATTAAAAATGATAGTGTGAGTGGGGCATCTATGTACTATGGACACATTCTTGTTAGATATATTGATACTGTATAAGAGAGGCAAATAATACCAAAGGGATTTTAAAATTCCTTGTTGAAAAAAAACGGACAATTTAATGCCATAGCAAAAAATGAAAAAAAAAAAACAAGGCCTAAAATGAAAAAAAAAAAACAAGACAAACGACCTGTACACAAAACACAACACAGTCTACTAGTTTTGCTTTTACCTTTAAAGACTGAAAAAATACCAAGATGAATGTCAAGTAGGAGATAACTGTATTGTATTTTAAGCTCCGACGGCATCAATTGGGTATTTGATGGTCGCAAATTTAGTTTACTGGCGACGGGTTAGCCAATCAAAATGAACGTTACAAACGTTGTTGCATTAGAATTCCATAGTATTTCTCGTTAAGATCTTTAAACTTAAGCTTTAAGGTGTCCACACTGTTTTATTCCTTCCCATATCATTCCCATATCAGTAGTATTATCCCTTGTCCTCTACTGCTATTCATTACTATCCTAGGATATTTTTTAGTATGAGCTGACATAGACTGTCATTTATAGAGCCAATTTGTATGTTGTATCTATAATTATTATAGTTGATTAAGCTTTTGTTGAGTTTTATGCCAAAAATCCAGAATAATATACCAATGAATTTTACATACAGGTGGCAAAACTATACAGCTATATGATATACATAACAGGTTGAAGATAAAGGGATATCAGATGGAGGAAGATGTCAAGTTTTGGACCTGGATTTCTGATGATGCAGTTGCCATGGTTACAGATAAATCAGTTTATTTGTATAATCATTTAGGTAGACTGCTATGAAATTTTGCTAAATATTACATTAATTATGCCCGACTTTAAAAAAGTGGGGTATGCTGTTTTGCCCCTGTCTGTCTATTCCATTAATGGCAAGGTTTCAGTCTATTCATCTGTCCATCTCCCAATGAATATTTTTCACACTCATCTTGCTCAGGAGCCACATTACAAGGATTTCTGAAATTGGGTTTCAGTATTTCAATAAGTAAACTCTATCATGTGTTTTCAGATTCATCATTCAACAACTTCCTGTTTATATATTACCAAATGTTTGGGCGGGGGTATCATCAGTGAGCAGTAGCTTGCAGTTTCATTTGTTTAACAAGCACAGAGAGACATTAATCAATATGTAATTGAGAGGGAGAGGATGGGATCTCATCCTGAAAACTTGAGAGAAAAAAAGACAGATCTGGAAATTTGCATGTGAATACGTAGTGTGGGTGTTCCTGCATCATGATCTAATTATTGCAAATCAAATGTAACTTTTCCACAGAACCATCTCCTATTGATATATATATTTAACTTGTGTAGGCTCAATTGTCCCATTGAATAAATACAACAGCTATTGAGGGGGGAGGGGGGGGGGGGTAGGAGGGGTCCTGATCATGAAAAACTGCATGTAATGTTGTATGTATTCTATATCAATAATATATATTATCAATCTGTTCAATAAACAATGATTTAAACATTAAAAATTTTCAACATATTTCATATTAATTTGAATCAGATAATTTAGTTCCTCACAACAGACATTACATATATAGAAAATTATGCACCCCTGTAAGTTTTTAGTTAAAGATTGCATTTCATGCAATCAAAACCTTACGGGACTGACATGATATCTAAATCTTCTAAGACTTATCACTACCTGTTTTGATACACAAAATATAGTGCATTGATCATAACATTCTATAATCCTATCCATGAACATTTAAAGAAATTTATTGATGTAATATATATGCTCAGATATTCAAAGCACAAAATGATGTTATACTTGTCAAAAAAATTACATAACTTTTGTAAGGTGCATGAATCTAATACCTGTTCTAAAAATTTAAATGATCTCATTGCAAAAGTTATCTTTAAAACTCATTGGAGTGATCTTCCTTTGTCTAGAATTTCTGTTAAATCAACTACAACCAATGCAATATATTTACTTCCCATTGTCATTAACAATCTTTCACCGTTTTTACAGATGGCAGAGAACCACAGAAACTTTATGACCATAATAGAACGTTGCACAACTGTCAGGTGGTTGGATATAAGATGGACCCTCATGGACACTGGTCAGCCTTAACATGGATATTGAAACAGGTCATTAAATTGAAAAAGATATACAAAAAATGGAGGGTTGATGTAAATAAATCTTTTATTTAGGCTGCAGGGGAATTCCTGCTATTGATAGTTACATATTCAAATTAGTCAATTACTGGTACCAAAATCATTAATGTAATTAAATACTTTGCTCTTCATGGGCCCTTCAATAAAAATATCTTATCTTATCTTATTCATGGAGGAAAATGAACAAACATTTGATGTATCATTTGCCTACTGTTAATTCAGAAATTATTGGGTCCATTTATTATTGAGATATTTAAAGAATGAAAAAAAATGTGAGACTAATTATAGCTATTTCTATAGAAGCTGAATACAGATATTACAATTATTTTGCAATCATACTAAATCTTTATTTCATTTGGTAGATCTCATGAAATCAAAATGTTGTAAGGCAGTCATGACATATTTCTGCAAAAAACGATTTCTTTAAATTTTTCATGGATTAAGGAAAACATACATGATTAATTTCTTGATTTTGCCAACGTCTTCATAAAAGCATGTAGAAAATTTGTTATTTGTTAAGTATTTAATTTGTGGTTCACCTGTACCCATAAAACCCATATATAGATTGGTATCCAACGTATACTAATGAATCCACAGTATGATTCATGTAGATGTTATTGTACATACTGTTAGATCACCCTTATAATTACAGGAGGATAGAGTGATTGGTTTCACACAACTGTACTCCTTACAGAGCTGCATCAAGAGACTATTTGACAGTCACACAGCGACCTTTACTAGCCTGACAGTGGATAATAATCCAGCTCCCTCTGTGCTTTTGTTATATGCTGTGCAGGAGGACTATGGCGGCAAGGTAGATAAATGAATATTTTGAATATATGATGCATATTTTTTCATGCCCCAGTCGTGGCCGAGGGGGCATTAAGTTTTACCCTTGTCTGTCTGTACGTTCAGAAATTATTTCTGTTCCTATGTTTGCCTCAACCAAATGTAATGAAACTTAAACACAACAATACTTATTACATTTTTTTTACCACTAAAAATAGATCAAGTTTGAATTTTGCTGGTGTCACTTTTACCTCTCTAGAGTTATGCCCCTTTACAAATGGAAAAAAATGTGTCCGCTCTGTCACATGTTGTGAAACTTATACCCAATGCTCATTACATCAAAACTCAGATAAGGTAAATATTTGGGTACTTTTACTGTTCATGAGTGATATTGCTTTAAAATGTTTTATATATGCAAGTGGGGGGGGGGGGGCATAATCTGTGTCCCATGGACACTGTCTTCATCTATTTTCAATTAGTAAACCTTAAAATCAGTATAGGATATTATGATACATGCAGTCATGCTATCCAAAGGACAGTCCCTTACTTGATAATGTTATGTAAATGGTATATTAAAACTGAGTCAAATGGTCATTGCTTTTACGGAATGCTAAGTACAACTTTGTAAATTGATATTTTTATATTGATTTAATTTGATTTTTCTGTTCCAAATTTATTTCCAGCTTCACATACAAGAAGTAGGTCAACCCTGTCATGGTAACCAGCCTTTTACAACCAGAATTGTTGATGTCGATTTCACAGACAAAGATGATTTTCCTATTGCAATAGAGGTAAACTACCTGATATATTTGATGAAACGTGTCCCATTTTCCATTGAAAGAGAAACTTAATGTATGCAGATTATTCCTTTTTAGATCATCTGGTCAAAAGTTAAATGATGAGTTTTTGCCATCAATTGAAATTTGTTAACAGTAGAATTAGAAGAAATTGTTTTTAAATGTCAACATCTCTTTACATGCAATCTATTTTGGGACTCAAATTATCATATATCTTTGAGCCTCTTGTTTTAATTTATATTGTAAAAGTTATTGATATTTTCTTATTTTTACAGATATTGACATAATTATAATGGTTATTGTAGGTTAACATAAAACATAGGGTAGCTTTCCTGATAACACAAATGGGTTATGTACATCTGTACATGATAGAAACAGGGAGACTTATCTATACAATGAGTATAAGTGATTCTACAGTGTTTGTTACAGCCCGTCATGAGAAAGGATTTCTGGCTGTCAATCAGGTTGGATGGGTGAGTCATATAAGTCATATTAATTATAATACTACTGTAAATTCAGAAATTATTGCAAGGTTTTTATTATTGCGAAAAATGTGACAGAGTTCCAAACGCAATAAATCAAACTCTCATTTTGAAATATTTTACATGAATTTAATAGGATTAATTAAAATTAAAATCATATTTAAGTCTAAAATGACAAAATCAAAATAATAAATGCACGCAATAATTTCTGAATCTACAGTAACTGAAGGTCATTCAATAACATTAACTTCTAAAGTACTTTTGTATGACCGTGCCACTAAAGGAATGTTACCCTTGACTATTTGCCTATCTTCGGTTCCTTCCAATTTTCATTTCTGCACCCCTACTTCAGTTTTACTCATTCAAATTTAATAAACTCATACACAGTGCTAACAACCTAAACTCACTGACAGAGCTCAAGTATTGGTAGAGAGTGACTTACATTTCTAGAGTAATGCTCCTTTATAACTTCAAAGGTGACAAATGTTTTTGTTCCCACACACTTCAATGGTGCCCTTGCCTACAAATATCTTGACATCATATTCTTCTTACTACGAATTTAACCCAATTACAATGGGGGAGGCCTGTCACCATATATCAAAATATGAAATAAAGTAGAAAAAGGTGACATGTTTCTAGAAAAATGGTCTAAAATAAAATTGAAATTAAAAATATAATAGTAGCAATACATACACATTCCATTTTCTCAAACAATTAAAATTTATAAGTACATCTTTACAGGATTGTTAATTTGGGTTTATGACTCTAATACCTTTTGTACATTACTAGAAAATCCTGGGGAATGATTTTTGTCCACATCTATGTTGTTGGCAAATTTTTGTACTCAAATTAGAGGCAAACTGAGAACAAATATATCTAAAGTGCAATTGTATTTCCCCATATGATAGTTTGTAAGACATTTTTAGCTCACCTGGCCTATAGTGTCTGGTTGAAAAAGATCTTCACCCTTAAAGTAATTTTTTGATTTTCTGAGGTTTTTTTTATGTTTGTCACTTTAAGGTAATGTCAGTTGACATCAAAGAGGACAAGCTAAAATCATACCTACCAGAAAAGGTAACCAGTTCTATGGGACCAGCTAAAGAACAGTTCCTGAGGCAGTATCAGGTAATGATGTGGCAACTTACAGTTAAATTAAATAAGAATCATATTTACCACCAAAGTCTATTATTGATGAGAGACATGCTATAAACATCACATAAACCAGATAGAGGTCAATTCTGCTGTCATTATGACAATGTTTAACTTAACTTTCATTGTTATTCTACCTGCTTTATGGTCTAATGGTAGCAGGCTTCCTCAAATGGGGGAGTTCTGTGATAGGTATTTACTGCTTCTCCACTACACATACAGTGTTATTGAGTGAGAGCAAAGTCAGTTGGAGTGAAACATATCCTGCAGACTGTAAAAGCATGTATATATCTTGTTTAGAGTGTGGGCCAATAACACAGCAGGGTTTAAATTTATATCTCATTATCATGTTCCTGTCCTAAATATGCATTTAATTTTACACTGGATGTCAACCAGCCATCCATTCATCCTATGTTGCACACAGATCCCTACTTTTCCTTTCACAAATTTGATATATATAGTTTAAAAAGCCATAATCTCAAATCTTATAAAACCCTTGTTTCAATTTAAAAGTTTTTGAAAGAAGAAAGGTACTAATGTTAAATGTTTGAAAAATTTAATGAGAATCAATTTCTGTCCAAATTTTCAATGGCTTTATATCTTATAAACAAGGATGACAGATCTGTAACTTTTGTGTTATACATGTAAGTTCTATTATTTATATTAATTATTTTACTATCACTATATTAGAGTCTCTAAAAAAGCATGTTATAATAGATATGAAAGAGAGTAGCAAAACCTCCTTACTTGAGTTAATATGTCTATATGTCTGCTATCTATATTTATCAACACCCTGAGTTGAGACTTATTTACTATGTGAAACTAGTCTCAGAAGGACCCAGGACAAATCACCCCACACCAAATCGCCTAACTACCAAATCGCCCCACTGACAAATAGCCCCACACCAAATCGCCTCACTTTTTTACCAACTCGCCTGACTTGTGAAAAAGGTTAAATCCTGTTATCTTCTCCTGCCAACTCGCCCCACGAAATGTCTGCCAACAGTGGCATTGACCATATGTTGTAAATAGTTATCAAAGGTACCGGGATTATAATTTAATATGACAGAAGCATGTTTTGTCTACATTATTAGACTCATCAGTGACACTCAGATCAAAATAGTTATAAAGCCAAACAAGTGAAAAATTGAAGAGCATTGAGGACCCAAAATTCCAAAAAGTTGTGCCAAATATGGCTAAGGTAATCTATTCCTGGGATAAGAAAATCCTTAGTTTTTCGAAAAATTTAAACAATTTACAGTTTTGTCAACAAAAATTTATTAAAATTACCATATAATTGATATAGCTCCCAACATTTGTATTATCGAAATTTCAAAAAAGCAGACTTATCCCTGTGATAAGTTTATTATTTATTGAGTTTTATTTTAATCCTGAAACTAAAGATAATGTATCAAATACATAATTGATCAGATGATTACGGCTCTTTTTCGTTATAGGAAACTGAAAGAGAAATGACAGAAAACAAAGAAAACGAAGGTATTGATAATATAACAATTAATATGGAGGCACATGGATTTTAAGCAATATATATCTTAAAGAAACATGTTATGATGGATTTAGACTTGTGTATCCATAATGCAAAAGGAGATCTTGACATTTAAGTGCTATCAATTGAATTTTATATACTGTGGATTCATTTATTTTCTTTGGTATCATGCACTTTTCTTGGATTGCTGAAAATCTGCATATTCATGGGTATTTGATTTCGTGATTTTGCCAATGTCTGTTTATAAAGTTTATTGAAAATATGTTATTCGTTGAACATTCAATTCTTAGTTCACCTTTACTTACGAAAAATTGGTATCCAACGAATAATAAAGAACCCACAGTATAGGAACAGAACAGAGCATATTAATTGGTACTATAAGTTCAGAAATTAGTGTGAGGTTTTCATCAATGCTTATAAGGCAAATACTCTAATATTGCAATAAGCAGTCTCATTCTTATATCTAATAGATATATTTGTTTGCAGCTTAATTCATAAAATTACAATGATTTTACTTTTAATTTTTTTCATTCAATAAAAATTGTGATAATAAATGAATGCAATAATTTCTTAATTTATAGTAATCAGTAAAAAAAAAAAAATGTTTATTATTTCAAATGTTGCAATGAATAAACTCAAATTAAGATTCCTTTTAAATTAAAAACAAATAATTTTGCATCTTTAATTTCATACAATAATTGGTTTTGTCACCACATTGTCAAAGACATTTCAAATTCAAAACAAATTGAGAATGCGTCAAAAAAAGTTTTAGCTCCTTCCATTTTCTACTTTATTTCCATTAAAAAGCCTACAGTCAATGTGATTAAAAGAATAATTGATCCAAAAAGTAAGGTGCTCCGAAGCAGTGACCAATCATAAGAAAATGAGGGAGCGTGGAGATTTAAATTTAGTTAGATTGATTCAGAAATTATTACAATGTTTTTAGTATTATCAAATTTTCACAGGATAGGTTTTCTCAAAAATTATATACCTCTTAAATTTTGATAGTGGGGAATTAACAATTTTTCAATAATCCTAAAATTTTTCCCATTAATGCTCATAAAAGAACATTTTTTATAGATAATTTTAATTTTTGATAATATTTAATCCATGTGTTAATATTTTTTACATTTTTTTTCCATTATTTACAGACCCATCAGACTTGGGAGGAATATGGCAAGGAATTGTTAGGGTGAAGAAGAGATTGTCATTGATGGATGCATTACCTCCCTTATATGAGGTTAGCTAAGTTAAATTACCTCCCCTGCATGAAGTTTTTTGATAAATAAAGATTTACAAGTACAAGATTTATACTTGGTGTTATCCCGTGTCTAGTGTATATTTTTCCATGAAATGCTTAGAACCTGTATGAAACTTATTTTAGAACAAATTGCAAGAACTTCAGGATACTTTGGGACTGTATTTGTGATGATTAATAATAAATCATTTCAACATTAAAGACTACAATTAGTATCAAAGCCAGTCACTCTTTCTTGACTACATTTTATTATATACCCATTCATTTTTGGAAAGGTCAGGAAATTGAGACGAAATTGATTTTACAGGGAGAATTTTACAACTTGACACCATATCTTCGGTTTTCTATATATACACATTGATATTGGAAATTTTTAGCAGCATGCATGTTTCTCATGGCTGATATTTATTATGGGTTTTTTTAATACACAGAAAAAATAAGATAATCTGTTAAAAGTGCTATTTAAGTTTAATAATAATGTGACATCGCTGACAATTTTACAACTTGATACCAGATCTATGTAACATATAAGATATAAGTAGATGTGGTATGGGTGCCAATGAGACAACACTCCATCCAAGTCACAATTTGTGAAATTAAACCATTATAGGTCAAAGTATGGTCTTCAACAGAAACATGTTTGGTTTCACATATAATAAACATAAATGTATTTAATTTTACAAGAACAATTTTACAACTTAGAGACCAGACCTATGTATTAACATGTTGAGTTTCACATCTTACATACATTGTATTAAATTTTACAGGGCCAATTTTACAACTTGACACCCGATCTATGTGACATGCTGGGTTTATCATACAATAGAATACATAACATTCTTAAGTTACAAGGACTTTATTCATTAGGTAAGAACTACATATTTCATAATTCTGAAAATAGACTACTGTGATTCATGATATAAAATTCATTTAATGATCTGATAAACAAGGAAAACTAAAACATTCAACTTTAATAATTCCTCTTCTTAAAACTAAGAGCAATAGCTTACACCTCACTACAAGTTAGATAACTCCTATCACTGGTTTGATCATGATTTGCTGCATGTCAAGTATGTCAACATCTGTTCATGATAAAAAGAAATTTATTATTTTTGTGTCTTACATGTATATTCCTACCTACCATCTACTTCAGGCTTCTTTTAAGTTTTATATTTGTAAAATTTTCTATTTAAAGACAGTCAACTGTCGGTAAAGGCAAACATTCAAGCAAGTTCAGCCTATCCTGTTGTTAGTGAGTCCTCGGCACATTTTTTTACAACCCCAAACATTTTTTTGAGTTCAGATAATGCTATGATATTTTCGTCAGCCCGTCGTCTGCGTCGTCATCCAAAGACAAATTTGGTTTCTAGACAATAACTTTAGTTAAAAGACAGATATGATTTCTGCCACACTTTTGTCATAATGGCCAATCAGCTCATGATGGTGACTCTAAAATTTCTTGAGTGATGACCTTAATCTGATTGATTCATAGCCCTGTCTTAGCAACTTTAGGAAAGCAGTATTACTCGTTTAACAAAATCAGCATACTTTGAGCTAGCTCTAGTGTAATGTATCAATTGAGACACATATACTCCATATACTGGTGCAGTTGGAAATCAATCTCTTTGAAATTTAAAAAAAAGTTTCAATACCACAAAAGGAAGGTTGTGATTGATATAGAGGGTGATGGTATCAACAGTTTAGAAATTGGGGACCAAAAAGGGGCAAAAACTATCATTTTTGTAGCTTCAGGACAATAACTTGTGTATGAGTGTATAGATCTCTCTGAATTTGTATCACAAGGTACCATATCGCAAAGGGAAGGCTGGGTTTCAATATTGGCCTATTGTCCTAACGAAGCAGGAATATGGGGGCAAATAAGGGCAAAAAACAAACATTTTTTCTAGTTTCAAGACAATAACTTGTTCTTAAGTGAATGAATCTCTCTAGAATTGTACTACAAGAATCCATACCACAAAGGGTAGGCTGGGATTGTGTGTTTTGGAGTAATCTTTCCTTGATTTGTTTTCTTGGGGTGGGTCATATTTATTTGCTTCAAAATTTATAAAATTTCAATTTTTTAAAAAGTTTCAAGAAATATCTTAAAGTGATTTTTAAAACCTTTTACCACATTTGTTTTTCTTAAAAAACCTTCATAATGCAAAAACTTGACCACAAGCCAATTTCAGACAGCATTAATTTTAAATATTATGTCCATACTTGCCCCCACTGTTCAGGGTTTGACCTCTGCGGCCGTATCAGACCGTATTCATCAAAGCATTTTATTATATAGAATTTAACCAAACAATATTAGCCCTTAAAGGAAAATACATTTAACCCTATTATAGGTGTTGACCCAGCTTTCCAATGAAGAAACTATGTTGTAGACTTGTCATTAATGAAGGTAAATAGTTTGGTTTTTCCCCTAAAAATTTGAATTAATTTGTTTATTTATTTGCAGGTATCAGTGTGCAGCTATTAGGAGAAAGAGTACTTGCATCAATCTTTATCTTTATATTCTTAATAGATGAATATGCAATTATACACAAGACAATGATCCCAGAAGTCATGATTACCCATGATGCATCTGATCATGCTGTCAATTTTAAAATCCTGTACAAAGGAAAATCTCAAAATGTGAAACTTGCAAAGAAAGAACTTGTTATTGTTTATAAGTGGTTAAAACAAATGAAAAAGGAACACTCAAATCTCATCAGAGATTTAGAACTTGGGAAGAGTGTGGAAGATTTCTTACGTAACTTGTATTTTGCATGTAAAATTTAAATGTCATGTCAATGAAGTAAAAATTAAAATGAACTGAAGACTTTAAAAGACATGTGCAGTTATGATTGATTGATTGATGTTTGTTTAACGCCACCTTATCACACAAAGGCTACACTGCTGCTGTGTGCAGTTGATGATGCATACAAATACAGTACTAGTAGTTCAAAAAGAATATATTGCTGCATCCTTAAGATAAGCAACTTAATAAAAAAAAAATCTGAATATTTGTATTAATTATTACCTTCTGTAGTATTGTAATAATAACCATAAAATTTTTGAGTAATTTTTATTTAATTCTGTGATATGTACAGTACATGATATGTGATTTTATATTATTTATACATTAATACATTTAAATTTGATCTTTTAATGAAATAAACAATTATGTGATATGTGATAAATTATACATTAATCTTTTAATAAAATATGCAAGTAATTGAACTCTTGTCAGTTTCTGGTTATGTCTTATGACATTGTTCTTGCTTAATCTATGAACTATGATCTTTAACCAAGCCAAACAACCAAGAGTGCCACCATGACTAAAAAAAGAACATATGGGTAAAATGTTGATCATTGCTAAAACCAAATCATTTACAGAAGGTGCAAAATTGTTAATCAGGTCAAGATATATCTGAAATCTTCAGACAAATCGTACAATCCTTTGTTGGATTGCTGCCCCTAAATCGGTTATTGTCAAGAAATTTTGCAATTTTTGGTTTTAACAATAACAATGTATTTTGAATATTATTATAGATAGAGATCAACTGTAAGCAGCAATAATGTTCAGCAAAGTAAGATTTACAAATAATTCAACATGACCAATAGGGTCAATTGACCCTTTAAGGAGTTATGGTCCTGTATAGTAAATGTTTAACAAATTTTTGTAAACTCTTATAATCTTACAAAAATCTCCTTCTCTGAAACTACCAAGACAAATTTAACCAAACTTGGTCAAAATCATTATTAGGATATCTTGTTTACAAAAAGACTGATGACACCATCTGCTAACCAATATGGTCGACATGGCTCAAAATAGAACATAGTTGTAAAATGCAGTTGATGGATGATATAACTGAAACTAAAGTATTCAGAGCAAATTTAAAAATTGGTACAAATGTTCATCAGGTCAAAATTTATCTGTCCTGAAATATTTAGACGAACCTGATAAGCTGGTGTTGGGTTGCTACCATTAAATTAGTAATCTTAATGAAATTTTGCAGTTTTAAATTATTATCTTGAATATTATTATAGATGGAGATAAACAGTTATTAGCAACAATTTTTTCAACAAATTAAGATCTACAAATAAATCAAACTAACAAATTGGTCAATTGACACCATAAGGAATTTTTCATAAATTTTTGTAGTCTTTTACAAATTAAAGTCTTCTCCTGAAACAACTGAGACAAGTTTTACCAAACCTGACCACAATAAGCATTTGGGTATCTAGTGTAAATATGTGTCCGGTGACCCTGTCTGCCTATCAACATGGTCGACCAAGCTTATATAGAATAGAGGAGAAACATGTAGTTTTTGTTTAATATCTCTGAAACTAAAGCAAAAGTATAATGGGTACATTATTTCATGCATTAATTGTAAAACAAAATATCAGGTGGGCGACACAGGTTCCTTGGAGCCTGTAATTAAGATCTACACAGTTTTCAGTTTTAACATTGAACAACCATAACTGTTGTCAATAATGCGAGAAAGATTTCGGAAATATAGCTAGATGTAGAGGGGGAACACTCAAAAAACATAAAACTTCTGGGTATGTAATGATGTAAAATTGCCCAAAACATTGTTAATCCTGGACAGCTTAAACATTGAATAATACATTTCACTTGTGTGGATTTTATTCCCCCTGCTTTTGTAAATCCTTTATCTGGTCCAAATTACTATACCTTACATTTTAAAACATTGGAAACATTAGGAGTCCAAACATATGGACAAAAAGTCACTTGTGTGGAGGTCTATGGAGATCCATTATATGTTAACCCTGATGCATTTCGTTTCTTATTTTGTTCATGCATGGTTAGCCGTGTTAGACTTAGCTGTACTTTTTGTTTTATGTACAAACCCACTTTGTTGTTGGCAAATTTTTTATACTTGAGTTCAAGCAGAACTTCACTGATGACTGCGTAAGACAGAGACCGGTACAGAAGCTCTCAAAATACATATTCGATGAACTATTGTTTTATTCAATATGGATTTTGTATGGTCAAATTTGGAATACGAAAACGTATAACCAAAATATCAACTCAGATGCAAATTTATAAGTTGAGTTTGTGAGTCACCAGTTCATTTTACACACCCAGAACATCAAGAAAAATTATTAAAATTTAACTGTCGAGAGTGGATAAACATCGTTTCACACTAAATTTGGTGATGGTATATGTTTCTCTAATGATTTTAGACGATATGCAAGCAATCTTAATCAGTCATTTTTACTTGTAAAATGATGTATTCTTTCTTCATGACGTCTCATGCATGGCTGCCGTTTTAGCACAACTGGACCATGGGGCCAAGTGAGCTTTTCTCATCACCCGGTGTCCGGCGTCATTTACCGTCGTCGTTATTTTTTCCAAAAATCTACTCTGAAACTGCTTGGCCAAAGCATTTAGAGCAAATCTGGCAAGGGTGAAATCGTTTATTAAGTCAATTTCTATCTGCCGTGAAATGTTCAGATCAATTGGACAACTTGGTGGATCGCTGCAATTTTGAAGTTTTTGGTAATTGCCTTGAATACTTTTATAGATAGAGATAAATTGTTAACTGCAATAATATTCAGCAAAGTAAGATCTACAAATAAGTCAGCATGACCAAAATGGTAAATTGACCCCTTCAGGAGTTATTGCCCTTCAAAGTCAATGTTTAACGATTCTCATTTATTTGGCAATTTGTTGTTCAAAATATTTTCCTCTGTAACTAATGGGTCAAGTTTATTATAGATAGGGAAAATTGTAAGTAGCAAGAATGTTCAGTAAAGTACGATCTTCAAACACATCATCACCAAAACACAATTTTGTCATGAATCCATCTGTGTTCTTTGTTTAATATGCACATAGACCAAGGTGAGCGACACAGGCTCGTAAGAGCCTCTAGTTTCGTTATGTTACAATAGGAATTGCAATAGGAAAGCAAGAATATCTGACGTCATAAGGGAATTTAGATAAGGAAGAACTAATCATATCAACCGAACCACACGTTGATTTAATAGAAACATCAACAGGTCAGGAAAGGAATAAATGGAATACGAATTAGAGAAACCAATGTATCTACATAAGGTAATTGAAATAATCACAAGCACATACTCATTATTAATGATAGACAAAGTTAAAGAATGACTATACATCACATGTGTCAACCCGGTAAGGTTTATTATGGAGTCTTTATGACTGTATAACTTTCATTACTATGCTACCTCCCCTGTGAACTCGTGGTAGGGTGATCACCTTAAGAGTGACAGTGTATTGGTATTTATACACAACTTCCCATGCCGCGTTTAGGAGTAAAAGAGTATGGAGATATGCCTTGGTGCAGACTGGTTCCTTGTGAGCAAGCATGTTTGTATCCTTATCATCATGAGAACAATTTCAAAGCAGGATTTAAATTCATATCTCATCATCATGCTCCTGTCCTGAATATGCATTTAAATTTCCACTGGACGTTAATCAGCCACACACCATCTTTTCCCTACTAACATTATGCCAAATATTGCACACAGATCCCTACTTTTCTTTTTCAAAATTTGATACATATAGTTTAAAAAGTCATTCCTGAAATCTTATAAAACCCTTGTTTTTATTTTTTTAGGTTTTGAAAGAAAAAAGGTACCAATGTTAAATGTTTGAAACATTTAGCAAGAATCAATTTCTGTCAAATTATCAATGGCTTTATATCTTATAAACAAGGATGGCAGATTGTTCAGTTCTGTTATTTATATTATCACTATATTACAGTCTGTTAATTGAGAGAGAGTAGTAAACATCCTTAATTATGATAACCTGTCTGCTATCTATATTTCATGCTATTATGACCTTTACTTGAACACCGTGACCTGAGAATACTTTGTTAAACAGGTCTCAGAAGAAAGCAGGACAAATATCCACTCTGACATTTGGCGAGTTAATAAAAAAATTGGGGTGATTATGTGTTGGGCGTTTTGCCACCGTGGCGATCTGTTATGGATTCTCTCAGAATTCATCTATACACTATTTCATCTACTTCTATATTCAAAATGTATGCAGTAGTTTAGATATATTCAATGATTGAAGGCATATTGATCTTATACTGTGAAGTGAAATGATTTATTGACTCTAAAACTATACAACTATGTACATCATTATTATAATAAAATTATGCATGCTGTCAAGTTAAATGATTTATTGACTTTAAGGTGGTACCAACCATCTTCAAGTTGACTAAAATGAATTTAGCTAGTTTATTTTTCATAAAATTTTGACAAAATATTTACTCTGACTCTTTGACAAAAATTGAAAAAAAACTTGAACCTCACACTGTATTGAAAAAAAATCATTAGATTAATAGTGAGTTTGACAAACACTATTTTTGATCATTGAGAGGCTTTATATTTCATAACAATAGAACGGGATTAAAATATTTAGCTGATTTTTAGGCAGTTAAGCTGCCTTATGCGAGCACCCTGGATTTGTGTGCTACCCAATAAATGCTGAAATACGTGCCATTGTTATCATCTAGCTTGCTACTATATTATTTGTAACTTATTGGACAGTTTTTTATACTTTTCATTCTGGATTACAAAAAATATGACCAGAAATACCTTAAATGATCGTCGATTTTCCCAAAAGTTTTGAAGTTGCACATAGGAAGTAGAGCACATTAGGAATCCTTAGGTAGTTTATTATCCCCTGAGCTTTTGGCTAAGATGTCTAGGAACAAATGTATGAAATATCTAATCGCCGAAAATCTCTAAAGACAAGTAGTTAAGATTTCCAAAATTGTAAAAGTCGTAGGAATATTGTTTGTCGTCAATACGTAGTCAACTACGTATACAAGTTCAACTGATCACGCTGTTGGCGGCAATTTTGAATTTAAAAGAAGAAGAAATTTTCGTATCTTTTCAATTTGGACACAGGGGTTCAAATTAGCGGTGGTCCGAGGTCTGCGACCTTCCACTTATGCAGTCGGACTTTCTACTTGGTTACTAGCTACGCACGACATGCCCGACGGACCTTAAAAAAGATAAAAAAAAATAACTTTGCAAACATTTTTACCAAAGTTTCCTAATAAACGATCTCAAACATATTTTCATCATTACTATTCATGACAGCGATGTTCAATTTGTTCAACCGCTAGCTTTATACATAAAATCGCCTATAAATAATGTGTAAATCCGAGTAAAATCGTATCTCACTATCTGTCAAAAACAACATTGAAAGCAAAATGGCTGCCGCGAGATAACAATATCGGATCCGATTCCGGAAGCGGATAAGGGTAATCCCGGATTTGGCTACTAAAAAAATCCAGACAGGTACCAAAATACATTTATGCATATATGCATGGTAAATAACTATAAACATTAGAATTGAAAACAAAAAGACATATAAAAGAAAGAAAAAACCGAAAATATTTTGTACACCAATTTTAATGTGAAAATCCTATAAATTGTGACAGCTGGGAACAGTTTATCTAAAAATATATGTTCCTGGTAACAGTATAATTTTTTTTTATCAGTGATAAATGTTGGTAATGCATGTAAAATGCTTTTCAAGTTGAACATATTACTGCAATTTCAAGGGGTATTTTTTTCTTCTCAATTTTGATAGGTCAGTTAAAATAGCTGGAAGTTTCTTATGTAAATAAAAAAGATGTGGTATGATTGCCAATGTGACAACTATCCACAAGAGTAGAAAATTACCCAAACTTGGTAACGGTCAAGATCCCCACCCTAAACCATATATATTCATGTATGGGACAATATAACAAATCATATGAAATATAGGTGGAGTTCTAGGGGCCACTCTACCCCTTTCTGTTTGAGAATTTATACTGGATGATGGTAAAGATCCACAATCTTAAACAATATATATATTTATGTATGGGACAATATTTCAAATCAAATGAATTATAAGGGGGTCCCTATGGTCACTGTTCACCCTCATGTATAAGACTATATAACAAATCAAATGAAATATAGGGGAAGTCCCTGTTGTCACCCTACCCCTCATGTTGAAGAACTTTGAAAAAGTTGGGATCCCCAACTCTAAATTAAATTAAATATAGGGGGAGTCCCTGGAGTCACCTGATTGAGAAATTGGAAACAGTCGAGATCCCCACCTTTAAACTGAACCATATATATTTATGTATGAGAACTAATCAAATGAAATATAGGGAGAGTCCTTAGGGTCATCCTACCCACTCCTGTTTGATAACTTAGAAACAGATGAGATCCCAACCCCTCAACCATATATATTCATGTATTGGACAATATAACAAATCGAATTAAATATAGGGGAAGTCACTGGGGTCCCCACCCCTTCTGTGTGAAAACTTGATAACAGCCGAGATCCCCACCCATAAACCATATATATTCATATATGGGACAATATATAAAATCAAATGAAAAATAGGGGTAGTCCCTAGGGTCACACCACACCCTCTTTGAGAACTTGTAAAAGATTGAGATACCAACGCCTAAACCATATTCATTCCTGTTTGTCATTTCAAAAAAGATTGAATGACATACAAGGTCAATCTCATTTGCGACACATATGCATATCACTTTGCTAGACCCTAGCACCTGTCATTTTATTCCAAACTTAGACATCATGGACTTGGGGTGAAGGTGGAGTTATTTACATTTGCTATGGACAGGTCAGTCAGACCTCACCATTGATCCCTGTAGTAGTAAACATTTGTCTGATTTGTGTCTCATAACTTTTGTACTGTACAACACAAACTCAGTTTTCTTTCCAGGGAAGCAAGTCCATTCATACTTTTACAAGCTCGTACTAAAGTCATCTTGAACTACTAACATTCAACTAATACGAACAATTACGATCAACTAGAAGAACTGCAATCATTGAAAATTTGTACCACTGCTGACTCATGAAAGACTCATAGGCGAGTGACTTATTTCAAAAAGACGCTTAGTTAACGACTTTAATGCACCCACCTAACACACGGCTGTATTATATATCATTCGAAAGCTGATAATCTGTACTTTCTGATTTGCCCGGTGCATTTTCTGTTAAATCAAGGTCAAAGGTCATGAAAAAAAAATCCAATTTTTACGATTATTAAATAAAACGCTATTTTCTTATTCTTGTACCCTCAATTTTTTCAAAAGATCATATGAACTTTATGGAACATGATACATAATTTCCAAATTAAACAAAAAATAAGAAATTCGATGCGCAAAATTTCCCGAAAATTGAAATTTTTCACAAATCCTAAAAAAATGATTTTTTTTTCAAAAAGTAAAATATAGCTTTGGGAATCGATATTTGTATGCTAAAAAATAGACTAATGTATATATTTTAGGTCAACTAATATTTGTTTTGTAATTTTAAGATGTTATTGTTTATTTTTGTTCGTGGAACAGCCTTCTATTGAAGTGTTTGCAGTTGCCCAAAAATCTACCATCTTCAAATAGCGATCATTTTGTTAATTTATGTTAAAATAGCACATCGCTAATTGAGAATATCAGGGAGGAGAATGAGATTTCTTAATAAAAGAAGAGATATTGAAAGTTAGAACATAATACATATGCGAGGTAATTGAGGTTAAACTGTTTTTAACTGAGTCAAACTTTTTTACTTTTTGTAATTATGTTTAAATGCAAACATGACTTTGGACGAGACGCGCGTCTGGCGTATAAAATTATAATCCTGGTACTTTTGATAACTATTTACACCACTGGGTCGATGCCACTTCTGGAGGACGTTTCGTCCCCGAGGGTATCACCAGCCCAGTAGTCAGCACTTGTTGACATGAATATCAATTATATGGTCATTTTTATAAATTTTCTGTTCATAAAACTTTGAATTTTTCGAAAAACCTAAGGATTTTCTTACCCCCGGAGTAGATTACCTTAGCCGTATTTGGCACAACTTTTAGGAATTTTGGGTCCTCAATGCTCTTCAACTTTGTATTTATTTGGCTTTGTTAACTATTTTGATCTGAGCGTCACTGATGAGTCTTGTGTGGACGAGACGCGCGTCTGGCGTATAAAATTATAATCCTGGTACTTTTGATAACCATTTGCTACTAAATCGTAGGCAACATTGAAATAAGTAACCTTGGTTAGAAACACTTGGTTGTCTAGAGCGTGATGTAAACGAACTAAATAAAATGCAGCTGTTTCTTATTTAGTTTAAATCGTGTTATATTAAATCATATTAAATGTGTTTAGAAGTTTATTCGCTTTAATTATTTGAATTAAAGATGCTTTGAGAAATTTCTACATAAGCTTTTAAAATACATAAGCATGTCATTGTGGATGTAAAACACTATAAGCAGTGTATAATAACAAAATGACAAAGTTAAATACCCTTCTTTACCTTATAAGATCATTCGCTGTTTTAGGAGTGATCGTTTTCATGGTATGCTGTGTTTGGGGACTGTTGTTCGTCTCTTGGACTTTTAACTTTATTTTGTTCATGGTTTTAATTAACTTTATTTGATTCTATTATGGTTTTAGATGTTGATTGTCCCTTTGGTATTTTTTTTAATATAAAGACATAAAGTTGCAGAAATGAAAATCGGCCAAAAATCACCTCAAAGTAAAGTGAAGAAGATAAACGCAATAACAAAAATATTCGCGAAAATACTAAGTAACTTAATTTGCTCACGGTGATATATATATAGAACCAAATTGTTATCATGATACATTTAGCTACACTGATCTATCACTTTAAAACCTTTTACTACTTGAATAAGGACGAAATATACTATAGGGACATCCAACTCATAATTAAAAACGAACTGACTAAGCCGAGCAACAAACGAACAAGACAAGTAACAGTATACAAAACACAACATATAAAGCTACAGATTGAGTAACACAATCTCCCCAAAACATTTTGAGTGAACTCAGGGCTCCCAAAGGGTAGGCAGATTATGTTCCACATGTGACAACCGTCTTAGTTTAAACATATTTATTTATAGTGGATTGGGAAACAAGTTTTGCAACTGAAATTAATCTCTTTCCACTTTGCGCGAGCAAGTGCTACCTTGTAGCGGCATTAGTCTGCTCTTTTTCAAAATCTACAAACGTGTGTCTAACGTGCAAGAGATATGGCTCTCTATTTACACGGGTCAGCCATTTATCGTCCCTTTTCGATGGACTTTCATTGTTTCCTTAAGACCATACTCACAAATGGTGTCTAGTAGAGCCGATAATTCAGTCCCTGAAATTTTCATCACGGAACGGGAATCGAACCAGGAACCTTTGTGTTGGTAGTTCGATGCACTTACCACTACCCAACTGCTCTCTTTTACCCGTCTTGTGGCTCATGTATTTCCTAACTCGGTGCCAAGCCTCATTCGGTTGGTGTCATTCACGGCAGAGATGACAGCAATTTGGTTACGTCGATGGAACTTATCAGTCGTCATCTGGCGAAATCGATATCTCATAATTATCAACCAACTCGTAGTGGCGTCCATGAAATTTTTTAAGGGCTGATTTCAACTTTGCATTGGAACTCTGGTTTAGAACCATGTTTTAACCACCATTTTTCTTCAAATGTCCTGTACCAAGTCAGGCATATGACAGTTGGTATCGAATACTCTGTTTCTTTGTATGATGGCTTGTGTTTTTTTGTAGCAGTTCAGTGTTTCTGTTATATCGTTGTGTTCCTCTTGTAGTTGATGCGTTTCCCTAGTTTTATGACCCGGATTTATTTCAGTTTCTAGTAAATCGATTGATCACTATTGAATAGCGGTATACTATAGTTGCCTTTATTTCAGAGATGCGGTTCAATAAAATCGGTCTCCTCCTTTAGTAGTATAGATATGCAGGCGTTGCTATAATGTTGTTAGATGGAAATGAGAAGTTTATAATTTTGTAGTAAGGGGTGGTTTTATGGGTTGTTTTATGCACATTTCTCTTGTCGTAAAACTTTTTCTCAACCAACCCTCATCATCGATTTCAAGATACGTGATGGAGTAAACTATATCTGTTGAGTCTTTTATTTCCAATTTCAATGGAAAAAAAAGTCCAACATTGTCACAAATTTTGCGCTCTTTAGTGAGATGACATCATCTATATAGTGGAAAGTGAAGTTTCAAGATAATGAAAGCTTCTTCTAAGTCGTCATCAGAAACTCTTGCATGAAGTCATCCTCGTATGAAAAATGAACTAGTCATTCAAGCTATTCAGGAAGTTTAGTTGTAACTAGAATCTATGCGTATAAATGTTTCTTCAAAACTATTCTTATTTTATGAATTAATACATGTAAACAATGAACACCGCAATTCAAGCAATCAAGAAATCAAGTTTTATAATGTGTTTACTAGTTTTTTGAAATTCTTTGAAATTTCAATTTTCATCAATTTATTTTTATTTATTTTTTGTCGAAATTTTCAATTCACATAAAATAAATAAAATGGTCTTTTCACTACATCAATATTTATAATGAAGCTACAAATCAAACAATTAGAAAGGTCAAAATATGTTTATTTCAGACTGGTAGTTAACATGCAGATTGCAATTCTCTTAGTTTCTCCCCTTTATTTCAAGCAATAAGATGATTCGCGCACATACTTTTTTATTCTAAATTTTTCAGATTCTTAAGAATTTGTTTATTAAATCTTATATTGACCACATACAATGTTTAAATAGGAAGAAATTCTTAAAAGCAGTGTTTTCGCAGATGGCGGTATTTTGGGCAACTGTATAAGTTGTTATGATTTGCTGTTTGATTAGAAGTAAGCATACTTTTAGGAAATTTTATGATGTCAAAAACTTCTTTGATAGTCCTTACAGGGTATTACTTAGTTTAAAGTGATTAGCAGATGCACCAGAAAGAAAAAAATGGGTTTTCACACATTTTGTTAACTTTTACTCGAATTTCAGGAAACATGTGCGCTCTGTCAAAAACACGCTTTAGATATTAAAAAATGCATTTGAATAATGACTGTTAATCGCTCTGCTAAAAGTTTAAATTGTTTGCATATGTGAATTAAGTATATAAAAGTCATATAATGCAATCAGGCTGAAATCTTCAAAAATATGCACTTATTCGTCCTTGGCCTTTGATCTCGATTTGACGGAAATTGCACCGTACGATTTTTTTACGACCGGGCAAAACAGATAGTACAGATGTGTAGCTTTAAAATGATATATAATTTAGCCGTGTGTTAGGTAGGTGCATTAAAAATTTAATTTCATGGTTAAAGTCACTCGCCTATCATGACCATTCGTGGTCATGTAGTTGCAATTGAAAACCTTGATAGAATATGAACTATTTGCCTTAATGATTAATTCATTAAATGAACATAAATGTACAATTAAATATGAATGTTTAATGCTTGTTCTTTAAATCTTTGAAAAAAGTTGAAGCAACATTGCCACAGTTTTCATAATTATGTTTGTCTTGGTTTTTGGTTAACTGCCTACAGTGCTTACAGCGCTTTGATTTACAGAGTTATCACCATGTAGTACACGTGCAGTGTACCACGTTAAAATCAAATGACAATTACATGGTGGGGTTTTTTTTTTTTGCATCATATTAAAAATAGATTTTTATTAACTAAAACATTGTGAAAGAAGGAGTTATGATATAAGGTCTAATCTCTGGCCCCTTTAAATCGAAAATCAAGAAGCACTGATACTCTACAAATTTGTTCCCCCTTACATTTGTTAAAATTCTAGTCTGCAAACATCAGTATTGATATTGAGAATTGTGTTTTACACATTAATATTTATCATAAAGGAACAAAAGATACCAGAGGAAGAGTCAAATTCATAGATTGAAAATAAACAGACAACGCCATGGCTAAAAATAAAACGATAAGCAGACAAATAATAGTACAGAAGACAAACTTGTGTTGCCAAAATTGCCAATATAGCCTCATTTAGATTTTTTTTTTATTGTATATTATAAATTAACTATTGTCAGTTTTTTGTATTAATTTTGTATGCCATAACCATTTAATGTAAATGTGTTTGTGCTTATAAATATTGTCTACTGAAAATTAACCAAGATTTTACCCAAACATTTATTTACTACTAGGTCTATTTGACAATGTTTGACAACGATTTAAATGTTTGACCATATGTTTCTTGGTACCTTAAGACTTTGGCTCATATTGATATTCTCCATAATTTGTGGGCAAAATGGTCCATTTATGTTAATTTAAATATGTTACTGACACTAAAGTTACATCACGACTGCCCTGTCTGCTCTATAAACTCCTGGTTATAACAGCATGTTCATTGATCAATATAATTAACAGAAGTTTGCAAGACATTAACATGATTAATAATTTCTTATTTTAGAATTTCAGCTCTTATCATACTTCCTCCTCTTTACATATGATAACAGGTAAGTATCCGTACGTTAAATGGCCAGTTCACAAAACAGTCTATACATTTAATATCAATATGTATCAATTTGGCTGCAACACATGAATATTTTTACAATTCATGTTTTTTCAGTAGAAATGATGCTCGAGACAAATATTTTTTTTAGAAATAATTTGCCTTTCATTTGCAGTACAACCCATCAATACTGACCAAAAGTAACTGATGTATAGAAAATAATTAAGGGGAAATACTGCAAATATATAATGTTACTTATCAAACATCAAACATAAAAAATTAGCAATACCGATCAATACAATTGCAAAATATAATTGATTTGAACACCATACGCTAAAGGTTAATCCACTAAAATCTAAACTGTATCACAGACTAAAGAGGTCCTTATTTCATTCATTTGTTTAGTATTAATACAAATACAAATAGCTATTTTAATTTTTCCCAATCTTAATACGTGTTTTTGTCTATAAAAAATGTTTTTTTTTTGTAATTTATTTTTATTTCATCTAACATTTTACATACATATATGAACCGATGAACGAGTTTGTAATGTATGTAAATCAGGTGAGGCAAAAGATGAAAATCATTTTTACTGAAATGTGAAAAAATGTCCTCCTACTACAGAATTAACTTAAAAAATGTTATATTAAATATGTTTCCTACATGTTGTAGTGAAAATCAGCTAAATATTTAAAGTAGCATAAATAGTAATTCTTTAAAAGTCCTGAAAGTGACAAGTTTTTATCAAAATAATGGCTGGTGTAGAGAAATTATAGTTTAGCTTCTTAATAATAACATATTTAATTATGCTGTATTCATTGTTATAATGCACTAAAATATGGGCCTTTGCCAATTATTGTACTGGTGTTTGTGCCACTAAAATATTTGTATTTGTATATAGATAATTCATAATACATTTATTGGTAATAAATTTTTCAATAACTGTCTAAAATTTTAAAAGATAGATATGCTAATTGTATATTATATATACACATGGAAAAAAGTATTGCAACACCTTGATTTTTTTTAAACTTGAAAAATCAGTCTCTTATTTTGGATGGAATATGATAAAATATTTGTAAAATAATATTGAAACGTAGTTAATGATACTATTGGCCTTAAGGTTCCACTAAAGTCAAAATATAGGACACTTCATAAACATCTAAACTTTGCCTGTATTTTTCAACCTATTATGAATAAAGTCATAAACTATGAGAACATATATTCATTTAAACATATTTAACATATACACACTGTGTAAATTGTAAATAAACTTGAAATTGTTATGTTGTGGCCAAACCGGTTCTTGGGGTGAACACTACATTTTCAAAGAAATCTGGAGGCCTGCAAGACGACTAAATTTGTTTAGAATTGGTACGGACGAATACTGTTATATATAATGCAGGGCAAGCTCATGTTGATTTTTTATAAAATGTATTGATTTTCGAGTTTCAGTTAATTTCATGTATCTAAGTGAACGAATATCGTAGGTACAATGCAGAAATTGGACAAATATACCATTAAAACAATTGCATGTAACAAATCAACATGAGTTTGCCCTGCATTACATGTAACAGTATTCGTCCATACCCATTTTAAGCAAATTAAGTCGTCTGGCAAGCCTCCAGATTTCTTTGAAAATTTGGTGTTCACCCCAAGAATCGGTTTGGCCACAACATAACAATTTCAAGTTTATTTACAATTTACACAGTGTGTATATGATAAACATGTTTTAATGAACATATGTTCTCATAGTTTACAATGTATGACTTTGTTCATAATAGGTTGGAAAATACAGGCAAAGTTTAAATATTTATGAAGGTTCCTTTATTTTGACTTTAGTGGAACCTTAAAACGAACAAAAAATGTATGAAACACAAAAGTTTTATCAGTGTTTTTTGTACAAAAAATGCATTTTACAACTTTTACTGTAGTCGAACTTTACAATATCAGACTTTTCAAAATCAATCTTTAGATGATTGTTCACATCATGGTTGATCGTTATACGCCAAAGAATTAGTACTTTGTGCGTAGCCTCAATTCAAACGGATAACCGCATCTTACCGTCTTCCGATTCCTGCCATAAGTCGACTAATTTGTTGCTAAGCTAGCACCAACCATTCGTGTTTATTTCATGACTTGTTTGAACTGGGGTGTCCTTACATACACTTTACGCCCGATAGTGTCCCATATATGCTCGATATGGTTCAAATTCGGGCTACGATTGGGCCAAGGAAAATAAACTGAAATCCATTGGAACAATGGATCTTCCTCCTCTACCCTTATATTCAACTTTGGCGAGCTCTGCACTATATTGGATACGGGCATTTGTGGGTCTGTTCGTAGGCAAAGGTTCCCGAAATGGTATTATCGCACGATAACCAGTAGCGATGAGCCGATCTCGACTAGTTCTTATTTAAAGGCTCCTGTATGGTCATCATTCTCTTTTTAGGATTGTATTGTTTGCAATGGGTTTCCTTTTATCCAACCTTCATTATGCTTTATTTTCCATAGCAAATATTATAGGTGGTCTTCTTGACCTCGGAAGGTCTTTAACATTGTTTCTTATCTGATTTTTATTCTCAAAACGACATATAGTGGAATGGTTATGACCAACAATACGTACAATTATCACAGCGACATACCTGCTTCCCTCATGCTGGATATCTGCCATCTTGCTGTAGTTATGTGTTGTGTATGACCAATTAGAAGGTGTCAATAACATAGATTTATAAACTTGGTTATTTTAAGTGTTGAAAACAATGAGGATAAAAACATCTGTTTTAGTGTTTACGAGTACAGTAGCTGTATGTACAGATAAGAACTGATAGAGTCTATATTTATTGATTAAACTCAGTTGATATTTAAATAATGTTTATCTAGTTCTATTTCAACAAGTTATTTAACAAAAAAATAAAAAATGTTTTTTTAATTTGAACTTTAATTTGGTGTTGCAATCCTTTTTTCCATGTGTATATAGTATAGTTTTCTACTCGATCATACTTATTATTTATCACTTTGGGTTAAAATACCTGTATATGCTGATAAGTTTGATGATGCCATCAGCCGCCTCCTCTAGGCACAGCTGTCAATGTTTATACATTCTATGTTGAACATGAGAAGTACCAGAAGAGGCCACCAGAGATAATTAACCTTTGCATGTAAAGGTCAGACATTACATGTGGGACTAGACACCAGTTGTTTCCTTTTTCCTTTTTTTTTTTCGTAATTCAAATTTTGAAAAATATTTTCAGTGCAAACTGAAACACAAAATTTTGATTTCCCTCAAAATTTGTTTTCCTTAAAAAAAAATCCTCAATAAAAATTACTCAAATGGTTTTTTTTACCCAAAATATTTTTTTTCTGAAAACATTTTTTCCTAAAAAATTCCATTTTTTCCCCCATAAATTTGTTTCTTCTCATTTCTTATTTAGTTTCTATTTCCTTATTTGATTTTCATTTCCTTATTCGGTTTCTATTTCCTTATTCTGTTTCTATTTCCTTATTGGGTTTTTATTTTCTTATTAGGTTTCAGTTCCCTTTTTCGGTTTCTATTTCCTTATTCTATTTTCATTTCCTTATTTGATTTCCTTATTCGATTTCTGTTTCCTAATTCGATTTTAATTTCTTTATTCGGTTTCTATTTCCTTATTCGGTTTCTATTTCCTTATTCGGTTTATTTTTCCTTATTCAATTTTTATTTTCTTATATGTTTGGGAGAAAAGCGTTTGATAGTGACAAGACACTACCGCTACCATACAGTCGTTCTTTACTCTTTTTTTAAAATAATATTCATGCAAAACAATTAACAAGGGTCAGTTTCATGTAAATTTCCGTATTTGGTTACTATCTCCTTATTCGGTTTCTAGTTCCTTATTCAATTTCTATTTCCGTTTTAGGTTTCTATTTCCTTATACGGTTTCTATTTCCTTATTCTGTTTTCATTTCCTTATTCGGTTTTTTTTTCCCTATTCGATTTCAAATTTTGAAAAATTTATAAGTCCAAACTGAAACACCAAAAAAAAAATCCCTCAAAATTTGTTTTTCTCAAAAAAAAAATTTTACACAATTTTCTTTTCTTGTATTTTTTTTCCCTCAAATATTTTTTCCTCAAAATTAGGTTTTCCTGGAATATTTGTTTTCACCTCAAAAAATTTTCCTTACTCGGACTTTTTTTCATTATTCTATTTTCTATAGTGACACTGATGATTAAACCATGGCTGCATCTTTTACCAATTTTTCCGAGTTTTCCGGTACATCAAAACAATGCTGAAATTAGGTGGCGTAAATGGATAAGCAGACTAGAAAATTTATTTATCGGTTTAAACATAAAGGTCCGAAAAAGACAAAGAGCACTCTTGTTACATTACGCTGGAGAAGATGTTAACGAAGTCTTTGATACCCTTGACAATACAGGAGAAGACTTAGCTATGGCTAAACACAAGTTCACCGCTTACTTTGCTCCGAAAAGGATTACAGAATACGAAATCTACAAATTTAGGCAAGCCAAACAGACATCCGATGAAACTATCGACAGTTTTCACACACGATTACGCAAGCTAGCTGTAAACTGTGACTTTACGGAACATTTAGAGAAGTGAAATCACAAATTATCCAAGGTTGTCATTCAACTAGACTAAGACGAAAGGCTCTTCGGGCAGACATGACCCTTGAAGGAATAATTTCATCAGCCAGGGCGTTAGAACTTTCCGAAAAACAGGTAACGGAAATTGAACAACCAAACAAACAATCCACAAAAGCTGTGAGAAAAGGAGTTGGAAAACGTCGAAACGGACCACAATTTGTACAGACACAAACTGAACAAAACGTTAAGCAAAAGACTACTTGCAGAAACTGTGGAGATGATTTCCCACATGCAAACATGTGTCCAGCTTTTGGAAAAACTCGTGTAAAAAGTTGAATCATTTTGCTGCTGTTTGTAGATCCAAACGTATGGTTGGAACTTGTACTTTTAAAAGAAAAGTAAACAAAGCTGACAATTACAAACATGATGCTGCTCACGAAAGCAGTTCTGGCGATGGTTACGTTTTTGGATGAGGAGAACATACTGTGACTAAAGTACAGAAAGGACAATCGAAAATCAACGTGAAAATCAATAATTATAATGTGGATATTTTAATTGACACAGGATCAAGTATTAATCATTTGTTAATGTTATTGATGAAAGCACATTCGAGAACATTAAGTGTAAACCCAAACTTTCTCACGCCGACACTAAAGTCTTCGCATATGGTTCACATAAAAACTTGAAATTAATGGGAAAATTTCACGCTACAGTAGAGACTGACCATAAAATAACACACGCACCGGTGTATGTGATGAAAGGAAGATACGGGAATTTAGTGTGCTATTATAGATCTGTTGACTAAGGATAGTGCCAGTCATTTCTTCAGTAGTAGATAAACATGATATACTGTGCAATAAATATAGCGATGTGTTCAATGGAATTGGATAATTAAAAGATGAAAAGTTCATATTGATGGAAGTGTAAAACCAGTAATATAACCACATAGGCGTATTCCGTTCTAAATGCGAAAGCAAGTAGAGGCAGAACTCGGAGAAACTCGAAAAACAGGATATAATTGATAAGGTGGACTGACCAACACTTTGGGTACCGGTGTCCCCGATAGTTGTGGGTCCTAACCGAAAAACAAGAACGAAATTCGATAATAAAATTGAGTATGGAAATGGGGAATGTGTCAAAGAGACGACAACCCGAATATTGAAAAAACAACAGCAGAAGGTCACCAACAGGTCTTGAATGTAGCGTAAACTTCCTGCACCCGAAGGCGTCCTTCAGCTGGCCCCTAAACAAATATATACTAGTTCAGTGATAATAAACGCAATACTAATTTCCAAATTGTACACAAGAAACTAAAATTAAAATAAAACAAGACTAACAAAGGCCAGAGGCTCCTGACTTGGGACAGGCGCAAACATGCGGCGGTGTTAAACATGTTTATGAGATCTCAACCCTCCCCTATACCTCTAGCCAATGTAGAAAAGTAAACGCATAACTATACGCACATTTAAAATTCAGTTCAAGAGAAGTCCGAGTCTCATATGCGTGGATATGATGGAACCGAACAAAGCTATTTTGCGTTCACGTCATATTACACCAAAACTCGATGATATGATCTTGGATTTAAACGGATCCAAAGTATTCTCGAAAATGGACCTTCGTAGTGGATATCATCAATTGGAGTTAAACGAAGAATCCCGGAACATCACAACCTTCACGACACACGTAGGATTACGTAGATACAAACGACTCAGTTTTGGTGTTTCCTCAGCTGCAGAGTTATTCCAAACCACATTAAGTAATGCGGCGAAAGGATTAGATGGAGTCCGAAATATATCCGATGATATAATCGTATTTGGAAGGAACCAGGACGAACACGAAACACGATTTGAATTTTTTTTTGTCCGTCTTAAAGAGAAGAATTTGACATTAATAAGGCAAAATGTGAATTAAATAAGAACAAACTGGAATTATATGGTCACATTTTTAGTGCAGACGGCATATCAGCCGATCCAGGAAAAATAAGCATCATCAGGAACACGACAATACCGAAAGACGTAGGTGAAATTCGTAGTTTCTTAGCAATGACCAATTATGTTGGACGTTTCATTCCTAATTACTCAACTATTACTGAACCGCTCCGAAGATTAACAAAGCAGGATTTCAAGTGGGAATGGACATCTGAACAACAGGAATCATTTGACAAACTTTTTGCTGACCGTGTGATGTCATACTTTGACACTAACAAAGAAACAATGTTGATAGTAAATGCAGGTACCGTTGATTTACCTGGATTATTAACACAAAATGGGAAAATAATTGCGTATGCAAGCCGATCATTGCCAGACGTTGAAAACAGACATGGAAGCATTGGCAATTGTATGGGCAATTGAACATTTTCACTTTGATTTGTACGGAGAATCATTTACATTGGTGTCCGACAACCAACCGCTTGAAACGATATTCAACAGTCCAAAGGCTAAAAAACCAGCACGCATTGAAAGATGGAGATTAAGGTTACAGGGATACAATTTCAAAGTACAGTACAAACCATGAAAGGTGAACGCGGCCGATTATTTATCAAGACATCCGATCCTTAATGAGATAGCTGATAGTACACAAAAGGACAGAAAGTATTATGGAGTCAAATCCATACAAAAGTCAGGGTAGCACATAAATGTTCACCAGTTGCATAGAAACTTTAGGGTTAAGTCCATTTAATCCATGGAGCACAGCTCCCATGAGGGCATACACTGTTTTCCTAGTTGTCTGAATTCTATTAGGTACACGATCTTTCACACCATGTTTAGAATTGACATCATGATCTATACCCAGATGAGTCGCTTTTACAGAATTTTAAAGAAGTTGACCATTTAGGGTAAATAAATGTTCAGTTTTACTTCCATATTGTAGAGTACATGACTTCTGACTATTAATTATGTAGCGATGTTTATTTGCATAATCAGACAAGATATTTAACATTGTTTGCATCTCATACGGGTTGTTGGAAACATCCTAAGTAACATCCTCGGCAACGGTGGGTATTCCAAAGTAAATAGAACCCACGTGAGCACCAGGACCATTCATTTCAAACGTTTTCAGTAGTGTATTTATGAAGACCTTATAGGCAATTGGGGACCAAACCCCATCCTGGAGAACACCCTGAAATTCGTGAACTGGTTTTGATTTGATACTATGCCACATTACAGAAGACTTCAAGTTCTTATACCACTCATTGAAAAGTAACCAATTATCACCGGTCATTCCACATCTATACATTTCTCTCATTAGCCCAGATTGCACAAAATATAAAAAAGCTTATTGAGCATCACTAAAAGTTATGATAAATTGGTTTTTTTCTAATTTCTTAGCTTCAGCCTTGAGTTCGGTTAAGATTAATGCTGCTACAGAAGGAGATTCCCCTACTGTGAAGGCTTTTTGCAACCGACTTTGTTTATCTTTAATAATGTTCACATTTTTTGATAGATGAAGTTTTTCCACTACTTTTTCTAATAGTACTAGTTACGGTAATTTTACGATAAGAGTTAGGCATCTCTCTAGGTTTGTCCCCGTTTTTGAATACTGGATAACATATACCACTTTTTAGATTAGATCGGAGTTTAATATGTTGAAAAATAAAGTTTCCTAATTTCACAATAATTGTAATAACAGGTTGGCCACTATATCTTAAATGTTCAATGGTAATACCTTGTTCATCAGCTGCTTTTCCATTTTTTGAGAGACATTATACACTTTCCCACAACATCCTCAGATAGAAATTCTAGGGGTTCTTTATTAGTGTTAAAAAGATCATGTAGTCACAAATAATCTTGTCATTATATCTAAGAACAGACGTTGATATATAGTTGTGGTCTCGTTGGCGTTTGATAAGTTTATAAAACAGTTTCACGAAGTTCCATTATATTGATAAAGTTTTCTTGACGTTTAGATGCTTCAAGCTGTCCCTGAGCAGACCTCAGATCTTTTATCGTTTGTTTCATCTCCTTAAAATGTTTGTATCTTTGCTTTTTGGTTGACCAGCTTTTTTCCATTTCCAAAAACAGTGTTTTTCTTTCCTAATGATATGGAAAATATGTGGAGCCTTTCCTACGAGTACGTGTTTCAGAATTTGTTTTGATGGGACAAGCTCTCTAGCTGTGTCAGTAACAATTTCACACAGATTATTTATAAAACTATCAAGCGATTTCAAATCTAAATTTTGGAGTTCAGAGTCCAGTGTATGGCTCAAAATTCTTTCATATTCATTAGTGTGAATTTTATTCCAGTCAATTTTCCGCACACTCTTGTAATCTAAATTAGTCGGCTCATAAATAGACTTTTCCATTGGGACAGTTATAGTAATTGGATCATGTGTAGATGTGTTACACAGCTCTCTTGTCAGTACGTTATAGGACGTCACAATATCAGTATTAAGAAGAAAGTAATCAATTTGTGAAAAGTCTTTCCCATTAAAATGAAAAAAAGTTTCTTGTTCTTTACAAAGTTTACGTTAAGAGAGATTATGTTCATTAGCAAATAGATTAAAAGTCAATATCTCTAGTATTGCTACTGTTACGATAAAACGAGGTGTTCATATCTCCTCCAAGAATAATTGTATATGAGTTCATTCAATATCGCTTGGTAGTCATCACGGGAATATCCATATCCTCTTGATTGAAGGTATACACATAACAAAAGTATTGGTTTGGCTAGTTTTAATAAAAACCCAATAATTCTGTTTCCACCATCCCGAATTTCTTTAAAAATTGATTGCAATGTTTGTCTATACATAATTGAAACACCAGCATGACCCCGACTTCTTTGAATCGGAATATCGAATTTGTCATCAATAAGCATTTAGTATAAGATTTAAAAAGGTTAAAATTACCATGAATTCTACATTTATCCCTAGAATGCAGCCAATGCTCTTGAAGCATAATAATGTAAAAATGTTCACTTAGATTTTGCAGATATACATTGTTGCTTAAAAATCCTTAAATGTTAAAAGATAAAATACGTAAACTATCTACACCATTAACTTTATCTAACAAGTCCTGACCTGACCTAGACTTATTTCTTCACAGTCGGAGGGATGCATGCAAGGGGTGCTCGGATAAGATTGACACACCTTTCACTGTTGTTCAGTTGTGTATTTGCACATATCGGCACTTTTGGAGATACATGTAATGTTATATTTTGTACAGACTTCTTCCTGCACATGTCTAAAAAAGTACTTTCAATACTACCTGAAGTTACTTTTTCAGGGGTTTGCATTAAATAATTATCCATTTCATTTTCAAGGGGATCATTTATTATTACAACAGATTCATCCCATTTTACTGGCGTATAGAAATCATTATATTGATCATTGCAAAAATTGTGTAGAGAACTGTTTTTCATATTTTCATTTATACCAGATGGTATATTATCAGCCTTTTTATGTGTTCGATGGCGATTATTGTTATTGTTGTTACCATTGCGCTATCGTCTACCTCTTTGTTTCTCAGGGTTATGTTTGTTGTATATATGATGCATATGCATTTCATTAACTTTATCTTCTAAGTTTGCCATTTTATTATCTTGCTTGATTATATAAAATTCTAGAGACTAAATTCTTTGTTCAAAAAGCCAACATTAAATTAAATAACTATAAACCAAAATATACTTATTTGATTCACTACATGTACAATAAAGTAGTCAATACGGTGAGGATTAATTCCCTGTCATTGATGTAACATTCACGCACAAACTTGTCCCATAATAAAATTATATCTGAACATTAACCTCACTTTCAGGTATAGAAATGTGTTGTTTTTTGTGAAACAAGTGCTTGTCGGACCATCCACAAGAACTCGCGGTCATCCAATGTTCAGTAGTTCAGTAATTTGATTATCAATTAAATTCTCTTATCTACCTCGCACTAATTGAGATTTTATTTTTTTGAATATCTGTTTCTTATACATGTGACGACGGATATGTTCCAGTTGTCATAACCATAATACCGTCATCTTTTCCACGATTTTGAACTACCAAAAAAAAAACAAATCACTGGGTTTATACTTCCACGAATAACACGACGGGTACACCACGACAAGCAGAAACTCTTAACTTTCTGGGGCACATGAGATCGCCGTCGATGGATTTTTATTACCAAGTCATACCGATGTAATGAGTCAGCGAATCGAAACTGTTTTTTATGCCCCTGCAACATGGGGCACATTGTTTCAACCCCATACGTCCGTCCGACCCATTTTTGGTATATAGTTATTCCGCATAACTTATCATATAGTTTGAATATCAGGAAGATATCTCTCTACTGTCCAGAGCGTTTCCAGATTACTCCTTCTACAGTTTCATTGCTAGTAAGTTTTTACTCTGCTGGCTGTGTGTACATATATTGAAGGTGCACATGTGGCCAGGGTTTTTAATTTTATTAATTTATGCTCTTTTGGGAGGTAATTGAACGTTGTATTGTTTTTAGGGTATGAGCAGTTACATGTTATAGTTATTTTTGAATTACACATTGAATAATCAAAATCGAATAAGGATAAAAGGAACCGAATAAGGAAATGAAAATCGAATAATGAAATAGAAACCGAACAAGGAAATGAAAATCGAATAAGGAAATAGAAACCGAAAAAGGAAATAGAAACCAAAAAAGGAAATAGAAACCAAATAAAGAAACAAAAATTGAATAAGGAAAAACACAAACCGAATAAGGAAATGAAATCGAATAAGGAAGTAGAAACTGAATAAGGAGATAAAAATCGAATAAGGAAATAGAAACCGAAAAAAGGAAATAGAAACTGTATTAGGAAATAGAAACCGAAAAAGGAAATAGAAACTAGATAAGGAACTGAAAATCTAATAAGGAAATAGAAACCAAATAAGAAATGAGGGTAAAAAACTCAAGATGAAAACAAATTTTGGTTGGAAATTTTTTTTTGAGGAAAACAAATCTTTGAGGAAAAAAAACAAATTTTGAGGGCAAAAAAATTTGAGATTTTTTTTTTCAGAAAAAAATCTTTTATTTTGCGGAAAACAAATATTTTGTGTTTCAGTTTGGTCTTTGATACGGAAGCCCTGGAGTGCCATGCAAAAAAAAAATTTCAACTTGTGCGCACAAGTTACCAACTTGCGCGCACAAGTTACTATCTTGTGCGCACAGGTTACACAACTTGTGCGCACGAGTTACACAACTTGTCCGCACGAGTTACACAACTTGTGCGCACAAGTTGCACGTATTCGTATAGACATGCGCTGTTTTGCTAGAGAGACTATTTATGGAACGCTGTAGCTGCCGAATACAAACGTTTATATACATGAATGCACATACTTTTCAATGTCTGCACATTTTTTTTCTAGGTATACACATACTTTGCATATATATGAACATAGTTTACTTTATATGCACTTATTTTTTATATATATATGCACATACCTCTCCTACATATGCACATAGTTAACCTCATATGCATATACTTTTTTTCTATATATGCACAGACTTATTCTACATATACTCAGTATATATGGACATAGTTTTTCAACGTGAGAATTACAATTCATATTATGCTTTTCTGGGTTTTTTTTCAAACTGAACTAAGCCTAAGGGTTCCAATATCATAAAAAGAATGTGAATTAAGAATTTCTTAATGATGCATGTTGTTCAATTAAGCAACTTTTGAAATCATTTTCATATGAATGCAATACTATTTTGGCATGTATGATGGTATGGCGCTGTTGTCTTCATATATAGTCACTTGTTTTAATGCCATAACTTTGTATTTTGTATGAGTCGTTTGTATTACATTTTAACACAAGGATTATTATCACTGATGGCGTGTTGAATTCAGTGATAACGGATCACAAGTTATATTAATGCATTTTAGCTACCGCTTTACAAGCAGAGCCAAATACAATGAACGTTCCAACTATGAATTGGCTTCCGAAGCTACACAAAACACCTTACAAATATAGATTTGTTTCATCTTCAAGCCATTGTTACACAACTAAATTGTCTATTCTTCTTACCAGCACACTTGGTAGAATTAAAAACCTGATAATAAATTATTCAAATAAGGCTTTCGAAAATAGTGGAATTAATTACTTTTGGAGTGTCGAGAACTCGTTGGAAGTAGTTGATAAATTGCATGCTTATATTGCTGATTTTCAATCTGTTCAAAGTTTTGATTTTTCTACCCTGTATACCACATTGCCTCACATTCTCATTAAGAAAAAATTCACACACCTAATTAAATAGGCATTTAAAAAGTCAGAATGTGAATATATATGTTAAAACTCTTTTAGGTCATTTTTTAGTAGCAATAAACAAAAAAACTATGTCAATTGGACATGCTTTGATACTATATATGCCCTTGAAATTTTACTAGATAACATTTTTGTTCGCTTTGGGGATTCCGTATATCGTCAGGTTATCGGAATTCCAATGGGGACTAACTGTGCACCACTTATTGCGGACCTGTTTTTGTATTGCTATGAGTTGCAATTTATGACAAAAATAAGCAAAACACCATCGAAACAACATCTGATACATAAATTTAATAATACTTTTAGATTTTTGGATGATATTTCGGCTCTCAATAATGACGACTTCAGTATGTATATTAAAGAAATTTATCCTGTTGAACTTACTTTAAATAAAGCTAATACTAACAATGACCACTGCCCTTTCCTCGATCTTGATACCTATATCACTAACGGAAAGCTAAATACTACAATTTATGATAAAAGAGATGATTTTTCATTTCCTATCGTTAATTATCCATGTTTAGATGGTGACGTTCCCTTGTCACCATCTTACGGTGTTTATATATCTCAACCTGTGCGATTCGCTCGTGTATGTAACACTGTTTTAGATTTTAACGAGAGAAATTTATGTATTACTGAAAAATTATTACACCAGGGTTTTCGATATCACAAACTAGTCAAAACATTAACTAAATTTTATCATCGGTATAAGGACATCATTCGTAAATATAGCTCAACATGCAGACTTCTTATACGTTTAGGTATTTCACATCCATTTTTTTATGGAAATATTCTTTATAAAGCACAGAGGTGTCAATATTCACCTCAGAAACTAACAAAACTTTTGAATAGATTTATTAAGAAGGGATATAGCTACGATACTGGTGTCAGGTCATTAAAGATTGCATATGTTGGCATTAATAGTGATTCACTTATAGGGTCTTTGCGTCGGAACTAAACACATTTATTCAAAAACAAGTTGTTGGCATGACACGGGTTATGTTCTTCTCATATATGTCATGATGGTATGAGACTAAACCCCTAACGGGAAGGATTGTGCCTGATGTTCATATGATAAAATCATAATCTTTCTGTCAGTTTTATTGAAGTCTGGAGCTGGCATGTCAGTTAACTGCTAGAATTGTTGTTATTTATGTATTATTGTCATTTTGTTTATTTTCTTTGGTTACATCTTCTGACATCAGACGCGGACTTCTCTTGAACTGAATTTTAATGTGCGTATTGTTTTGTGTTTACTTTTCTACATTGGCTAGAGCCAGTAGAGGTATAGGGGGAGGGTTGAGATCTCACAAACATGTTTAACCCCGCCGCATTTTTGCGTCTGTCCCAAGTCAGGAGCCTCTGGCCTTTGTTAGTCTTGTATTATTTTAATTTTTGGTTTCTTGTGTACAATTTGGAAATTAGTATGGCGTTCATTATCACTGAACTAGTATATATTTGTTTAGTGGCCAGCTGAAGAACGGAATTTCTCGCTACATTGAAGACCTGTTGGTGACCTTCTACCGTAGTTTTTTTTTCTACGGTCGGGTTGTTGTCTATTTGACACATTCCCCATTTCCATTCTCAATTTTATATGTAGAACAAGAAAAAAAGTATATACATATGAGGTTAACTATGTGCAAATAGATATATAAAAAATGTGCATATATAGAAAAGTATGTGCATATAAGGTAAACGATGTGCATATGTAGGAAAAGTATGTGCATATATATATATATAAAAAATAAGTGCATATAAAGTAAACTATGTTCATATATATGCAAAGTATGTGTATAAACAGAAAAAAACATTTGCAGACATTGAAAAGTATGTGCATTCATGTATATAAACATATAGATATAGGAAGATGTGGTGTGAGTGCCAATGAGACAACTCTCCATCCAAATAACAATTTAAAAAGTAAACCATTATAGGTTAAAGTACGGCCTTCAACACGGAGCCTTGGCTCACACCGAACAACAAGCTATAAAGGACCCTAAAATTACTAGTGTAAAACCATTCAAACGGGAAAACCAACGGTCTAATCTAATATGTTTGTATTCGGCAGCTACGGCGTTCCATAAAGTAGTATATTTAGCCAAACAGCTCATGTCTATAAGAATACGTGCAACTTGTGTGCACAAGTTGTACAACTCGTGCGCGCAAGTTAATAACTCGTGCGCACAAGTTGTGTAACTCGTGCGCACAAGTTGTGTAACTTGTGTGCACAAGATAGTAACTTGTGCGCGCAAGTTAGTAACTTGTGCGCGCAAGTTGGTAACTTGTGCGCACAAGTTGAATTTTTTTTTGCATGGCACTCCAGGGCTTCCGTACTTTGAAAGTCAAATAAGGAAATAGAAACCGAACAAGGAAATAAAAATCGAATAAGGAAATAGAAACCAAATAAGGAAATCAAAACCTAAAAAGGAAATAGAAACCAAATAAGGAAATAGAAACCGATAAAGGATATAGAAACTGAATAAATAGGGAATAGAAACCAAATAAGGAAACGAAAATTGAATCAGGAAAGAGAAACCAAATAAAGACATTAAAATAAAAATATGGAAATGAATATCGAATAAGAAAATAGAAACCGAATAAGGAAATGAAAATAGAGTAAGGAATTAGAAACCAAATAAGGAAATCGAAACCGAATAAAGAAATGAAAATCAAATAAGGAAATAAAAACCAAAAAAGGAAATGAATATCGAATAAGGAAACAAAAACCGAATAAAGAAATAAATTGAATAAGAAAATAGAAAACAGTTAGAAATGAGTGAAAAAAGATTTGTGATGAAATTTTTTTTGGAGGAAAACAAAATTTAGAGAAAAAAACATTTTGAGGGAAAAAAAATTGAAGAAAAAGAAATTTTGTGTTTCAGTTTGGATTTAAAATAACTTTCAAAATTTCAAAATTGTATAAGGAAAAAGAAACCAAAAAAACAAAATGAAAATCGATTAAGGAAATAGAAACCGAACAAGGAAACGAAAATCGAATAAGGAAATAGAAACCGATAAGGAAATAGAAACCCAATAAGGAAATAGAAACCCAATAAGGAAATAGAAACTGAACAAGGAAAAAGAAATGAAAATCAAATAAGGAAATAGAAACCGAATAAGAAAAAATAAACCCAATCAGGAAATAGGAAACGAAAAAGGAAATAGAAACCAAATAAGAAATGAGGAGAAAAACATTTTGGAGAAAAAAAATGTTTTGAGGAAAACGAAATTTTGTGTTTCAGGTTGGACTTAAAATATTTTTCAAAATTTGAAAATCGAATTAAGGAAAAGAAAATGAATAAGGAAATGAAAATCGAATAAGGGAATAGAAACCGAAGAAGGAAATGAAAATCGAATAAGGAAATAGAATCCGAAAAATAATGATATAGAAACCGTATAAGGGAATAGAAACCGTAAAAGGGAATAGCAACTGAATAAGGAAATGAAAATCTAATAAGGAAATAGAAACCAAATAAGGAAATAGAAACCAAATAAGGAAGTAGAAACCCAATAAGGAAATAGGAACCCAATAGGAAATAGAAACCGAATAAGGAAATGAAAATCGAATAAGGAAATAAAAAACGAAATAAGGAAACGAAAATTGAATAAGGAAATAGAAACCCAATAAGAAAAAAGAAACCCAATCAGGAAATAGGAACCGAATAAGGAAATAGAAACCGAATAAGAAAATGAAATCGAATAAGGAAATAGAAAACAATTAAAAAATGAGGGAAAAAAGATTTGTGGTGAACATTTTTTTTTTTTGCGGAAAACAAAGGAGTAGATCCGGTAAGGGCCGATTTTGGCCTCAAATTGCAACTTCATCTAACGAAAGATTTTGGACACTTTTTAAACACTTAAGTGTCTATTACAATTGATTCAATTAGTTCATGTGAACATTTTTAACTGAATTAGTCATTACAAACGCTCGGATTCAGGCTTTAATATGAATTTTTGTTTTAAATGCCAAAAACGTCACTTTTCAGTAGGTTTTTGTCAAAAATGAAAGTGGCCGCAACCGTGTTCATCCTAGACCTTTATTTATGTTATGTATTTTCATCAAATACAAGTTAAATTTCAATATTCTGAATGAACAAGAATGCGGCCACTTTCATTTAAGATGGAAATCGTCTAAAATTTAACTAAAATTCAAAAATAGTGAAGATTTCAGTAATTTAGCATGAATTAATAATGCAAGTACTCGATATATGTTCATTGTATTGTCAAAATCAGCCCATATTTATGTAGCAGAAGCATTCTACTTTCCAGTAAATAGCTAAAAGATGATTACATTTTCACAATTTTGTAAAACTGTTATATTTTGGGGCCAAAAAGGGGTCTTACTGAACCTACTCGTTTTTGAGGAAAACACGATTTTGAGGGGCAAAACAATTTGAAGATAAAAAAAATTCAGGAAAACATGTTTGAGGGACAAAAATGAGGAAAAAAGAATGTGTTTCAGTTTGGTGTCAAAATATTTTTCAAAATTAGAAAATTTTATAAGAAAAAAGTAACCAAATAAGGAAATAAAAATCGAATAAGGAAATAAAAACTGAACAAGAAAATGAAAATCGAATAAGGTAATAGAAACCGAAAAAGGAAATAAAAACCGAATAAAGAAATGAAAATCGAATAAGGGAACAGAAACCGAATAAGGGAATGAAAATCGAATAAGGAAATAGAAACAGAATAAAGAAATGAAAATCGAATAAGGAAACAAAAACCGAATAAGGAAATGAAAATCGAATAACAAATAGAAACCGAATAAGCAAAAAGAAATTGAATAAAGATATAAAAATCTATTAAGGAAATAGAAACCGAATAAGAAAATAGATACCCAATAAGGAAATAGGAACCGAATAGGGAAAATAGAAACTGAATAAGGAAATGAAAATAGAATAAGGGAACAGAAACCGAATAAGGAAATGAAGTCGAATAAGGAAATAGAAACCAAATAAGAAATGAGGGAAAAAAAGTTGTGGTGAAAAAAAAATTTGGAGGTAAACAAAATTTTGAGGGAAAAAAATTTGGAAAAAAAAACAAGTATGCAGAAAAATAAGTTGAGGAAATTTTAAG